>NW_003852471.1:5546882-5600797 GCF_000181295.1 Otolemur garnettii | reverse complement strand
AAAAAAAAAAAGTACTAGCCAAGGTAGCTGAATGCTGCAAGGATATAAAAGATAAACCCACAAGGAAAAATTTAGGGTATATTAACACAGGAATTGAAAGACAAACAGAATAATCTCATCCAGAGACAGAAGAATGCAAGAATGTGAATTACCATCTTCACAGGGATGACTGTTAAAAATATGAGGATGAAAATGCAGTTAATGAAAAAGAATATGTAACGGTGGGTATTAAACATATAATAGGTTGAAATTTGGAACTCATGGGATATGTTAAAAGCACAACAAACACAGAGAATAAATGAATAAACTAGAAAAGTCGGTGTAAGTATAACTCTCTGGGAAGGCATAGGGAAGGGGTGAAAAGATAGAACAAATAGACAATGAAATTAAGAACAGGAATAGAAGTGTTACATCCATATAACGGAAATTCTAGAAGGAAAGCAAAGACAAAACAGAGAGAATCACACTAACATCGCAGAGATAAAAATGTTCAAATCTCAGATTGAGAGGACACAAGGGTAGTGAACAGGATAGTTAATGAAAAATTCACAGCAAAGAAATTATAAGGACAAGTAAGACTATTGTGTATTAAAAAAAAATGTCTAAAAGCTTCCATAAAGAAAAAGGAAGATCCCTTCATAAAGGAAGTAAAATATTGATGTTCAGACTTCTCAACATAAATGCTGGATGCAGGAAGACAATCAGGCAATAACTCCCAAGTTTTAAAAGAAAAGAAATGCTTGGGCAGCACCTGTGGCTCAAAAAGGTAGGTTGCCGGCCTCAGATGCCAGAGGTGGCGGGTTCAAACCCAGCCCTGGCCAGAAAAAAAAAAAAAAAAAAAAAGAACTGTGAACCTAGAATTTATATACAGCTAATAAACTATTATTTTCTTAGAAAGAAAAAATTCTTAGCACACAGATCTCAGAAAATTCACCACACAAAGATGCTATTTAAAAGGTGACTTAAGAAATGTAATGCAGTAAGAAGAGAAATAAATTCAGAAAGAAGCAACATGAAAAGGCAAATAAGGATTGTCCTAAAAATATATTAGTTGCTCTAATGCAAGCAACGAAAACTAAAAAGAAAACTAGAGGAAGTTGACCGTAACCATTTGGAGAAAGTTCCACGAAGATTATCAGATTGGGCAATCCAGAAAACTGTAAGGCAGCACCTCATGCTGAGTCTGCTATTTTCAACAGACACGTATTACAGAAGTACTCAAAAAAGGACAGAAAAAGCTATATAAACCAAAAGAAAGCTGGGGTGGCAATTTTAATGACAAATATATTTATATTCCCTACCCCACCCAAATTTATATCAAGCTACCTACCTATGAAAACGAAGGACATTCTAGTCTAGTAAAAGATACCATTAAGAAGTTTTCATTTTTATCCAGAAGGTTTGCATATACATAAAACTTAATATAGATCATATTGGGACAACAAAGTTTGAGTAAGTTCTCCATGGAAACCAGTTTTCTTTACTTTTACTTTAGGCAGAAAGACAAGGAAAGTTGACCATCTCAAAACAACATAGATAAAGCATCATGACTACATAAACACAAAACAACATGATATTGACCTACGCATAACCAATATATCAATCATATGTAAATACATAGATTATATAACAATATTTGTATAACCCTGGTTCTAGAAGAAGAATATCTAAACTCAAATTTACGCTCTATTACAAAATAGTCACATGAACTTGGACAATTATCTATTTTCTGAAGCTCAGGATTTCTATCTATAATATGAGGATTGCTTGTCTCACCTAAAACATAAGTCTGCCATGAAAGATTAGAAAACTATATAATGTATATAATGGTACATGACCAATTGTAATGTGCTACAGAAATGTTATTATGATGGATGATATTTAAATACAAAAGTCTTAAAAGTGCTTCTAAAAGTCTTCCTGGGTTTTAAAAAATAGAGAGGCAAGATCCAAGACATTGATAATGGGATCTTGCAACAAATGGTATAAAACCTGTCCTCTTTAGTGGTCTGTCTCTTGGGTTGTCCCTGTCATGACTTCATCAATATTTGTGCAACTCCTTTTGCCCTGTGCTGAAAGCAGACTTAATTCAATTATAGGTCTCAAAACTGATAAAATGGTCCTGAAGTGGAAAATGGGAAGAGATTATTGGCAAATGAATAAAGATTTGTATCGAACTAACACACAGGAGTACAGCAGGTCTTTTTTTAATCATTCTCTGTCTTAAATCTTCTGGGAACCATGAGTTTCCCTTCCCCTCATGCAGCACATCGATTTCTGAATTAGACTGCAATATTAAATAATTAATATACTTGCCATGATTGATGTTCTGCATTAGTTGAATATTAGGTTATCAATCAAAATCCACTTGGTTTAATGTAATAATATTGAAAAAGTGTCATGGACTGTTCATCCAATTTGTAGTTGAGGCAGCACAGATAGTAACGCTGGCATAACACAGGCTCTAAGGCAGGAAATGCACAGGCTCAACATGTATGAGGCAGACATTTTGAAACTAACTGGGATAAAACAGGTTGTCCTAAATAAACCAAGTGGCACCTGTCGGTTTCAATCCTGGGGCTCAGCTCCTTGGACCACTGAAATGTGTTGAAACCTGGGTCCAGTTCCAGGCCCTCCCTCCATGCTGTCCTGTGTGCCCTTTGGACAAGGCACAACCTGTGTGTGTCACTTTCACCAGCTGACAACTGGGCATGTCAGTCTCACCCAAACCCTCGCCTCCTGGGTTGATCTGAGAATTTAATGAGTTGTGAAGGTGAACATTTTACTCCAGTTTAATTGTCATCTCTACCAAGGACAGGTCTAAGTTTCCAACATCTAGACATGAAGAAGAGACAGGCTTCATGGGATTGTGAGAGCCCAGGGCTATAGGGCCCAGTCTGGGTATACAGCAGCAGTTCTCAATCTGTGGGTCATGAACCCTTTGTAACAATGAAAATACATCCTGCATATCAGATATTTTCATTACAATTCGTAACAGTAGCAAAATTACAGTTATGAAGTAGCAACAACAATAATTTTGTGGTTGGGGGTCACCATAACATGAGAAACTGTATTAAAGGGTCACAGCATTAGGAGGATTAGGAAGGTTGAGAACCACTGGTGTAGATGGTTTGGAGAATCTGCCCACACACACCTGCATGTGTGCCCTGCTGACCTCACAGGTGGTGGGGTCATTGCTTAGCCTGCTCCTGGCACACGGTGGTGCTTAATAAGACATTGTGAAATAAACTGCTTTGTCGGGAAGCAGCCCTGGTTGAAAAAGCAAGAAAGTGACCAAAGGGATAGAAGATTCAGCAAGGATGTGAAGGAGAAGGAATATCTCAGGGTAGAAAGACACCCACTATTTTTGCTCAGCTGTAAGCAGTTACTGAGAGCTTACAATGGAGGCTACAGCTGCATCAGAGGGAAGGAAAATGACCCACAGCCTTAGGAAAGAGTGGGCCAGGCAACATTCACAGGACAAACATCTGTGAGTCTTCAGCAGTAGGTGGGCTCCAGGAGGGCCCCCTGGAGGAAGTGGCATTTATACGCAGAGGGGACAGTACAGTGCAGAGACAGTTTCTCACTGGGCCTGATGGAGTGGGAGAGAGGTCAGGTGGGAAGGCCCTTTGGCAGAACAAGTGGGGATGACGTGGCTCTGTCCTGGACAGCTAGGGTGGGAAGATGACTGCCCCGTCCCATACTTTGGACCTAGAGCTCTCTTGCTGGGTCTGCTCCTGCCAGGGTGTGGTGTCCACTGCTTTGAGGCCCTGGATTTACACTTGTGTTCCAGCATAAAAGTGCAGCTCAGTTGAAAGGAACATATTTTATGGAATGTCCACTATGGACCCACAGGCCTTGGTCCTGGCTAACTTCTCCTCACTGGGGTTTAGGAGAGAAGACGATTTTGTCCTAGTTTCTGGCCCAAGATTTTTCCTACGTGCTGTGTTGGGGAGGAGATTAGACTGCGAATAAGAGGCAGGCACAGTTACAATCAAATGAGCAGAAGACACAGCCCAGTGGCTCCTGCCTTTTCAAGTATAAGGATGTATGACAGACGCGCAAACTTTCAACAGCTTTGGACACCAACTGCATGTGAAGAATTACCAATTTTTTAAAATTGGTACACTACAGTTTTTCCCCAGATATAAGAGCAAAGATCACAGTTAATTTTATATTATAAATACTTTTTTAAAAAGTAAATCACATGCTTAGTTCATGAAAAAAAATCTATAACTTTTTATTTTTGTTACCCTGTTTTTTTTTATAATACCTAGTATAATACGTACACATTACTGCTTAGCCTCAGGCAAAGGAAAAGTAAGAGAACTTGTCATCTGATCTAATAAAAAAAAAAGAAAAGAAAGAAAGTAGTTCTTTCTTTTCTTTTTTAAGACACAAGAGAATTTATAGCAGAGAGAGGCTCAGAACATCGACATGAAGGAAGTACAAGAGAAATGTTATTTATTGAGCACCCTTAACTCAACGATAAATTCTCAAGGGATAATACAACCAATAACAGTAACGACATAAACAAATATCATCAACAGAAAAATCAAGAGAAGAAATGGTATTTATGCTTTAGATGTTAAAATTTGTGCTGTCAAACCAAGGCAAATAAAGCCAGCCAGCCAGCCATATCTGTGGATACCACATGAATAGACTCAACCAACTGTCGATCAAAAATAATTCAGCTGTGTCTGTACATGATTCCCTAAACAATATAGTTTAACAACTATTTATATCATATTTATAAAGTGTTAGGTATTGTAAGTAATCTAGAGATGATGTAAAGTAAACAGGAGGATGCGCATAAGTTATATGCAAATACCATGCCATTTTGTAACAGGAACTTGAGCATCCGTGGAGTTTGTTATCCTTAGGAGGTCCTGGAGCCAGTCCCCTGTGTGTATCAGTAGATGGCTGTGTATGAAATAGTTAATGTCCAGCTCAGACAGGGAGAAGGCATATGATATGTGCTATATAGCTGCTCTTTCCCAGATGTAGGACAAACATTCATAATCAATGACAACTCTCCTTTCCACTGTGGCCAGTGCATCTCGACATATTGTTCTAAGGAATCAAGGCCAGTCAAATGGAGTTAGCAGGTGAGATGCAACTGATTTACCAACAAGCCTCCTTTAACCCATGTTCTTGACCTCATTCAAGAGAAGTTCAGAAAAAGGAGAAACTGCCATGTGTGTTAGTGTGGTTGGGAAAGATTTCAAAGAGAAGGGTAATTTTAGCTGGATTCTGATGGAGTGACTGTACTTGGGTAGACTGAGGAAGAGGAAGCAGAAGAGGGAGCTCAAAGGTCCAGCACGACCTGATAGAGGTCAAGTTTTGTGAGTAGCCTCCTCAGACAAGGTACATTAAAAGGTCATATAACTTATTTAAAGTATTTTTATTATGTATGTTTTCAGGTCCATCATCTACATTGTACATACAAAAAAGAAAAAAGGAAAAAAATCTCAGGAGGGCAAGTGGAAGCTAAAAGTGACCTGCCCTGGCCAAGCAGTGCATCCTGGTGTACGTCTACAGCAGCGGTTCTCAACCTGTGGGTCACGACCCCTTCTTAACAATGAAAATACACTGTGGCATTAGGAAGGTTGAGAACCACTGGGCCACAGGAAGACGTACCTTTTCCTAATATGCACAAAAATACTGTATGGGCTAGCAAGGCCCTGCAAATAATAAATGCTTATTGTAGAAAAATTCAAAATCACATCTGGTTCTAATGTAGAGGAAAAGAAAAGTCACCTGAAAGCCCATCAGCCAAAGATAATAGCTTCAACATGTACCAGTTTATCCTCCAGACATACACAAATATAATTATTTTTCTTACAAAAATGAGATCATGAATGATTTGTTATGTAGCTTAAATTTTTTCACTGGGGTATTATACATAAACAGCTTCTTGGGTGTCAATAATTATACTTGCATTATGTATTTTTAATGTTTACACACTATTCTGCCCATCGTGTGCAATAAGTTAATTTATCCCTTATTATTGGATATCTGAGTTCTTTCTGATTTCTTACAAATGAATCAGGGCTGTACAAAAGAATAATCGATCCTTTTATTTAAAAATAATTTATGAAATTTATGTAATGTTTATTTTACTTGAAGTATTAGAGTTAAGTAATCCTTAAAGGGGGTTATAAGCCCAGTATATCCCATCACTACTATTTAAACATAAATAACTTAAATATACAGATACAATGTAAATATCAATTAAGTTATTACTAGTAGTACAAATAATATAAATAAAATTTGAAATAAAATTTCTACTTTCAAAAAAGTCCACATTGCATCTCGATAATTTCATATAGGCAGAATCTGCTGAAATATAATACAAAGTTAACAAACCCAAATTGAAGGTAATGTGTATATACATATATATATATATATATTCTATTAATCTCTTCAGCTGCTAAAATTGAAGAAAAAATCAAACACATGTTTACTTCCCTGAGAAAAGCAAACTTTCGATAACAAAGTCTTTTTTTATGCTTTTCTCTTCCTTCCAACGTTCTCCTATTTAACAGATAAACTCCAGCAGAAAACCAAAAACTAAAATGTGTTTTAGTCAGGTAAACATCTAATAGGATGAGGAAATAACAACTAAAAGTCTTTGCTTAGTGAATCAAATGTAACTCCTCAGCCTAGAAGTCAATATTCTTGCTTCAATGAAATATTTGCCATTTCCTAAAGACCTCCCGGCACTTGCCAACACCTAAATCCTCATGATATTTGTCTAAGCAAACTGATCTTTTCAGAGGTTCCACCTCTTAGGAAAAACTGAATAATACGTGTCACATGATGCAATAAGCCCTTTACATTAATTAACTCATTTAACCCTTATAAATTTATCATAAGAGATAAAATTGTTATCCCTATTTCGCAGATGAGATGAATGAGGCTTAGAGAGATGAAGTAGATTCAATAGCATAGCATTCAGCTAGTTATAGGCCTATTTGAACCCAGGCAGCCTTGAATTCGATGCCCACATTTTAGTCAAAGGAGAATTTATGACTGTCAATCCCTAAAACAATAACTTCAACAGTAAAGCAAGGTTTTACAGTATTCCTCTACCCCTCAATTGGAACTATGACAGGGGAAGGGGTTTCAAAGTGGTGAAGATTAAAAAAAAAAAAAAATGAACACTAGCTCTTAATATGCCAGGTGTTAAACCTGGTCATTCACACTTATAATCGCATTCAATTCTCAGAATATTCACAAAAGGGAAAGTCTGTATAAATGGCTAACATACATATGGGGCAAGAACAGTAAAGATTTGTAAAATAAAACTAGATGCCATTTTTTCACCAAGCAAACAAAGATTAAAACAAACGAAAATGTCCTTTGTTATTTTTGGCAAAGGTATGAGGAGTCCGGCACCCTCAGATGCTGCCAGTGGAGGCAGAGACAAGTTCCTAAAGAGCAACTGGGAAAAGATATGAAAATTCTCGGTAATACACATAAAGCCGTCCACCTGATAGTTCTACTACTAAATGTATCCTAGTGGTACGTTCACAAAGTATTAATCACACCGCCATATTTAATACCAACAACTACAGAAAAGTGAGACACAAACGAAATGCCCAAACTGTCAAATAAAATATCTGTGCCACAGAAAAGTATATAATTTCATAATTGAAAATTATGATGTATTTGTATATTTTCATGAAAATTTCTTGTGGTATTTTTAGTTTTTTTTTAAATTAAAAAAAAAAGCATATTACAAATGCCAGAGGATAAACTCTCTACATGTGTATGGACAGTGTGGTGTGTGCGTGTGTCCAAAAAGACACAAACTAAAAGGTAAACGGTATCTAACCCCGAAATCATGAGTGGTTTTTACATTCATTCTAATTCTTTACTTACACGTTTTCTACATTGTCTGCCATGCATACACATTACTATTAGTCTAATTAAAAAAGTATTTATTAAAAATCCTCAAAGCAACTCTGCGGAGAAGTTCAATTATCCTCATTTTGTGAATAAAGAATCTGAAGCTTAAAATAAGAACGTAACTTGCTAAAATAGCAGGGACTGCTCTATCTGAACCTCAAACTCATATTCTTTCTTTTATAACGTAAATACCACTTAGTGTACCAAATAAAATAAGCCTGGGTCTATCTTCAGCCTGCATTTGTCCTGTTCTCTAAACCACTGGAAAACTTCCTCATAAATTATGGTACCTTCAGTGTTCACTTTTAAAAACCATCTACATTTTTGTTCATCGTTATGCCATCTACATTGTTTAGTACAAAAAGAATCTTCCTAAATTTCGTATGTGATTATGTAAGATCCAGATGAATTCAATTCAGAGCTGGAGAATATGGAAATGAAACAGAGATAATGGGCCTAGTTGCACCCATAGTACATTAGACAAATAGAGATGCTGAACTCTTCAATAATTTATCAAAATTGGTCCAAGTTCTGCCACATTACCTTCCTTCCCCACTTTGTCTATATCAATTTTGCTTCTATAACTTCATATCAAAATTCCTCCAACACTCACCTCCTTCATATGAATGGCTTCACACCCCATGTTCAACTCACTACCTGCTTTATAATCTACCATACCTGGCTTACCATTTTCGACCTCTATCAAAAATGTACCTCTCTTCAAACCAGTTCAATTATTACCTCCACAATTTTGTTCATGAATTTATTTATCTGTAACAGTCTTCTCTTCTTCTCTAGATCTGCAATTTATTCTATGAGCATCAATTAAACTCCCACTTCTACTATGATCATAATAATTTCTTATACCTCTAAACTTACAGTTACTTCTTGACATTTAATGGATCAGTGCTAGGATACTCACAAATGCCCTGGATTGAGAATGCAATAATGCACGTACAGTGCTTACAACATTGCGCTTAGCAAATATTATTAATTATTATCAACATCGTTGTTAACATGCAGGCCTTTCATAAGGATTTCTCAGTCCATCAAGACCAAAAGAAAACAAAGCCACGCTAAGATACAATGCTAAGCACTTAGCTGGCCTCATCCATCAGTGAAGTGACACGACTCCTGCACGTCATCCACACGGAACATGGGCTTTAATGTCATGCCGCACAAAAATTACAAATTCTCACATACAGAAATTACAAATTCTCAAGACACGCAGACATATTTTGAACAGACAGAATATTGTATCTGTGGATACGAAGGTCAACTACATTGCCCTTAGAAAAAATTCCCTGTAGTCTAGCACTTAATGGTTGGTAATTATTTTATGTGGCTTCTCTGTATGTATCCATTCCCAAAGTTAATTATTTCTTTAGGTAAACCTTTTGCTTTGCTACTACATGAAGCTTTCTGATAAGCATAGACTCTTAGTGTGCAATGTCAATCAAACTTTTACTTTCCCCAAACCACACATTAAAGATAAAAAGTTTTTAGGCCTTGGGATACAAAGGTTAACTGAAACAATTTTATTTCCATATCACTAACATTAGCTACCATTCACTGAGCTAGAACTAAAAATCATTAGAGGTCACTCACCCGCTAACCCAAGCAAGAAGAATGAGTTTACAAAATTCCTAAATTGCATTTAGGTTCTATACGCAATGAAGAACAAACTCCTTCATTGAGTTCAGTGTAATATTTCTAATAGCTTTAAAATGTCTTCTTTATGTTAGAGGGAAAGAAAAGTAATTTTGCTTCTACCCTCATATGTTCTTAGTTGAAATGGACTCCTGCAACAAAAGACAAATTAACAAGAGAAAAAAACAAAAGTTTATTAACATGTATACTTCATATATCCATGGGAGATACGCACAGAATGAGCAGTTAAGAGGTGACTTTCAGTTTCAGCTTATAAAGCATCTTCCACAAAGAACAGTAAATTTTTACAGAAGTGACAAACACATGAAAAGGGCTATGAGTCTCAAGGGGTGACAAGGTTCAAAGTTGTCTTCAATGGTTAACCTTTGTTCTACCCGATAGAACAGGGAGAGGGGGACAAGATACCTTTTGGTTTTATAAATCCAAGTCCTGCTTGTAGACAAATAGAAAGAGGATAGAAATCTTTCTGTACCTGATTCTTAATTCCCTTCTGCTCAACAATCCCTCATATTTTGGAATGGCATATTCTGGCCTCCCACAATGACAAGCCAAAAATCTACCTCTCCATTACTTCACCTATTAATTCATATAAAGTATCTAGTACAAGGTTGATAGGGACTAGGATTAACAGGGATAAATGTGATATAATTCCTATCCTAAACGGATTACATAGCAGTATTAGGAGAAACAGAGGAGTAAATAAATAGTACAAAAAGATGTTATAAATTTTATGTTTGAAATCTACCTCCACGAGGGTATAGAGTGGGAGTCTTTTGGGGGAGGGCGTGGAGACTGTAGGTAACAGAGACTCCAGTAAATACTTCATAGAAGTGATGCTTGAGAAGTTCCTTCTAATAAACGCCAGCCCCTGGCACAGGCTCTGGATCAGCATCTCCGGCTTCCAAAGGAGCTTTACTCCATCCATTACCTGCTCCCCCCCCCCCCCCCACAACTTGTATCGCTTTGCTACTGGGGAACAATCAAGACATCCAGTATGTGGAACTGGTCAAAGGAATGCTGGCAACAATAAGCAAGAGGCAAAACCAAGTGCTTCCTCCCCGATGCGCCATCCCCCGCCCCCTGCACAGAAAGGCCCGGATGATGGTCAGGAGAAGGAGTGCAGGAGGCAGGGCGGGCAGGCAGGTCCGAGTCCCTCCTCCCTCTTCAGGCACCAGTGGGGGCAGTTGGCAGGGAAAGGGTAGGGTGGGGGGGAGGTGCTAGGAATGGAAAGGTACAGAGTCAAGTGTGCTCAGGCTGCTCTTCAGTGAACTCTGGCCTTAAGCCCCCCACAGTGCCAGGATTATAGGCAGTAAAAGTGCTTTAGGCCCCAAATAAGGATGCCTCTGTGTGAAGGGCCAGGCAAGGAATGCAGTTCTGTATCACACATAAATAGGGCTTGCAAGGCAGCTGAGCCCCGTGCTGCAATCTCTCCAGAAAACTGTAAGGCAGCAGCTCATGCCGAGTCTGTTATGAGGAGGGCAGCTTTCTCCCAGGAGGCCTGCTAGGGAGCCATATAACTGCCTACGGTTGAATCTCAAAGGTCGCACATAGAATTCTGGACTAGAGCCAGATTCCCCAGCTACCATCCTACTTCTCTGCTTTCTTTTAGTTATGCTTTTTGAAAGAGAGAACTATATACAAATGACATTTCTATCTCCCACCACATCTAAAAAATTACTCTTGCTAAAAAATCACCAATAGTTTCTCCACGTTACCAAATCTCAAGATCACTTTATCATGCTTCTCCTTGTACAATTCTCAGAAGCATCTAATACTGTTCAATACTCATATCCATGTTGGCATACCCACATAGAATTCATTTTCAACACTTCATACCCTTTCCTCACATCTTCTATCATAAAACATTATTCAGGTTTTCTGTATTTTCTCAGAAAAACAACTCCGTGAGTCGCCTTAGTAGGTGTCTGTCTGCTCTCTAGCCATCTGTAGTTACAGCTCCTCCAGGCTCAGTCCTGGACTCGGCTTCTACTGTATATTCCCCCTTATCCATCTCACCTGCACACACAGCATTAATAGCAACTGGCATGTGGAAGAAGTATGTCATTCATAAGCTCCAGATCCACATTTGTTTATCCAGGTGTCTATCTGACATCTCTCTTTGGAGATCTCAAAAAACAAAACTATAGGTCCAAAACTGAATTCTGGAGTTCCTTCTTCATGCAAATTCCAACTGATCTTTTCCAGTATTTCCTATTTCAGAAAAGGATCATATCATTCATCCTATTATGCAAGCCAAAAATCTAGGAACCAATCACTTTACTGCTTCTCCTTCTCCCCACAGGTAGCATCTATCATTAAGTCCTAAGGAGTATATGCCTTCAGTGACAAACACTACCTCTATTCATATCAACTGCCAATACCCTAGTCCAATTACCATGACCTACCCTAGTCTTTCTTAATTCCCTTATAATTATTTTCCTCTCCTCCACTGTTTTTCATCTCATTTCCCTTCCACAAAACAGCCAGGCTAATTATGTAAAAATGGATAACATTCTGAAGCTCAAAACCCTTCAATGCCTTTCCATTGAAGCCATCACGAATTGCCCCCCATGACCTTACTTACTCATTCATTGACTATTACTGCACACAGTCTCTGAGCCAGATTCTGTGCTGGGTACCATAGCTACAACCATGAACAATGGAGACTGGTACCCATGGCATTTAAAGACAGGAAGAAGACTATCACACAAATATATAACTAGTGGTCATTAATTACTAGTAGTTGAATTAGCTAATTAATAAATTTACGATATAGTAAGAAGTAAAATAATACAGGGACTTATAAGATAAAAGGAATAGAAGATGTAGTTCAGAAGACTGAGAAATCCTTCCCTTATTTTATTCCACTGTTATACAACACAAGGTTCTTTCTTCTTCAGTGTACTTATCGTGCTTTTTTTTATTAAGTCATATATACAGAGAGCATGGATACATTTATGCCTTTGTAAGCTACCCAGAATCTGAATACCATTCCAAATTAGGTGATCTTTGAATCCAAAGTGAAATAAATCTTTGAATAAAGAGTAGATTCAAAACAAGAAGACAAACATTATTCTGGGTGACAGTAGCAACAGGACTGTAAGTCCAGCAGCAGCAATGTCAGAGGTGGTGGTGGTGCCAGCGCCTGTGCATCAACTATGCTGACCCTATGATACAAACAGGCTATTTAGGTTCTGTCAATGTTAACACCTAATTTTCCATAGTTCCCACTGACTACATAAGCTACCCTATAACTCCACATAATCTATGTTTGTTTATTTACTTGCTTACTTTCCCAATAGATTCTAAGCTCAATGCAGACAATTTATGGGTAGGCTAGAGGAAGTGGCATATGGGAAGTCCTGGCAGCTTGAAATAACACTGCTTATAAGAAAGATTTTTGTTTTTTTCTAATTCACTGAAGGTAACTGTATAAATGAAGACTCTTCTAGAAATTGCTTTTTCACAATAAAAGGTTTTATCTTTACAGCCTGCATAAAATAAAAAACAAGCTACATTCAATTCACGGCCAATTTTCGCCATGTATTTATTAGCAGTGTTTGGAGGCCAACAGGGAATGTAAACGATTGCCGTCTTACTCTACTAAGCTGAAAGTCCAATTCAGGGCTTAGCAAACTACAGCTTATAGGCCAAATCCAGCCTGTTACCTATTTTTGTACAGCCTATGAGTTAGAGTAGTTTTTATATTCTTAAATAGTTAGGGGGGAGGAATCAAAAAGTAATAATATTTTGTGACATGTAAAAACTATTGAAATTTAAATTTCAATGTCAATATATAAAGTTTTATTGGAACACAGCCACACTCATTTTTTTTTTCATGTATTTTGATAGCTGCTTCAATGCTACAATGACAGCGGAGAGGTTGCAACACAGATCACACAGGGCACTCTCATTGGGTCACACCACTGATCAGACCACCAGAAATCAGTGACAGAATATAACCAGAGTTTGAAAGGCCTCATGAGTTGCTATACTGTGACATTTAATTTTCAATGCCTGTGTATACCAATTCATATCCAATGGGAAAAGAATAAAAAAGAGACCTTGAAATGTCAAGCTTTTAAGGAAAAATGGATCATTTTCTCTAAATAAATAGCAATGCATTATGTTTATTATAGAATGACACTATAGCTGTGGAATGCCGACATTATCAGATTCTTCAACTTCAACACTCTTCAACGTCCAACTTAAAGAAAAGCAGCAATCAAAATAATTAGAAAATTTAAAATAGAATATCTTAGCATACCATAATTTCTTTGCAAAAATAAAAAATAAAAATGAGTTTCTGAATGTTACATTTGTTAGCCAATTCATGAAAGCCATTTATCAATTATGAGTTAATTGTCTTTGATTGCAACCAAAGAAATGGGTCCAGAGAAAATAAACATGCTTAAAACTATTAGGCTTTCAGCAAGCACAGGGCTCAAAAAGTTGATGACACAGGAAATATTATCAATAAGTAAAATTTTTTTAAAAAGGCAAATGATTCGGAGTGGTTTTCCTTGGTTCTTCAGGGGTCCACAGATGTTAGAGATACTGCTCAGCTGTTTATTCAGGGAGTCAATGCTAAATTGAAGTAATTTAAGAACTATGCTCTATGACAGTCTGCACAGAACATAAGAATATTTTTAAGGAAACTGAGAAAACACTAACTCAGTACAACCTGATGTGGCATCTGGTAAGATAAGTTACATATCACGGTAGCTAATAATTATAGACAGAGCAAAAGAGATTTAGTTAGACAAATTTCCAAAGCTTGCAAAAATGTAAGCCTATGCAAAAATTTAAAATCTGCTGTCATTCACTGGATGATTCATCAGCAAATGCTTTGTAACATTACTTGAATATAAAATGTGGTACTGAGTTAGTAGTGTCAACAGTGAACCTCACTTGCTCTCTTGTGGACTTGTCTATTGTTGGATTTGTGAAATTTTGAAAGAAATAAAAGATGAATATCCTGATTGCCCTAAAACACAGCAGCTTGATGGTTTAACAGTGGTGAAGTCTTACTATGATATTTCACATTCAGGATCAAGAATGAAATTTTTCTGAATGAGAAAAACCATCCTTTTTTTTTTTTAAGAGACAGAATCTCATTTTATCACCCTCGGTAGAGGACTGTGGTGTCACAGTTCCCAGCAACCTCCAACTCCTGGGCTTAGGTGATTCTCTTGCCTCAGCCTCCCGAGTAGCTGGGACTACAGGCGTCCGCCACAACACCTGGCTATTTTTTTGTTGTTGCAGTTTGGCAGGAGCCAGGTTTGAACCAGCCACCCTCAGTATATGGGGCTGGTGCCCTACCCACTGAGTCACAGGCACCGCCCAAGAGAAAAACCATCCTTAATCACTTTGAACCTCAACCACTTTTAGCTTTTAACTATAGACATAATAATATTTCTTAATGAATTCAAGCGAAAATTACAAGGCAAAACAGCGTTTATATGCAAAACTTATATCACAGTAAAGTCATTTCACAGATAACTGAAGTCATTTGAATCATTAAGTAATGCCAAGCTACCTCACATATGTCCCTAGCCTCAAGAGTTAAAACAAGCAGCGAGAGATCCATTCCCACATACATTTCAAGGAGTATCTTTCCTGAGCTCAAACTACAGTTCCAGCAGTGTGTTTCTGACCTGAATGCAAGTATAAATAAAATTTCCACATACCCAAATACACTTAAACTATGCAAATGAGGAGTTTCTACTTCAACTGGAAGTGATTAATCTACACTATAATAACAAAAAGATAAATATCAAGATTAGTATCTAATGGAATTTAATGAATGTCTTCCAAAGAAGGAACACACTCTTGGATTGTAACCAGATTTGGCAGTACCTGTGTGCAGATATTGTCAAAGATGGAATATTAAAATCTCATTACAGGTCACTATTAATAGATTAACATTCATAATCAATTTTGACAACAGGAAACACTAACTTACAACCAAGTTAAATGAAATGCTATCTTCCCCAAAAGAAATTCCATTTTTTTCATTCATATACTCAAATAACAAAAAATGTGCTCAATAATAATTACCGTACTTTGAATTTTGTTAATAAAAAACTATGGACATTTATTTCCTATCCTTATTTCAAAATTGACAGGATATCTCTTAGCCCACAAAACCTAAAATACACATTCTCTAGCTATTCACTGAAAAAGTTTACTGATTTCTGGTCTGAATTATTTAAATTCTACTATGTTCAAGCTATATATCCATATGGAATTATTTTGACTTCGGAAAACATAGGAACAGGTGGCCAGAGATGAAAAGAGATTTGCTGTTTTCTTCTTATTTTGATAGTTTCATGACAAATCAGTAAGATAAATATTGATAGCACTTTAAAACCCATATGTAAATGACAGACACAAATTAAGAAAGGAAAGTGTAAAAAATACAAAGAAGAGTGAAATCAGGAAGTCCAGAACTTCATCAACTTCTCTCATCTGGGTTTATTCTATAAAAAAGGTAATAATTTTATTAATTTCAGATCATAAAAATATTGGATAAAAGTGATTACCCAAAAAAGAAACAAACTAAAGTGTAAGACCAATCAGACAAAGTTGGTCTTCCACAACATCAATCCAACCCTTTACAAAACGGAAGTTTGAGAAAAGAGCAGTAACATGAAAAAAAGAGAAATGTTAATTGTTCTATCTAAAGACTAGCCTTGGCATAATCAGAAAGAAACATTTTAATACACTGGAGGAAAAAAAGGCTTTCAATTCATTAATTAAAGATAATTTAGCATAACATTGAATAATCAGTTTTACAGGCATTGAATTTTTATAGAACAGGTGTATATAAAATCATAAACACAATTTCAGCACTTCATCTCCTTAAAATTCATAGTTCCGAACATTAAAAGATATTGTTTAAATCTCATGCACTATAAAGGATATCATTTGTCTTTTTTAGAATGAGTAAACACAATTCTTAAAATATACACACAATGTAAAATGGTTTCAGGTTTCAAACGGTTAAGACTGAGAAAGCATTCTGAATGTTCTAAATGTTAAATTATTATACAGGCTTCACATTATATTTCCACTAAGATTTTTATCATTTAAATCTATATAGTGTCATCATAAAAACAGCAACACTACGTACTTCATGAAGTGGTACGAAAACAAAGTGAGGAACCACACATCCTCTTTGCCTGAGATAGTTCTGGTTCAATTCTGGTATCCTGACAGAATTATAAATGGTACCTCCTTCCATGAATGTCAAAGTTGACACAGTACATTAAATGGTCACTCTTTATATAAAGGACTACCAAACGTAGGCCTATCATAAAAGCATTAAATACCAAGAAAATATAGCCAGACTGAAATACCACATAAAGAAGAAAGAGAGAGAGAGAACAAGAGAAAGAGAGATAGAGAGAGAGAGAATGAGAGCGACTGAGAGAGGAAGAGAAAGATGAGACAGAGAAAAAGAAGAGAATGAATGGACGCTGGGATAAGATAGAGTGAAAAGACGGACTATCAAGAAATGGCTAAGCTTTATTCTTACCCAATTCCAAATATTTTCCCTCCAAGATTATTATCACCTCTTAACTCAAAGACAGTAGACTTTGGGTAATACTTGTCTATTATGACAATGCTTACCAATCTAACTAATCACACCAATAAAAGACTGACATTTTTATAATGCTCTCAATAAATCAGATCAATATAATACATGTTATGAATGCCCAGAGTTCATATTACATGAAATAGTCCTCAGTGCTAATGCTTTGCTGAAAAGCAATAGTGACAGAAAGGGTAATAATTTATCCTTAAATACTCAAGTTCCATTTTCATTGTACAACAGAACAAAATATGACTGTTTACAAAGAAAAATAAAAACAGACTTACAGAACCTTAAATTTTGAATCCATCAGCAATAATTAAAAGATATTTAGCTTAAAACACCACAAGAATATGAATATGGGTATGTGTGTATGTATGTATATATATATGTATATATATATAGATCATTATGAATGGAAAATACATATTACTTACACTGAGGATGGATATGATTTACTACTTGGACCATTTAATATTAAATAGAACATACGAATTTTAATTACATTAACCCTCTAATAATAAAAACTACATCAACTAGTAAAAAGTTTCCAGATGAATAAGTTCTATATTAATAACACATTAAAATTGTGTTGATGCAATTTAGATGATTTTTAAATAAAATATAAAGAGAAGTATTATGACAATGGGGATTAAAAACCTGCACATTAATTTCTTATTAATATAAGAAGATAAAAACACAAAAGTATAAATATCGATTATTTTTTGCTTTCAACAACTAGTACAGTTATATAAACGAATATCCTTATGCTTATATACACTAAAATATGTATTATTAGAGGGGTACAATATTTCCAACACATTCTCATTTGGTTCAAGGAAAAATACATTTATAAATAAGTAGAGGGAGAGAGAGAGAAAATAATAATTTTTTTAAAGGTTGGAAAGTGTAAACAACTAGCAAATTTAAGTGACATGTATAAGGGATTTTCTTGTACTGCTCCTAAAACATCTGTACAAGTTTAGATTTCTATCAAAATAGTACCCAAGCCAGGCATAATGCCTCATGCCTATAATCTCAGCGCTTTGAGAGGCTGAGGCAGGAGGGTCACTTGAAGCCAGAAGCTCAAGATCAACCTGAGCAACATAGCAAGACTCCATTTCTATTTAAAAAAAAAAAAACAGAAGAAGAAGAAGGAAAGAAAAGAAAACACAGTGGAGTACAGTAGTGTGCATCTGGAGTCCCCACCACTCAGAAGGCTGAGACTCAGGAACTTGAGTCCAAGAGTTTGAGGTTACCGCTGCACCTCTAGCCTAAGTGACAGAAAGACCTTGTCTCCAAAAAAAAAAAAAAGTTACCAAGAAAAGAAAGCTAGTGCTATTAGATTAACCAAAAGTTTCAGTTTTTACTAACTAAAGTAATCTATTTGCAACTAATTTTCTATTTCTTGAAAAACAGTATAATCTTTCTTTCACTCATTTACTACTATACTAAAATCAATCAAATTAATTCTGGAAAAAACAATACTAGTCTTAAATAAATTTTTGAAAACTATAAGATTAAAAACTTCTAAACAAAGAATAAACTCCAAGAGAAAAGATGCAAATAAAATTACTATCATAATCTTTTGTTTTTTATTTGCAAGTATAAATCTGAAGAAAAACAAAAGCCTGGAACATAGCATCTGTCATATCAGAATATAAAAAGATGATCCTGGCACGAAATGAAAAAGCTCTAATTCATTTGCAAATCAAGCCTGCCGGTTTCATTTCAAGCTGGCGGTAACTGTCAAGAGTTAACAAGATAATCACTTTCAATCCTGCCTTCAATGGTACATTACACTGTTATTCCATTCAATAAGGCCGTTCTTTGGGGCACTAGATGAATGGTTTTCATTTCTAACTCACACAAAAAGTTGTGCGGGGGAAAAATCCACGGGGCTTAAGAAAGAAATCCCTTTATGGGCATTTATCTGCCGGTACTTGCTTTTAGGCAAAATGAGATATTTTGAAACATCAGTGTCCATTCACTTCCTCTATTCCTTTAGGCCCTTAATCTGTTAAAAAAAAAATTGGCATATGAGAAAAGTCCAAAACCAGTTTCATTTTTAAAATTATCAATACACACTAACAAAAATTCTCTATTAAAATGATTCTATGCAAATATAACACTATTACACACAAAAAACCTACTATTACCCAATCTCCTCCTTATGGTCATCCATGTGACATTCTCAGAATACTCACATATACTATTTTGGGTGAAATGCAGGTACTTAAAATTTCATATTTAACTCCTGTTGTACATGTACATGTAGCGATTTGTATGCCAAGAAAGGATAATTTTTAAAAACTCTTTCCAGATCATTCCTAGTTCAATGAAAATGAATTTTAGCTAAGTGCATCTTTATAATGTATTTATCAAAAAGCATTATGAAAGTTTTTACTATTTCATGGTTTAAATTAGTTTTCCAAACAAATATAGCTAAGGTATCTGTATTAATCATTTTTTGCAGAAAATACTGACACTCCATGTTCAAAAGGAAACAAATATATTTTTCTTTATACAAAGAAGTACACAAAGTACAAACACTTAAATGTTTCGACTAGTAATAGACAATTAGATCAAGTTTAAAATTTAGTCTAACTGAGAAAACATAAAAATCTCTTCCCTGTTCATGCTGTCCTATATTCATCAAAATCCATCCAATGTCAAAGTGTAAATTTATAAGAACCATTTGTGTATGAATTACAACTTACTATTCAAGTCTATTTAACAACAGCGACAATTAATCTTTCCCCATCTATTCCCTCAATTCAGGAAATAACATTGCCATATATTTCTTATGTAAGTCAAGTCACAATCTCTACCGACACTTTTAATCCTTTTATAATACCTTAATGACATGTTAGGGGTAAATGCAGATTTTTTTTAACTCATAATACAAATGTCCTTGTAAAACCATTACTCTAAAAAAATTACTTTCTTTTGTTACCAAAAGCTTTAAAAAGTTAGAACATTCATGTTTATGACTACAAAGACAGTACACTTAAATTTAAAACTCAAAGATATCAAGAATTCATATAAAACATGAGAATAATCCTTTTATAAAAGAAGGAAGCCTTCTCACTAGACCTCTTTCTGCAGCAATCTCAGTTCTCCCAATTCCTCTAAGTTCAAGTCTGGTATAACAATTTACTTTCAAAAAGATGAAAACTATCCATATACTTATAATAAATTAGAAAAGATGGAATAAAAATATGCATGGAAACATAACTCAGAAAATTTTACATTATCAGATACACTTGGTCATTAACATTTAAATTTAATATCTAAACTTTGTCATTGTGAGCAAATTATAATGAATATGTATTTTATGAAGTTCTTATAAAATTTAACCTGTATCAAGAAGCTAGGAAATTTAAAGCATAAATGGTGTACATATACCACAATTTATTGATCCATTGGTGGGTCGATGGGCACTTGGGCTTCTTCCATGACCTGGCAATTATTAATTGGGCTGCAATAAACATTCTTATACAAATATTTTTGTTGTAATGTGATTTTTGGTCTTCTGGATATATACCTAATAAAGGAATTGCAGGATCAAATGGCAGGTCTATTTTTAGTTCTCTAAGTGTTCTCCAGATGTCTTTTCAAAAGGAATGAATTAATTTGCATTCCCACCAGCAGTGTAGAAGTGTTCCCTTTTCTTCACATCCATGTCAACATCTCTGGTTTTGGGATTTTGTGATATGGGCTAATCTTACTGGAGTTAGGTGATATCTCAAAGGAATTTTATTATTGAAATTTTAAACCCTTAGTAATAAACATGTTAAAATTATTGAGTCAAACAGTGAGTATTGTGGTATGCCCAATAAATTATGATTAAAATAAATGATTACAATATGTAATTTTAAAACAATCCATGACAACACTAGAAATGACTAAAGAATCCTGCAAACACAAAGCTGCCTGCAGAAGGCCGTTCTTACAGCTCACCACTGTGTCAGTCCTCACATAGGGTGAGGGCAGCAGGGTTAGCCTATCACAGGAGTACTTTGCCCTGTGTTGGGTTCCAACATCATGGTTATCTCAAGAGGTAAAAAATACTTGATCTTTCAGCTTGAAGTTATACTGCTACAGTCTTTTCCCCTCATTAGACCCTGGGGTTAGATGTAAGCAAACACAGCAGGGAAGAGGGCAGGGTAGTGTAGAGGGAGCTTCTGTATATCAACCACTGGAACAGCAATGAAGAGGGCTTGAGGAGCAGCCAAAAGCTTTCTGTAGAGTTACACAAGATTTCAACCAACAACTGGATGTTCCTAATTATGTATGCAGTCACTCATAACCACTACTTACACTGATTCCTAACAATAAAATCTTCTATTTACACAAATACAATTTTATATTACAAGGATGCATATTTGCAATGTAAACATTTTCTTTTGAAATGAAATAGTGTGATCCTCTAAAATCCTTAAATATAATATGTGAAGATTTTTATTAAAAATCCTATTTCTAATGAATGTAAATTGTACTTTACATATCTCAATTAAATAAAAATGCAATAGAATATTCAAATTATCTTTACCATATAAAAATTTTTTTCACCTTAGCAAAAGGTCCTATTTGAATTTTCGAATACTTGACAATGAACTGATTTGTATAAAATAAGTCCTCTTCAACATCTTCAGTTTAAAAGAAGCTTTCCATAAATTACATTAGAAGCCAAGAAATGTTTTCTTGTTCTTCTTCTGCCATCACCAAGATATCAAAAAAGAAAAAAGGCTCAGTGCCTGTAGCTCAAGCGGCTAAGGTGCCGACCACGTACACCATAGCTGGCAGGTTTGAAAACAACCTGGGCCTGCCAAAGAGCAAATGACAACTACAACCAAAAAATAGCTGGGCATTGTGGTGGGCACCTGTAGTCCCAGCTGCTTGGGAGGCTGAGGCAGGAGAATCGCTTAGGCCCAGGAGTTGGAGATTGCTGTGAGCTGTGATGCCATGGCACTCTACCCAGGACAACAGCTTGAGGCTCTGTCTCAAAAAAATTTTTTAAAAATTAAAAAGATACCACAAAAACGCCCAAAATCAAAAGATAGAAACTCCTTAAGAATGAGTAAAATAAAGAATCTCTTTAATGAAAATACTAGAAAGCATGGTCGTGGGGGAAAATAACTTCACTGTCACATGAGTAAAGTAAAAACTTAATCTATACCTTTAAAATGCTTCCAAATTTTGAAAATAAGGCAAAACTTTGAGATGTCATGCAATAAAAGACATTCAACCCTAATAATAATAGATTGATAATTAAAACCAAAACTGTATGTATACACACACTTTTTTTCAAACTCACTGGCATAGCAAAACTTTCTTTAAGATTATAATCTCTTTCAGGTTCATTGTGGGGAAATGAACAGTCTCAGACAATGCTGTAATTTGAACGTAAAAGAATATATTTTCAATTTTTAAAACAACAAGGAAAATCTACTATGATTAATAAAATGTTTAAGAATTTCATGCATCTACAACAGATGCACTAATTTAATGTTTAGTATAAAAATTCCCCCATGTCATAGTGTCTTTATTTTAAAGTTTTTTTTTTTTTACAGCAATTTTTAAGTTAAAATTAAGACTAATTGTGAAAGATGAATAGCGGAGCAAAATCTCTGACAGATAAAAATATAAAAACAAAATAACATGGCAGAAATTATTTAAAAACACTGGACAGAATCTCAAAAGCCACTACAAATAGTCTAATCTCAAAAATCTCACTTGGAAATAAAAAGAATACTCCTATGGCCATGGCTGCAGAAAAAAAATGCAAAAACACCACAGCCTTGTGGGCTCAAGGCGCCAGGACTAGAGTTCTGGGCTGAAACAGCACAAGAAATTTAAAGGAAAAATGTTGGCAGCGAGAGAACCATAAAATGATTATGACCCAAATCTGAATATAAATTATGTACTGACAGCTAAAGTATACATACTGGGGAAAATTTGTAGGGAATCCATCAATAAAGTAGACAAAGAATAGAGAGAAATATACCTTGATGAAAACTCAGGGGAATTGTTTGAACATGTTCATCACTGCTGGCGAAAAGCTAAAGCAGAATGAGCTTGAAGTGTCTGAGGACAGTTTGTAAAGCTGGCAAAGCAGATAAAAATTAAGAAATCAAACACAGAAGCAAGACAGAGTGAACTGTATCTTGATCTAAATTCTTAGCTGACAATAAAATTATGTAGAAACAGACAAGACCACCCTCAGACAAGACAGCCGTGGAAAGCCCTAGCAGTGCAGAAATATCAGATACTATCTATACTCAGAGAGAGGAAGTTAACAGTTTCAGGTAAGAAAGTAAAAAGCAAAATAAAACGATTAACTCCTCCCCCAAACATAACCAAATCCAGAGTGGCTACAATGTTGGGGTGGGAGGTCAAGCTAAAAAATGTATGCCAAAAAAAAAAAAAAAGTATAAGAATAAAAGTATAGGTTTGGTGCTTGTAGCTCTGTGGATAGAGTGTCAGCCACATACCCTGAGGCTAGTGGGTTCAAATCTAGCCCCTGACTGCCAAACAACAGTGACAACTACAACAACAACAACTATAACTACAACAAAAGTAGCCGGGCATTGTGGCAGGCACCTGTAGTCCCAGCTACTTGGGAGGCTGAGGCAAGAGAATTGCTTAAGTCCAAGAGTTTGAAGTTGCTGTGAGCTCTGACGTCACAGCACTCTACCTAGGGTGACATAGTGAGACTCTGTCTCAAAATTTAAAAAAAAAAGTGTATCAAAACTATTAATGAACCAAATATTATTTTTATCAGATAGATATTTCCTGCCAGCTATTATTATAATTTATTTAAATATTAGGAAAAAATAATGTCAATGAATGAACACATAAAAAATCTCACCAGAGATATGGAAAGTATACTTTTTAAAAAGGAAAATCTAAAGCTGAAAATAAAATATTAAAATAAAAAAATTCACTAAATGGGCTAAAGATAGGAAATCAAATAGGAAAACAATGGCAGTGAACTTAAAAATAGACCAACATAACTTAGTCTATTTACAGTACCAAAAAAAAGTAAGGAAAATGAACAGGGTTTCAGGAGATCTGTAAACCGGACATAAACACAAACAGTTCAAGAAATGCATGGGGTCCATGAAGAACAAATAAAATATTTAAAAAGCAATAATATTAAAAGTTCCTAAATTCATGAAAAACATTGCTTTACACAGACAAAAATTTTGCTGAATAAGAAGTGGAATAAATGTAATGAAAATCACTCTCACATATAATAATCTAACTGCTGAAAGGCAAAGATAAAGAAAACCCCCGAAGAGTCCAGAGAACAAAGATACATTATATATCAGAGTGATTCCAAGATTACAGCTAACTTCTCATCAGAAACTATGAATGCCAAAAGACATTGGAACAGCATATTCAAAGTGATAACAGGAAAAGAAAAAAACTGTTAATAACAACTGAATATCCAGTAAAACTACCACTCAAACATGAAGCTGTAATAAAGACTCTTTGCTCAGAATAAGTAGAATGGAATGTTAAAGCAGAATAAGATAAACTAAAGATGCACTCTAATAGGTTAAGTTAAACATGCAATCTCTAGAGCAACAACTAAAAATAATACAAGGTGTTACCAAAAAAATGCAAGGTCTTACAGCTTTAAAACCAATAAAGAAATTAAAATAAAATGTGAAAAATTATTTGAGTAATGAGAAAGAAGAGAGGAAAAGGGAAAAGGGGGGATAAGGATGTAAGAATTAGAACAATCTCTAAAGAAAATGACAGATATGAATGCAATCATATCAGTGATTACATTAGATGTGTCTGTAGTTGCAACTGCTCGGGAGGATGAAGCAGAAGAAATGGTTGAGCTCAGGAGTTTAAGGTGTTGTATGCTCTGATCATGCCTATGAATGGTTACGGTTACTACACTCTAATCTGGATAACACAAGAAGACCCCATCTCTGAAATTAGAAAATAAAAATAAGAAATAAAAGACACCTATGATTACAGGTCCTGGTGCACAAAGAAAGAACCCAGGTGTCACTTGTCAAACTTCCTGACTGGAGGTGACAATTCAAAAATGCCTAGGCAGCCAGAGCATACAAGAAAGGAGAAAGCAGCACAGACACGGACCAGGAAAATCTGCGAACAATCAGTAAAATATTAATTAGTGCATGCCAGTAAAGGAAAACATACACACAGAGAGAAACCTGAAAGAAAAAAAAAACACAAAAAACAAAACCCCACACCATTTAAAAAACTTGGAGATCAGTGCCTAGTGCTCACAAAATGTGAGAAATAGTGCCTATTCCACAAGCCAGAGAAGAAAAATTCATAATTCGCAAGGCATTGGTTAGAATATCCAGGATGTTATGAGCTATAGGAAATAAGTTCTAGATTGAACACTGCTGCAAATCCACCGAACAAATCATAAAAGCAAGATCCCAGAACAAAACTCAAAAATATTTATAGAACTGAAAAAGCATCCAGACAACCAGATTACCACTGAAGATTTCAAACATTCCCCCTATGTTTGACAGAACAAGTAGACAGAATATCAACAAGAATATTGCAGATGTGAACAACACCATCAACCACTTTGACCCAGTTTACACTTACAGAATATGCCACAAGAAGGCAGAATACACAATCTTTTCAAAACAGTCATCAAAATAGACCATGTCCTGAGCCATAAAAGAAGTCTCAATAAATTAAAAGGATTAAAATTATATAGTATGTACCTTGGCACAATAAAATTAGAAATGGGCTGCAAAAAGATAGTTAAGAATTCCCCAAATGTTTGGAAACTATAGGCCATACTGCTAAATAGCTCATGGTTAAAGAACAAATCAATAAAAAATTATGTATTAAGTTGAATGAAAACAAAAATAAATAATCTATGGGAAGCTGCTAAAGAAGAAGAATGTTCAGTGCTAACAACCTACAATGAGAAAAGCTGAAAGATCTCAAATTAATGATCTCCACTTATATCTGAAGAAACTAGGAAAAAGGGAGCAAATTAAATACAAAGCAAGCAATAAAAAGGAAATAATATGGCTTAAAGTGAAACTAAGGATATAAAATACAGAAACACTACAGAGAAAACTCAACGAAATCAAAAGTTGGATCTTTGAGTAAATCAATAACATTGGTAAAGTTCTAGCAAAACTGATGAGAAAAAAACAACAGAAACCACAAATTTTGAATATTGGGAATAAAAGAACTTACCAGTATAGACCCTATAAATACTAAAGGATATAGAATCTATCACTATAGACTATAAATACTAAAAGGATAAAAAGTAAACATTATGGGTAGCATTATGTCTATGAATTTCTTGTAAGATACAAACTACCAAAGCTTGTTCAAGAACAAACAGTTAACCTGTGGTAACATAACATCTGAAGAAACTGAATTTGTAATTAAAAATCTTTTCATAAAGAAAAACCTCAGCCCAAATGACTTCATGTCTAAATTTTACCACACATTTCAGAAGGAAATAATACTAATTCTACACACATTCTTCCAGCAGAATGAAAATAATATTTTTCCAATTCATTCTTTGAGGCCAGCATTAAAAAAGACACTCTAAGAAAATTGCAGAGTAATATTCCTCATAAAAACATGTAAAACTTCTAAACATAATTTAAGCAAATTAAATGCAACAACATATAAAAAAGATAATATAACATGGCCAAGTAGAGTTTTATATTAGTAATGCAATGATGTTTTAAATTCAAAACTCAATCATTATCAAATAAAAAAGAAAATATGACTACCTCAATAGCCATAGAAAAAACATATGACAAAACCCCATACTAATTCCCTAATAAAATTCTCAGCACACTAGAACTAAGCACACTAGTACTAAGAGGCACTTACCCAAATTATCTGGACAAAATCAAAACAATCATAAAAGACCGAATGGTATAGTCTCCGTCTTTCTTAGTGGCTAAATAATATTCCATGGTATACATATACCACAACTTGCTAATCCATTCCCAGATTGGTGGGCATTTGGGTTGTTTCTACATTTTGGTGATTATAAATTGAGCTGTGATAGACAGTCTAGTGCCAATGTCTTTATGATAAAAGGACTTTTTTTCTTCCAGGCAGATGCCTAATAATGGGATTGCAGGATCAAATGGGAGGTCTAGTTTGGGTTCTTTGAGGATTCTCCATACTTTCTTCCAAAAAGGTTGTATTAGCTTGCAGTCCCACCAGCAGTGTAAAGTGTCCCCTTCTCTCCCCATCAACACCAGCATCTGCAGCTTTGAGACATTGTAATGTGGGCCACTCTCACTGGGGTTAGCTGATAACTCAGAGTGGTTTTGATTCACATGTCTCTGATGATTAGGTTGTGCAGCAATTTGGATGGAATTGGAGACCATCTTCCTAATTGAAGTATCCTCAAAACGGAAAAACAAACATCACATGTACTCTAATAATTTGGAACTAATTGATAAGCACACATGAACACAGAAAGAAGTAAAAATTGTTGAAAATTAAGAAGGGAAGGGGATGGTGAGGAGGGATAAAAGCCTACCTAACAGGTACAATGGAAAGAAACTACTCAGGTGATAGGCACATTTGTAGCCCTAAATAAAACATAAAAACTATCCATGCCACAAAATACATTTGTGCCTCCTCAATATTTTGAAATTTTTTAAGAAGAAAAACTTTATAGTCCTATAACCATTTTTTTTAAAAACCCAAATAAGTAGTTTTAAACCATCTCTTAATGGAAATACTAGGCCTAAATTATACTACAGATTAGTTTTATCTAACAACCAAAGAATATGTAATCTTAATCCTATACAAACCCTTCCTGAGAACAGAAAAAGAAGAACCACCACGCACCAGTAGATTCTACAAGGCAACCTTGATTCAGTGGCTCCCCATTATCTATCTACAAGGGATACATTCCAAGACACCCAATGGATGACTAAAACCATGGATAGCCCTAAGGCTTATATATGCTACATTTTTTTCTTTAATACATACTTTTATTAAAGTTTAATTTATACATCCAGCACAGTAAGAGATTAAGAATAATAATCAATGAGAAAATTGAATTATAACAATATACTGTATTAAAAGTTATATGAATGTGATCTCTTTTTCTCTTCCCCTCACTCAGTATTTTTTTATTCTGTACTCACTGTTCTTGAGAGCTGCTGATCTGACGACTGGGACAGTTACCGAGTGACTAATGGGCAGGTGGCAAACACAGTGTGAATATGCTGGACAGAGAGATGATTCATACCCCAGGTGGGACAGAAGCAGGACGACAAAGATTCATTACAACACTCAGAACAGCATGCAATTTAAATGCTTTCCTTCTGAAATTTTCCTTTTAGTATTTTTGGACAGCCATTGTATATGAGCAAGTAAACCCCAGAAAGCAAACCTGCAGATAAAGAGTGGACTACAGTCCTAAAATTGAGGAAGAGAGAATAAGAAGAAAAAATTACAAGCAAATCTCACCTGAGAACAAATCCATCAATAAATAAACCAAGTCCAGCAATATATAAAAACAATACTTCATGAGTAAGTAGGGTTTAAGTAGGGATCCAAGGACAGATTAATAATAGAAAGTCTATTACTATTTATCATACTCCTGGGTTTAAAGGAAAAACCAGTAAAATAGTTTTAATTGATATAGGAAAAATATCTGATAAAAAATCAAATATGTAAATGGTTTCTAAAAAATCTTTATCCAACCAGGAATGGAAGAAAACTTTATTAAGTAGGAAAGGATACACATATCTATCAAAACGAAGGACAAAATTATCATCAATCATAAAATAGTAGCAGAATTCTCAGTCAAATCTCAAACAGGACATAGATACCAGAGCAGGGAAAAACAATCAAAATATTAGGTAGACAGGCATAAATTCAATAAAATACTTGCAAAGCCTTTAAATAAAAATTTGTTCTGTACTGAGACATTTTAAAAGTTGTAAATAAATAGAAAAGTATACTATGCCAACAGATGATAAAATACAGTATCTTACTCGTAAGATTTATCAGTTAAACACCCATTATTATGAAAACACACACATTCTACTGCTAGGTGTTTACTCAAAAGTAATGGAAACATAAGTCTCTCCAAAGTTGTTAGCTTTGTTTTACAAAGTTATAACAACTTAACTTTGTAAAAATTGATCATAAGATTAGGGTCATTCTCATCAAAGCCAACTTAACAGAGTTGAGAAGACAGGAGAAAAAGGCACTCAGGGTATCTAACATCCCTGGCATCCCCAACATCAGGGAATCTAACGATTCCCATCAAACAGATCTATAGATACAACACAATTCTAATCAAGGTGCCAACAAAGGTTTATGTGGAACTAAACAAGCTGATTCAAGTTTTCAACAAACATGTTTTTAAAAGCACAAGAAAATTAGCATAAAAGACAAAAATTACATATTGTATCTCAATTTTTTTTAAATTTCAGATTAAAAGGGAGGTGCAAACGATTACATTACACTATCTGTATTTGTTTGGCGAAGTTCAAGTTGTAGTTGAGCCCTTCACCCTTATACTGTGCACCTTAGGTGAGAGCTCACCAATCTCTCTCTGTTCTCCCCTTTCCCTGCTACCTCTTCCCCCACTGGATTTAATTGTGTTATTCTCTCTTGTTGGCATCTAGTTGTTTATCTATATAGATCTATATAAACAACTATATAGTTGGTTTCACATAAGTATTAAATACATTGGATACTTGCTTTTCCATTCTTATGACACATTACTAAGAAGAGTGTTCTTCAACCCCATTCAGGTTATGTACTTCAAATTTTAAGACTTCGAAAATCATTGTTAAGAAAATAAATAGGCAAGCCACAGACTGGGATGAAATATTCACAACATGTTTCTGACAAAGGAAGTAAACCCAGAAAGTTGAAGAAATTCCAATAACTCCATAATATAAAGACTTAAAAAAATATTTTCTTAAAAGTGGACAAAAGGAGCCAAGTGCAATGGCTCATGCCTGTCATCTCAGCACTTTGGGAAGCCAAGGCAGGAGGAACACTTGAAGCAAGGTGTTCAAGACCAGCCTGAACAAGAGTGAGACCCCATCTATACAGAAAATAGAAAAAATTATCTGGGCATGGTAGCATGCCCTTGAGGTCCCAGTTACTTGGAAGGCTGATCCAGGAGGACTGACTTAAAACCAGGAGTTTGAGGTTGCAGTGAGCTGTGATGACACCATACTGCACGCTAGCCCATGCAGAAAAAAAAAAAGTAGACAAAAGACTTGAAAAATTATTTTACAAAGGAAAACATGCAAATGGCCAACAAGCAGACAAAAAAAAAAAGTTTAAAACCTCTAGTCATCAGAAATATGCTAATTAAACATAACAATGAGATACCACTTCAAATCCATTAAAATAATTGGAATTCAAAGGACTGACAACACTAAATGTTGGTGAAGATATGCAATAACTGAAACTTTTTGCTGGAATATACATTGTTAGGGGACTATAAAGTACAACTGTGCAAAACCATTTATCAGTTAAACACCCACTACTATGAAAACACAAGCATTCTACTGCTAGGTATTTACTCAAAAGTAAGGGAAAGTTGTTAGCTTTGTTTTACAACTTAACTTTGTAAAAATTGATCGCATTGTTTTCCAATGTCCTTTACATCTCCGTGTGCCCACCATCAAAGTCCCAATTATTACAGAGTGCATGTGGTGTTTGTTTTTCGATTCCTGAGACACTTTACTCTTAGGATAATGATCTCTCGTTGCAAAAGATGCCATTTTGTTCCATTTTATAGCTGAGACATACTGGATTAGGTCACACATATAATCACCATGTTTTCTTTATCCGCTCATGAACTAATGAGAATTTAGGTTGATTCCACACCTTTGCTGCTATGAATTGTGCTGCAATAAACATTGGAGGGCAGGTGTCTGTTTGATAAGATGCCTTCTTTTCCTTTGGGCAGATATCTAATAGAGAGATTACTTGACCACAAGGTTAAGACTACAGTTTTTCCTTTGTAGAATCAAGTGCTCCTTTCTTTCTGCATCCATGCCAGCTTCTTTTTTTTGACTTTTAATAATGGCCACCCTGACAGGTGGTATCTCGTTGTGGTTTTAATTTTCAAGACCCTGTGATCAGTGATATTGAGCATTTTTCCACATGTTCATTGTTCAGTTGTCTATCTTCTTTTGAAAAACTCTGTTCATGTCTTTTTTCTCATTTGTTAATGAGCTGTTTATTTTTTTCTTGCTAAATTGCTTGAGTTATTTGTGGACTCTGGATATCAGCCCTTTATCAAATGTATAGTTTGCAAATATTTTCTCCCATTCTGTAGGTTGTCTCCTGACTCTGTTGATAAATTAAAAAGCATAGTGAAAGAAATAAAGTCCCTTTTTTTGGTGTGTGTGACTGATGTATTTGGCTTTGTCATCTTATTCATAAATTCCTTGCCTAGGGCACAATCTAGATTTTTTTCCTATATTTACTTCTAGAATTGTTATAGTTTCATGCCTTATACATGGGTCTTTTACCCATCTTGAATTAATTTCTGTAAGTGGTGAGAGAGAATTCAGTTTTCCCAGCACCATTTACTGACTAGGACGTCCTTTCTCCAATGTGTTGTCTGCTTCACTGAAGATCAGCTGGTTATAGACAGATGGTTTTATTTCTGGGTTCTCTGCTTCGTTCCATTGGTTTATGTGTCTACTTTTATAGTTTTACCTCTACCATTATCACTCCCCAAAACTCTACTAGTGTCAATAAACTTTCCGGGAAAAACAACATGCCAAGTAATATTTCTCCTTTTTATAAAACCTCTGACGCCCTGGTTCTTTAGACTTACTGAAGAACATATAGTCTGTGTGTAGGTCTGAATTACAAGTTTTTTTAGTTGTGACAACAAAAAAAACAATAAGTAAACAACAAGTTTATTGTTTTTATCTGAAAAACCTTCATATAAAATTGCTGTTTGGTTTAGCTTTAAAAAAACCCTCATATAAAATTGCTGTTTGGTTCAGCAGTTCACTCCTGAGCTCTGCAGAAGCTTGCCTTCTTTTGAGCAAGCTGATCTTTCCTTTGGGCAAGGGGCATTTTGGTTGATCCCACTCATCTCTTCTTTTTAACTTCTTTCATGGCTTCTTCTCATAGACTGGATCATCTCATATAGTAGCCTGAGCTTCTTACACATCTCCTCATCATGTCTGGAGTAATGTTCTTTATGTATGGAGAGAGCTGTTTCTGGTAAGCATCTTCATCTTCTTCCATTAGATACGCATATATAATCTGTAACATTCTGACCCACGATAGGCTTCCAATGTCCTTGAGCATTAAATTCCTTGCTTACAAAATCATGACCAGTGAATCATTTGGTACTGTGAGGGATAGACAAGTCTCCATAGCTCCCTTCAGGGACCAAAAAACTTGCCAGTGGTAGTTCTGACAAATCTTGCATCCAAATAGCAAATCAAAGCAGCAGGTGGCCACTGATGCTTTCCACATTGCATTCATCACCAGTCACCTCCACTTGGCCTTCATAGATCTTGTCCAGGCCAAACCTACTGAGAAGCCTATAGGCCAGCAGCAGGTCAGTACGATACGCGGTGGCATAATTTGTCAGGCCAACCTGCACACCAGATTTCGGTAGTTTGTGTGCATAAGCTGTGCAAACTATCACATCCCCTTCTATACGGCAGAAGCAATCTGACAAATGATGTCTTAGTTACACGAACTATCATTCTGTACTTAGGTGTGTTGTACTTATATTTTATCCAAGCATTTCTGAGCATAGTAATCAGTTTTACCCTCTTGTCATCTTCTAAATTTCACTTGGTTCTCGTAAAGTAGGCCTTATTCTTGACAACTTTAACAGAAACCATCCTGTGGAATAGAAACCCACATCTGTGGCCCCACACAGACTTGCAGGCTCAGCAGCGCTGGGAGAGAAAAATAAATCACAATTCTTGTATCCCAAATAACATTCAACTCCACATATTTTCTTTGACTTTGACAATGAATTGTTCATTCATAGAGTGGAATACTTCTCATCAATAAAAGGAACAAACTACCTGTTTACACAAAAACACAGTATCACGAACATGCTGAGCAAAAGAAGCCAGTTGCAAAACATGTATACTCTACGATTCTGGTTATATGCATTTCTGGAACTAGTCTGCTGCAAATAAAATCAGAACATGGTTGTCTCTGGAGGCTGGGGTCACGGATTAAAAATGAAAAGGTATAACAAAACATGAAGAAGAGATGAGGTATGGGTTATACAAGTAAACGTTTAAACTTACTGAATTCTATACATTTGATGTGTATATTTCACTTTATGAAATTATATCTCAAAGATGTACTTTACATTTTAAAAATCATATAGTAGCAATAATCTGATTCTTAGCTCTAAGTTACACTATAAAATATAACTGAAATGTAGACGGGTATGTAGCACTAAATTTTTTTAATCTATCACTATAATTAAATATATTAACAAATTTCACAATACTGAATCACCTTTGTATTCCTCCAATATAGTACACATAATTCTTAGTTTATTTTTCAAACTAATTTCTGGATTCTTTGCTAAAATTCTATTTTTACTTTTACATCTTTTTCATAAATGTGAGATCATTATTTTAAAAACCATTTCATGTATACCATACAATAAAGCAGATACATAATTGTCTTGATGTTATTCGAAATACAGAAATGCACTGGAGAAAAAAGATGCAAAAAGTCAACCTTAAGTAAAAATCCTGTAACAGTAAATTTCAATTAAATATATTCATGTGATCTCCTTCACTTAGGACACCCTATACCATAACACAAGAGTCCCAAAAGTAGGCCTTCCGATACATAGGAAAATTAACAAGCTCATATTACATTTTATATTTCATGTATTTTTATATTTACATATCAACATGTAGAGAAATATTTTACAAATACTGCATAAATTTTGTAATGAGTATTTTGTACATAAAGGTACATTTAACTACAATTTCCTGTTTCCGCTACGTATGCATATGTGGCGACCTTGGAAAAACTCTGCATACGTGTCCTATTTCAATGCAAGTGAAGGATAGATGCATCTTGAATTAGACTCTGTCTTTAAATTAATTGGTAGTGTTTTTTCTTTCTTAGTAGTACATAAGACTGCAAATGACCAGATCTTGGCAAAAACAGTGCCAATGAAATATTTTTTTCTAATTCTATCAACTGAACTAAAGCAATGGCACTGGTGTACTACCAGCATCATGTTTTGATCTCTCGATACCATTCTAGCTGAAAAGAAATCTAGAGTTATTTGGATGAACGTGGCTCTGAAATGAAAAATGTCTGATTTGAAATGGAGACGAACTACAAAGAATCTTTTTAAAATTAAAGGGGGGACCAGGGATGGTGGCTGAGGCCTGTAATCCCAGCACTGTGGGAGGCAGAGGTTGGTGGACTGCCTGAACTCACAGGTTCGACACCAGCCTGGGCAAGAGCATGACCCGTCTCTAAAAATAGCCAAGTGTTGTGGTGGGCGCCTGTAGTTGCAGCTACTGGGGAGGCTGAGGCAAGAGAATCCCTTGGACCAAAGAGTTTGAGGTTGCTGTGAGCTAAACACCACAACACTCTACCAAGGGCAACAAAGTAAAACTCTGTCTCAAAAAAATAATAAAATTAAATTAAATAAAATTAAATTAAAGAGGGGTCAAGAATAAAGGATACAGAAGACATTTTGGAAAGGATTCCCCCCTTCCCAAACTTGGTATATAAATTGAGCGCTAAGGCGACACTCAAAATGGAGAAAGCAAATACAAAAGAAAAATCACTGTTACTGGTGGGCACTATTACACTAGTTCTTCATTCTAAAAACTGGTCCTATAGTGGAGATTTCAGGAGACGTATTCAACATCTAAAGACAGTGGATATAAAAATAAATATATTTGATAAACATATTTGATATTTATCAATATAAACATCAAAATGTAGGCCTTTCATTTATAGCAACTTAGCAGGACTTAGAGATAACTAGAACATTAACAAAGAGAAATTAAAAGTTTATATAGCAAGAAATATTCTATCTTGTTCCTATTTGCCACTATGACTGTTTCAGTTCCAATGATGTATCCAAACGCCAAAATATTCCAATGAAGAAAAGAAAAGGGCGAAAAAGATTGGGGAAATAGGAAGCGATAAGAGGCAAATGTCAGCCTCCACCTAGTAAGGTACATTCTTTGACCAAAAAAAAAAAAAGAAAAGAAAAAGGAAGAAGCAGCAGAAAAGAAGAAAATAAAACTTACCAAGACAGCAATGTTCCCATTCTAATATATAAAGTCTCATGTATATCACTCATATCATTAAACCACCACTAATACCAATTAGCATTTTTATAGCATCTAACCATAAAAATACATACCATCAAAAAATCAGAGCTCTAAACAATATATTTATATGATATCTTCAGTTAGAAACCTAAAATATCACTTCATCTTCACTTACTCAAAATTTATATAATCATTGCTAAACTTCAGTTTCTGAAGATCAGTTTAACCTTTAAATCTCCTGATTAAACTCTGTCTTCATTATTAAAACTCCAAACTAGCAAACAAGCCACAATATAATATATGCTATAGTATAGGTTTTCCATGAATAGCTGGGATCTTCAACAGCTTCAGCTGCAATACGAGCCATTGAAACTTGGCCGATATAAGCCAATTTGAATAATCAATATGACAACCTTATTTTTCTAATGCAAACAGGATTGCTACAGTAAGGTGTCTCACTGCCACATCACAGTCATGGCCTCTTTTAACCCCTAATTAGATTGAGGCGATTATCCCTGCTCTTCCTTACAAGTGTACAGCTTGGATAAGGGATGACAAAAGCTATCTGCCACTTATTCAGCCTTTGCAGACAGCAGGTTATCCAGGGAGATAGAGAATAAGATCAACAAACAATTGTTATTCATATCATCATCTAAAGTGTTAAGATAGTCACAGTTTCCATACATGCAGAGTGAATATAGCCCAGAGCATGAGGTAACCGCAGACTGCTTAAGAACATCAGGGTTACACAGATGGAAATTCATGGTGATGTTGGGGAATTATGTCTAAATCAAACTCATTTGCATAAAAAGAAATGATCAGGGATTTGTCTTTTGTGTATAATATATCAAGATTTCATTAGGTTTCTCTTCATGAATTCTTTGAAGATAAATTTTAATACTGATTTCTCTAAACACATAGTGTTTATTATGAAAAGAATGCCAAAATTAATGGTTTGCAGAAACTTGAAGGCTTTAAGATTCAATTAAAATACTCTTAAATACAAAATAGGAAAGTTCTTTTCACTACAGCACTGTACCAGTGTTTGAATTAAATTTAGGTAACCAAGAGTTACTTCATTAACTCAATAGATTTCAAAGGTTCTTCCTAACTCTCATAAAAACCAGTTTCTCAAGTCTTGGTCATCACTTCAGACCCATCATTAACAAGGTTAACTGTGATCACTAGAAAACATCCCAGAATAGCTGCAAAGACACCAACTGACAGCGTCCCCATAAGTTTCACAAGGGAACTGGAGGTCAAGGCAGAAGGCTTGGCCCCCTGAAGGGAGGAGGGCTCTGTTGGGAGCATCTCAGTACTCTCAAGGTGATGCAGTCACAGTGTAAGTAATAAGGAAACTCTTAGAAGGGATTTTATGTCTTTCCCTTCTCACTTCCAATGGCTAATTTGTGTTCCTGTAAGGTCTAATCATTTCGCTGAAAGAAAAAGAATGGGGAGGCCACAAACTTTTCTTTCGGATTCTATGTCTATTTTATAGTCACTGTTGATTCAGTCACTCTACACAATCAACACTGTTTCTTTTAAAATAGTTCATGAGACATATATTTTTTCTTTTCTTTATGTCTCACTATGTCACCCTCAGTAGGGTACCTTAGTGTCACAACAACCTCAAACTCTTGGGCTCAAGCGATTCCCTTACATCAGCCTCCCAAGTAGCTGAGACTACAGGTGCCCAATACAACACCTGACTATGTTTTTAAGAACAGGGTCTTGCTCTTGCTCAGACTGGTCTCAAACCTGTGAGCTCAGGCATTCCATCTACCTTGGCCTCCCAGAATGCCAGGATTACAGGAGTAAATCCATGTATTCTTTTTTTAACTGAGCACAAAGCTCAAAGCTTCATGCAACACCTCTCCAAGAATACTCAAAACACTTCAAATATTTTCAATGGTATCAAAAACTTGTTATTAAAGACAAATCTGATTTTTGTAAAGAGCCATGAGTTATTGATCCTAGATTCTCATGTAGAATGTTGTGATTACTTGATTATCAGAGGATCATTTTGTCAAGCTGTACCAGTGAAAGATGATCTAAAATGTATGCCTTGCTCCCCTGATATACTCTGAAACATGACTTCATTCTTAACGTTGCCCACTCACTCAGGATATTGGGCAGGCACTGTGATACAGCCATAATTCACATAATTGTCCCTAGAGCAGTATCCTGGGATACAGATACCCAGGCTTCTGTATGTTTATTTACAGATATTTACTTACAGAAGATGTGCAATTAACAATTTCATTTGAAACATGTAACTTTAAGCAGCAGGCTTGTCTTATGATATCCCAGATAATATTTACTGTGGTTAAATGGACTGATAAGAAAAAGGAATTGTCAAAAGATACAGGACTACATTGTTTTAGATATGAGAAAATACATTAACCTCAGTTTACTTAAGCTGAATATTAACATTTCTTTAAGCCATTTGTGGTCTTAAAAATATACATATTATATCTTTTAAAGGTAAATATAAATCATAAAGATCCACTGTAGATTTTAGACTACTATTTTAAGAATGTAGCCAAACATATGCTGGTAAAAGTGCATTAAGCCAAAGTGCAGTAAACAAATACATAGAGACAGGTGTTTTCAATTAGCTTTCTATTCATATAGAGGTAAGCCATCATGTCTACAATTCAAAACATTTGGGGGAAAAGGTAACAACATGACATTTTAGCCCTTGGGTACAGAACAATCTCACTCCTCCAGTCTTATTTTAATCAGCCTTTATTTTTCATGCTGTTTTACTATTTTTCAGTTTTCTTTGTTCTTTCACTCAGAACTCTATATCATGCTGGAAGAGTTACTAGCAATTCTTCATTAAAAGTACATTAAAGAGGTAGGCTTTCAAATAATTTGAGAATGACAGGGTGAAAAATTAAGTTGACATGTAAAACTACCAATTTTCTAACTTTCCCTGCAGCCCAATTTTACACAAAACTCCAATATAGTCAGCATGTCTCAATAATACTCCCACTCACAAAAAAGAATAGAACATATTACTGGTTTTTGCGCTGATCAAAGGCAATGTAGCATACTGTAATTTTAAAAACATAAAAGTTCAGTCCCGTAAATAAAAGGCCCATGGATGTTATCCACTTCTGGAGAAACTAAACTTTATTTAAAAAGTGGCAAGGTGGCCACAGGTAAGTGACCAGGGAACCAGAAGATGCCATCTTCAAATAAAAGTTATTTATTTGGGATGTACACCTTGGAAATTCTAAAACCATTTGTATACAGAAACTAACAACTAGTTATTCTTCATCTACTACAGATAAAGCAAATTTTACGTCGACTACAAAAAATCATTTCTAGAGTGTCTGAAATATTAGAAAAGGTTTCTTAAGGAGATTGAAATTCTTTTATACCATGGACTCTAAAAGGATACATTGTAATCTTTCAGGAATACTTTCTCTGAAAACAGGAAAGGACTTGAGACCGTCCTTCTTACCTTAAAATAATATTTTCCTTGAAACCATATATTTATGTAATATCAAACTTTCTTATATTTATGTTTCATAATTTAAAATTTATCTAAGAGGAATATACAAACAATAAAGCATCCCAGACTTGATTTGGCAGAGAGGTAATAAAAACAATGGGAGTAAGACATGAATAGGGCACAGCAATGCAGGAACAAAAGGAATAAAGTATTAAAACCCTTAAAAGAACTAACCAAAATATTAAAATTCTGTATCACAACTCTTTGATTTAGTTTTAAAATACACTATCACGTAACAAGACAGTCTCCAAATAAACTATGAAGAATTGCAAATATGGCAGATAGACACAAAAGCTTCAAAACTGAGGTAAGTAAAATAATACTAAATTGTTTTATTTATTCATTTAATTTCACTCAGTTTCTTCACCAATATTAAACAAGCCCATTTTGGGTTGTTTTGTTTTATTTTGCAAAAATGAGGAAAGAAAGCAATATATGTGTATGTGGTGAAACATAGCAGGTAACTCAAGAGAGGCAGGAATGTGGGCCTTAAAAAGATCACCACTATAAAAAGTTCTCTGTGCTGATATTGCCATGTCACATTTTAATTATACCTTAATGAAATAATCAAAGTTACATTATCAGTAATGGGACAAACCAACATCCTGTGATTTCTGATAATGATACACTGAGGACACATAGCACTTTAGTGGTATTCCTCACAAAAAATGTCCAACCTAAATCTAACTATGAGGAAACACTGCAAACTCAAATTGAGGGACATAGTATAAAACAACTGGCCGACACATTTAAAAATATCAAGGTCATAAGACAAAAAAGAGACTAAAGGGGACTAAAGCAACGTGACAACTCACTGCAGGGCAGGACCTTGAACTGGATACTGGATGAAGGAGAGGTGGGGTTCACTTGTAAATCTGAACATGACATAACTGCAACGAAGGACTGCTGATCAGAAAATACTGTATCACTGGCAAATTTTCCTGATTTGATCATTATACTAGGGCTATGTAAAAATTCTTATCAAATGCACGTGGGAATATTTGAGATAAAGGGACTGGTGTCTGTAACTTACTCTTAACTGGTTTAGACAAACGTGTATATGGTGAAAGAAAAATAAAGAATCTAATAAAGAAAATGGGGCAAAATGCAGACAATTGGTGAACTTGGTTCTTTTACTTTTCCTCCACCTCTTTGTATAAGAGTTTCAAAAAAATCTTGATTGCGCATATAATTCCCACACAGTATTTTTAATTTCAATCTGAAATTTAATCTCCTTAAAATTTCATAGCATGTATCAGGCAAGGAAAACTACATGTGTATGTGTATCTCATAGTCCTAGACATAGAATACTATCTACTTTTAGAAATCTACAATTTATAAAATTTTGTCAGAAAGCACAAAAATAACTTTAAAACCCCAGTAGATTTGGGTATTTTGGGTCTTAAACTGCTTCCATCTGATAACATTTAATTAAATGGTCACTGCCTCAATAAACATTTTTCAGAAATCTCATCAATGATGATAACGGAAATGAAACATTATCATGGAACAGTTATGGTATATTATCTAAAATGGGATTCTTTTCCATTAGCTTCAGAATAGACCAAATTAAAGTCATCCAGATTCAAGGTACCACGTGGGTCTTAATGGTTTCTACCTCATATAAAGAAACCTCTAACATTAATACTAGCCTCTGAGATAATCATTCTATCAACAAACATCTGAGGACCCATCTATCCTTTGTTACAATGCAAGAACAAGAGGGTCCAAAGTAGCTGCACGAAGCCCCAAGCCCTACTTGTTCAGTGATGAGTCTTTCTCTCATCAGGTCTGCTAGCATCTGTCCTTCTTCTAATAGTTAAGGAATATCATCATTAAATTTCCCTGTGGAAATACTGTTAAATTTACAGATGACAAATAAATTTTCTGTCATCGACTAAAATAAGCATCATACTACACAATAGCATACTTTTTGTAATCCCAATTATTTCATTGACTCAATTCATGACTTTAACTTTTTATTAATAACACATGATAAATTTTAACTTAATGCAAAAGAAAAGAGTAAAGGCAAACTAAGAAATAAAAACTAAGACATACATACAAGAAAAACAGCAGGTGTAAATTCAAATATATCAATACTAACATTAAAGATGAAACAGTTTATATACATATAAAATTCCACCCAACATCATAATATATACTGCTTTCAAATACAGACAGAACATTTCTGTAGGACAGGCCAACTGATGAGCTATAAAATAAACATTAGTAAAATTAAAAGACTGAAGAAATACAATGGGTATTTTCTTTCTTTTTTTTAATTACAGATTAGAGGGTGCAAATGTTTTTTTTCTTTAGTTCCCAAAGTGATGTACAGATTCAATGCAATCCATTGTAATACCAACACCATTTCTTGCAGACTTAGAAAAAATAGTTCTATGCTTCATATGGAAACAGAAAAGACTCAGAATAGTGAATATAACCTCAGGGAAAAAGAACAAAGTGGGAGGCCTCAAATTACCAGACTTCAAGCTGCACTACAAGGCTGCTGTAACCAAAACAGCACAGTGCTCACACAGAAACAGAGACACAGACTTATGGATCAGAGCAAAGAATGCAGATATGAAATCACCCTGATTTTTGACAAAATAGATAAAAACATACACTAGGGAAAAGAATACCTTTTCAGTAAATGTTGCTGGGAAAACTGAGCAGCCACAGTAAGACTGACACAGGATCTGCACCTCTCACCACTCACAAAGAAAAAAGACTTAAACCTAAGGCAGGAAACTGTAAGAATGCTAGAAGAAAATGTTGCAAAAACTCTTACCGGTACTGCCCCGCACAAAGAGTTCATGAAGACCCCAAAGGTGATCAGAGCAACAACAAAAATAAGCAAATGGAACTTGATCAAATTAGAAAGCTTCTGCAAGCGAAGGACACAATTAAAAGAGCAAATAGACAACCCACAGACTGGAATATTTTATTCACATGCTATCCATCTGATCATCTGATAAAGGACTGATAACCAGAATCCACAAAAAATTCAAGCAAATCAGCAAGAAACAACCAAACAATTCCCTTAAAAAGTGGGCAAAAGACATGAACAGAAACTTTTCAAATGAAGATGCACCAACGACCAACAAACTCATGAAAAACTGCTCAATGTCCCTAATCATCAGGTAAACGCAAATCAAAACCATATTAAGATACCACTTAACTCCAGTGAGAATGGCTCATATAAAAAAGTTTCAAACAGATGCTGGCATGAGAGCCAAGAGAAAAGAACTCACTGTTGGTGAGACTGCAAACTAGAACCACCTCTCTGTAAATTAACATGCAGAGACCTCAAAGAACTTAAGGTAGACCTACCATTTGATCTAGCAATCCTACTGTTGGGTATATACCCAAAGGAAAAAAGGTCATTTTATCAAAAGGACACCTGTGAATGTTTCTAGCAGCACAGTTCACGATCACAAAGATGTGGAAACCTGAGTGTGCACACCATAGAGTACTACTCAGCCATAACAAGAAATGGCAGTGTAGTACCAGATATCTTTTGTGGCAACCTGGCTGGAACTGGAAACCATTCTTCTAAGTAAAACAACACAAGAATGGAGAAACACTTGTACTCAATATAAAATTGGAACTAATTGATGAATTTAACTTTTACATAAACTAGGGAGTACATATATATATGTTGAGGAAATACACTAAAAAGTATATTTAATGTAAGGAGGGTGCAATCAAAAGTGCCTGTACCCCATTTTGGAAGCCATTATTCTATATAACTATTACAGGCTTTGATTGTCTACATCAGGAAGTGACAAACTAGAGCCTTCATCCAAGTTGATCCCACCACCTGTTTTTGTAAATAAAATTTTCCCAACACACACACCTTTTCAGGTATTGTCTATGGCTGCTTTCACGCTATGATACCAGAGCTACAGAGTTATAATGCTGTATATATTGCTATCATAATGCTATTTTCACAAAGCTGAAAATATTAACTATCTGGACCTTTATAGACCAAAGTTTCCACCCCTGCTCTAGAAAGCTAGATCACATTTCTCTCCAGTGCTTTCTAAATAGCTTTGCAATTTATTGGACCATTTAATTCACGTAGTCTTTGTATGTGTGGCAGGACGGTAAAGGGTCTCAATGCATCCACCTATCCCCAACAAGGCTCTGCTTGTATTCATTTGTAATAATATGTGATTGTTGGTAAGATTTCCTTTGCACAAAAGGTTACCTCATCAAATAAAAAATAAGAAAGGGAGATAAAGAGAGTGCAGAGACAGAGGGAAGAGTAATGAAGCAAGGAGTGGAGAAAAGAATAGAATGGACAGAGGGAAATAGGGAGAGAAGGAATAAAATAATGTGAACGCTGGTTTGTTTTAGGAGTTGGAGGGAAGAGGAGAGAACAAAAAGACCTTTATTTAGTAACTGCGTTTGGACTATAGTCCACAGGTCTCGTAGTATACTTGTATACAGCACATATATGTGGTATACAGCAGGTATTCTTAATAGCAGCAAGCAATACCTCTAAGCGGTTAAAATTGGTTTAGGGAAGACAGACAAAAGAAATTTTTGATACTACAATGGTCTTGCCCTTCAAACACCAAATCCAACCCCCCAAATCTTGTATCAATTTATTTCATTCAAATTAGTTTAAATTTTATTCAATATTTTTCTCTTTGGGGGTAATAATTAAAAAAAGATTCAGAAATTTGATATAGAAATACATTTTTCAACCTTAAGCTTCCCTTATATAAAATTCTAAAAGCCTTTAATTTACTACTGTATGCATTTCAATATCATTTTTGGTTCTAGTCTGTACAAAGGTACAAATCAATCCTGTTGTAAACATTCTTAAAAGGTGGGTACAGAAAAGGGAGAGGAGGTAAGAAGACAAGAAGAAATAGAGGTTTGGGGGGTAAAAAAATTAGAAAAAACTTTGTAGATGGAAGTACACTCAAGACTCAGAGCTGTACATCTTTAATGTGTAAGGAAGGCAATGCAGAGCCATGTACTCTAACCTGCGGCCACCATGGACAAAGGTGCGAGCAACCACACGTTAGACACGGGCACACACACAGACTGAGAAAGGCCTGATCAGCCATGTCTAACATCCAAGTCACTTGTGATCTCTTAAACCACAGTCGGAGCCAATGGATATAAGCAACTATTAAATATCCAGGAAAGAGAGATAGAACTAGTACTGAGAGAAAAAATGGCTGTTACTATTCTGCTAATTATCACTTATTGTCTCAGCCATAAGCCTGCTGTGGCTGGGGCACAGCAAATAATATTTCCCATCTGCTGGCTAGCTAGCTCCCTGTTAGAGTCTACTAGCCTGTGGGGTTAGCGAGGAAAACTCAACAGGGAGATATGGGCTGCAAGAGCAACAACTCTTTAGGGGAAGTAACTCTTCAGGATTGGTTCCAATTTCTAAGGCTTGTTTTTCCCCTATTCTCTAAGACCCACGCCCATCACATCCCCTAGACGAGGCACCAACAGTAGCCAGAGAGCATCTACTCCTCAAAGGCCCAGGCTCAGCTCAGGAGCCCAGCCCACAAGCCCCTGAGGCACCAGCTTCACTTCCGGGGTCTGTCTCAGGGCTGCCTTTCCCTGAGATACTAAGTCTTGATGATCCAATCTCTTCACTGTGTTCTCCCAGATTTGTACCTGCTTCCTGTTATTCCTTTTGCACTATCCTCCCATACCCATTTAACCAATTTCCCATAGGATATTCTCTCTATTAAGATAACTAGAGTGGTTTTACCTTCCTGATTGAATCCTGACTGACACAATGGTCAAGTAGTCTTTATTTTAAATGTAATTAATATTCTCTTTGGTATTATTTTTAGTGCTTAATTTTAGTGAATGTAAAAATATATTTAAGAGCATCCTATCACCCATTGTGATAGGATGATTCACAATTTACTCTCCATACGTTTGATTTTCATTTTGGGCTGAAGATTTTTTCTTAAACTAACAATTCTTTTGGTTAAATCCATGAGAAAGCCCCAGTGACTTACTAACCCACCTGTGATACTTCTACCGTCACCTGTCCACCTGCCTTCTGGTTGTCTGCAAGCCAAAACAGATGCAAACTCTCTGGCTCTGGGCAGCAGTAACCAGAATAGCCAGTGACCAGTAGAGGGTACTTTACTCAGATAGCAGGAGCTGGAAATTTACAATCTTTGGAAAATGTCCTGCATTTACTGCATATTTACTTAATAAATACTAGAGTAATTCATAGCAGGGAAATACAAAATCTTTACATAAAAAGACACACACTTGTCTTCAATAAGATTAAGAGTTATTGAAACAACTTTATAACTATTAACATATCAAAAACCTCCCCTTGCTAGTTACTTTGGGAAAATGTTAACCTCTGGTCATTTAACCACCTCTTAACCTCTGGTCATCAACAGTTTGCTCATCTGCAAAGAAAAGAGGCTGGACTAGGTCTCTGTTGCTATAAATCTATCTACCATGATGATCTATAAAATTTATTTTTATAGAGACAGAGAAGCCCAGTATCATTAATAAGAGAGACAAAAAGACTGTTTTGTAAGGGAAGAAATAAAGAGGTAGAAAAATATAAATATTGGGAGTTTAAGAACTTAATTTCAAAAGGATTCAAATGTACCATATTAGGAGATTGAATTTTCCTCTCCTGTGTCAGGAAAAGGAAGAACATATGTCATTGGCAAATTATGTGGCAAAATAAATAAATAAATAAAAGTCTCTCTATTTTTACTATTACAATAATCTTTAAAGATATTTATTAAGCCAGAAAGGATACTTTTTAAACTCTCTTCAAGATATAAAATACCTTTTGTTGTTTTCAGTTTTAAAAATAGTTTTGATATTCTTCTCTCAAAATAAATTGATCATCTGCCATACGGTGGACCATATGCTTTCACGGCTTGCTTATGAAAAAAATTATATTTAAAGTACTAAAGGTTCATAGTGAGCTCATTTACTATTTAGTAACTACTTACCTTTTGATATAAGGAAAATATAGTGAGAACACCTTTTATATCTTATAATTAATTAGTTAATCCAATGTAAACTGGGGGAGACCTCCAACTCTGATTTTTGCTTTATATCCCACCTGCACTGCTACCATAGCATTGATTATTTCCTTCTAAACTTCAAATTTATGACATTTCTACCGACAAAATGAGAAAGACTTTAATTTTAGAATATGGATTTAACCATCCATACTTTTAAAAGAAGAAATACTGTGATTTCAAAATTGCAAACATTAAGCCTTAGTACTCAAGAGCTACCATTACTATAAAAACCAAGTATAGAAGTTCGTACAGCACAATCTAATTTACATATCATATTGTATACTGTTACACACACACAGATGAAAGTGTAGAAGTACAAAATCATGCCTGTTAATGGTGACTAATTCTGAGGAACAGGAGGTGGGAATGTAGAGGAGAATAGGATAGCCTTTCACTTCATATATTCTATATTAAATATTAAGGCATATGCCTACATTAACTTTAAAAAATCAATTTTCATTTTAAGAAGATCACCGCTGAATACTATAAAAAACTCTATGCTCAGAGGAAATGGCCCGACTCCTGGAATCACACTACTTCCCTAGACTCAACCTGGAAAAAATAGAACTTTTGAACAGACCACCAATATCACACACTGAAATTGCAACAATAATAAAAATCCTTCTAATACAAAAAGTCCTGGACCAGGGGATTGCACAACAGAATTTTACTAAGCCTTCAAAGAAGAGTTCATACCTATATTGCAAACATATTCCAAAACACTGAGAAGGAAGGAACCCTCCCCAACTCCTACGAAGCAAATATAAATATCACCTCGATACCAAAAGCAGGAAAGAACTCAGCAAAAAAAGAAAACTACAGAACAGTATCATTAATGAATATTGACGTAAAAATACTCAATAAAATCCTCACAAATAGAATTTAGCTACACATCAAAAAAATTATACATCATGATGAGTTGGGCTTCACTCCAGGGATGCAAGGCTGGTTAAACATTCACAAATCCAGAAATGTAATCCACCACATAAACAGAAATAAAAACAAAGACCAAATGATTCTCTCAATTGATGCAGAAAAAGCATTTAACAAAATTCAGCATCCTTTTTGGGAAAGAAAATAGGTATAGACGGGACATCTCCTAAACTGAAAGGAGACATCTATGACAAACCCACAGCCAATATTGTACCAAATGGAGAAAATTGAAGGCGTTTCCACTGAGAATTGGAACCAGATGAGGATGTCCACTATCGCTACTATTACTCAATGTAGTACTGGCAGTCTTAGTGAAAGCAATCAGGCAAGTGAAAGATATCAAGGGTATCCAAATGGGGAAAGAATAGGTCAAACTATTGCTCTTGCTGAGAATATGGTATTATACTTAGACAATCCCAAGGACTCAGCCACAAGACCCCTAGAAGTGATCAAGAACTACAGCAGCATCTCAGGAAATAAAAATCAATGTTCACAAATCAATAGCTTTCAAATACACCAACAAGACAGCTGAGAATCAAATCAAAGATACAACACCATTCACAACAGCACCAAAAAAAAAAAATAATGAAATATCTTGGATGTGAAAGATTTCTATATAGAAAACTACCAAATCTGAGAAAAGAAATAGCAGAGAATGTTACCAGATGGAAAAACATAATATGCTCACAACTGGGAAGAATCAACATTGTTAAAATGTCTATCCTACCTAAAGTAATCTACAGAGTCAAAAATCCTCATTAAAATACTAGCACCATACCTTGAAGATTTTTTCCCTGGGATATTATGAGGGAACAGACAATTAGGCAACATTGCTTCCATTTGCTAAGTAAAGTCAGAGTTGCAGTTGAATCCTTCTCCCAGGAAGTGTGCCATACGCCCTTCGTTGTACCTATTAGGTGGGAACTTGCCCAACCCTCTCTCCCACTCCTCCTTCTTCAATTTAATTGTGTTTTTCTCTTGCATTGGCCTCTACTTGTTGATCTCCTAGTTTCAGCGAAGCATCAAATACATGGTGTGCTCACTTTTCGATTCTTGAGATATCACTGGCATAGCTTTAAGATTTGAAAAAAATCATTCTACAGTTTGTATGACACTGGGAAAAACCCTGAAGGGGCAATGCAACTCTGCAAAATAAGAACAAATCTGAAGGCATGACATTACCAGCCTTCAGATTATACTACAAGTCTATAGTGATCAAAACAGCATGACATTGACATTAAAGCAGAGACACAGATACATGGAACAGCACAGAGAGCCTAGAGATAAAACCAGTCCCATAGCACCATCTAATCTTTGATAAAGCAAACAAAAGCATGCAATGGGGAAAGAATCACTATTTAATAAATGGTGCTGGGGGAACCAGTTAGCCATATGTAAAAGGCTAAAACTGGACCCACACCTCTCACCACTTAGAAAAATTAATGTATAATTAATTGAAGATTTATTTATAAAAAATCTAGAAGTGCAGGAAACACTTTTAGCAACATCAGTCTTAGGAAAAAAATTATGAAGACCCCCAAAGGCAATTACAGCAACAATAAAAATAAATAAGACCTGATCAACTTAAAAAGTTTCTACACAGCTAAGGGTAAAATCAACAAAGCAAAGAGACAGCCTTCAGAATGGGAGATGATATTTGAATGCTACGAATATGACAAACAGTTAATAATTAGAATCTACAAAGAACTCAAGCAAATTAACAACAAGAACAACAAAAAAAAAGAGCAAACAACCTTATTACAATCTGGGCAAGATATGAATAGAGTATTTTCTCATGAGGATAGATAATGGCCAACAAATTCATGAAAAAATCCTCATCTCTAATTATTAGAGAAATACATATTAAAACCACTTTGAGGTCTCACCTAACCTCAGTGAGAATGGCCCACATCATATGGTCCCAAAACAACAGATGCTGATGTAGGTGTGGAGAGAAGGGAACACTCCTGCATTGTCGGTGGGACTGTAAACGTGAACAGCCTTTATAGAAAGAAGTATGGAGAGTCCTCAGAGCTAAACGGAACTTCCATTTGATCCTGCAATCCCATTACTAGGTATCTACTTAAGGGAAAAAAGAAAGTCACATACACTTAAATGTTTATAGCAGCCCAATTTACAATTGCAAAGATATGGAAACAACCCAAGGGCCCTTTGACACATGAATGGATTAATAAACTGTGGTATATGTGTACCATGGAATATTATTTAACATAAAAGATGGAGATGATGTAACTTTTGTTACAATTTGAATGGATTTGGAGAACACTCTCCGAGGAAAGCATCACAAGAATAGAAAAACAGGCATCTCAGATACTCAATATTAATTTGAAACTTGTAGATTAACAACGTGCTCCTATGAGAAAAACTCAATTGAATCCAAGAAGAGGGAGGGTGGCAGGTTTCTTCCAATTGGAAACAATATGCAGGTGTATGCCACACTTCCCGTGTGACGGACACAGCTACTACTTAGACTATGCCTTACAAATACAAGCAACAAGTGGTCTAACTGTACATATCCTCATATAATTGGAATATACATATATACATGGGGGGTGTATGTACGTGATATGAAAGTTATAGGCAAACCGCTGAAAAAATCTGAGCTTTAAATTCAAGTAACATATTCAGTCATTTGAATCATTTATATATAAATCTTATTTCAGTTCCTTTTACCTGTCAAGCATTGTTTGTATTCTCTGGGAATACAGCCGTGAACAAGAACTCTGTCCTTTTGAAGTTCACATTCTAGTGGCAGTACTAACAAAACGCTTGGACACTGTGGCAAGTACTCTGGAGACATAAACAGGGTGTAGAATAAGGGGGTAGGGAATGGGAGCTCAGGAAAGACTTCTTTAAAAAGATTACACTTTAAAAAGATTACACAAAACCCCTGAATAATGAGAATAAGAGGTCATATCTGAAAATCCCAGAGGAAACTCTCCATGCAGAGGTAATGACAACTGCAAAGTCTAGAGCAGTGATTTTCAACTTTTATTCATCTCACAGCACACTTGAATTTATAGTTAAACTGTGGCACATTCAGAGTATGTTGATTAAATAAAAAGAGTAAAAAAAAATACACTTACTATGCTTTGAACGTCCCTTAAAAATAATTTAATTAATGATCTTGAAAAATGTTCCCAGCACACCTAAGATCCTCTCATGGTGCACCAGTGGTTGAAAATGCACACACTGGAAGAAAATCATTGGTTAGAGGATGGAAAGAACAGTGTGGCCAAGGCACTCTGAGTGGTAGAACATAAGCTAGAGTGTACGGGCCTATGGGACTTGGAAGTCCATGGTAAAAAGTTCAACAAGAAGTCACTGAAGGGTTTAAGTGGAGAAGTGACATAACCTGACTTCCATTTTTAAGAGATCCCTCTGGTTACTGTGTGAATAATGGGTTATAGAGACAAGCTACAGCTCAGGTGGAGAGTGAAGTGGCTTGGTCCGTGTCAGTGGAGACATCACTCTGCTCAGAAATCAAAAGAGATTTGTTCTTTTCTTTATCAGTATCCACATGATATCTCCAATTTTGCTTCTTAGTCTGATAAACCTAAAATATTTGCTATCTGGCCTCTCACAGAAAAAGTTTTTTGAAACTTTATCTAGAGAAACAGTACGGAGTCTGAAAAATGGTGGACCCAGATACCAAGTATTAAGGTCCTTCAACGTTCGGGGAAGCAAGACACATTGGAGGAGTGGCCATTGAGATACCACTGTAGTAAATCGAGAGAGGAAAAGTATTTTAAGGAAAAGGAACAGGGATACCAGAAAGAAAATCAAAGATAACGCAATCAACTGTGAAGAATATTGCTCAGAAAATCTGTAAGATGACAAGAGAAGCGAAAATTGCTCAGAAAATCTGTAAGATGACGAGAGAAGCGTCTACTGGATTTGGTAAAAGAAAGCCACTTGACAAAAGCAGTTTCAACAAAGCAGTAAAAACAGAAACTCACATCTACTGAAGAGTGAATAGGAGATGAACTGGAATAAAGAAAATCAACCAAATTTCTACTGAAATGGGGAACAGAGAAACAAAATAGTGCTGAAGAGACGGGAGGTCAAGAAGGTTAAGGTTTTTTGTTTTCTTTGGTAAGATGCTGGTTGGTAAGAATTATCCAGTAGAAAGAGGAATTTACACTGGTCAGAGTACAGTCAGAAAAGGTAATGGCAAAACGACAGGGGCAAAGATACTTCTTTCATTGTCAGAGGAAAAAATGATACTGATTTGTGTAAGAAGGGAAGTCAAGACAGGGAGAAGATGATAGACGATAAAAAGTGGTATATCTGATGTTCTTAATAAGTTCAAACACTTTTACAGAGGCCACCAGAGTAACTGATTTGAAACTGTAGAAGGTGTAGACCGAGAAAGGATGATATGCTAGTAATGTTTGTTTGGGGGCAAACCTGGTAATGATGACAAGGTTGTTAATTTTTTAATTGAAAAAAATTGTAAATATTTATAGTGTACATGATGTTCTGACATATGTATATATTGTAAAATGACTAAATTGAGCTAATTAATATATACATTGCCTCATATATTTATTTTTTGGTGGTAAAAGCACTTAAAATTCTAGTAACCTAACAATTTCAAGTGGACAAATACATTGTTATTATCGGCATCAGATCGTATTGTATAATGGATCTCTTGGCTTGTTAACTTTTGAAGATGTAATTATAGGAGCTGAGGCTTAGAGAGGCTAGAAGCAAAGATGGTTACAAGCCACAAGATGAAGGCTACATGAGTGATAAGTAATAGTATTAGCAAATGTCGGTATATTCCTCTATAATTATCCATTCCTCAGAATGTTTTACACAATGTTCAGTGTTCTGTATGTAAATGAGAATGTTATAACTGCCCTTAAACAATCAAATTTAGAATGCCCCTCTTATTATTATTTACTATTAATCTACATACACACCCAAACTTACCAGTCCACTAAAATGGCAAATGCTTTTAGAACTTTCATGGAGACATTAGGTAACATGATAATACCATGAACGTTTTTAAAAAATATTGGATATATCAAAACTAAAACAACCAAATACTAAAAATTGTTAGAAGTAAAAGGTGAATAAATCAGGTTCATTATCCTAATCTCTCTACTTCTAATGTTTGGTTACTTCTGTAAAAAGTACTGAGAAGGTAGACTGGCGACCACAGTCCCAGGAATCTATATTTTTGATGAAAAGTGGGTTTCCCTATTTTGAGGCATGTTGAGCTCTGTAAAATTGCCCGAGGCAAAGCGAAAAGCATAGGAAAGGCACCTCTTTATGAAACCTTTGTCCTGGAGTGGACCCTATGAATTTTTCAAAACAAAGGAGCTCAAGTTTGCTGTTCAGAACAATACACTGCACATAAAAGATTACTAATGACTTATGAACTCCTAATGGAGCATCAATCATACCAGCAACACTAGGATATTGGTTTCAACAAGTAGCCTATTTTATTTTATAAACTTCACCAGAATATTATCAACAGTACTATTAGAAAATGGAAAGCTAATGAAATTAGGAGGCAGCATCGGCGTACCACACACTATGTTTAACATCACTCGAACGCAGAATTTAAATGGATGAGAGATCCATCTTTTAACTTAAAAAAAAAAAAACAGCCTATAAACCTAGAAAAATAGAGCACCATTTGACAAAGTTATTAGGGAATATTTTGCTATCTAAATTCAATAAACTGCATTAGTGGAACCAGTTTCTTTTATAAGAAGAAAAAGCGAAGCAGTATATTTTCTTCTTGCCTTTTATTATAGTTCAAAAGCCTGATTATCCTAATAGTTTTTTGTTTTCCTTTAGCAATATGTGAAGCAGAAGACGACTGAAAGATTAAAGGATTATAAATATTCTCTTTCTATAAAGATGTTTTCCTGGCCCTATTATAGTCAGAGGATATTATAAATACTGGATACTATCAAATTTGCAGAAATCATTGCTTTCCACAAATACTGGGTTGCCTACCTGTGAAATATAGCTTATAGTATCTAACCCTGATTTTATTTGATATCTGACCAAATATCTTTTCTGAAAGTAAATGGTTATTAGTGATTTTTAGTATAGTTCCACAACAGCAAAGGCAGAATCCATGTTTAGGTGATTACTGTATGTTTTGATTCAGTTATCTGCAGGGTGTCTGCATGGTACTCTAACTATTTAAAGCCAGTAAAAAGATTACAGCTCACACTAACTGGATTTTCACAGCTCCCTATCATTCGGCCTGAATTCCTCATGGGCAGATTAAAAGGACCAAGGCAAACAATAGTCTTTTTAAAATACAAGGTGGTTAATTTTTTTAAAAAAAGAAGGAAGGAAGGAAAAAAGGAAGGAAGGAAGGAAGGAAGGAAGGAAGGAAGGGTAGGTAGAAAGGGTTCTTTATGGTCAAAATAACAACAAAATTATTCAAGGAAGTAGTCATATAAAAATAAAATTAAATGTATGATAGAGGGAAAACTCTGGGCATTGGCATATAATGAATCCAAACCAAGAAATTAATAGCATCTGAGAGAATTGTAGTTTTTACTTTCAAATCTACATTATAAAGGATATGGTATTAAAGTTCAAAGCTGGGTAGATATGGCACCAGAACAAAGCTGGAAGGATCCTGATGATCATTGAGTCTAACCTCTTATTAAAGTAAGGATAGACAGAGTGAGGCCCCAAGAGCTCAGGTGGCATTCCTAAGTCTAATTCCTGCTTTGATTGGCAGACAATCAACTGTACAAGAGCATTTAATGTTTGCTTTGAACAAACTTTGACTTAACCACCTTCTCCTTCTCTACCAGTTTCCACCTTCACTCACTTCAAGGGATCACATGACTTCCCTACCTATGATTCTCCCTTAGAGGGAGTCACGGATACAAACTCACAAAATCCTCTTTATGCATTAACTC
>NW_003852471.1:5527762-5545873 GCF_000181295.1 Otolemur garnettii | reverse complement strand
TTTAAGTTAAATATCCTTTCAGCACACTCCCCAAGTATAGTGGGCATCTCTTTGTCACAGCACTCATACTACAACGTTATTATTATTTGCATCTGACTCTCAAACTAGATGGAAGTTTCTTAAGACCAAAGACTGTGTCTTATTCATCGTTGCAGTCTCCAGTGAGTGCAGTAGTGTCAGACACATCTTAACAGCATCCAAAGTAATCCATGCACAATATATTCATCCTTGTTGTGGCCCATGGGTCAGATTCAGCAGTGACTGTGACTTAATTTGCCACATGGAAGATGCTACTTTGCTTACTATAGCCTCCCTCTTATAAGTCTCTGTAGTTGTCAGAGTCAAAGCCAAAGGCCTAGAGAGTTACAGACATTAATTAAAAAGACCTGAAACCTGAGACTCCACGCCAGAACTCTCCTGACCACATTATCTCTCCTCTCGAATGTTCCAAAGTGCCTCAAACTCAGTGTTTCCAAAGCAAATATATGTTCTTTCCCTTCATACCCTTCTAAAGTAACCCATGCTTAGTTAAAAATATCACCATCATTCCCGTAATGTAAACCAGAAAACTAGTGGTTATTATTAACATCTTTGTTATACTTATCAAATCAAATCCATCATTAAATATAGAAATATGTCTCAAATTCATCATTTCCTACCATCCCAATGCCAAAATCCTGGCCCAAACTACTATTACATCTCCCCTAGAACACTGTGCTACTTATCTGGTTTCTCTGCATCCATTCTGACTTATCCCTCTACAATCTGTTTTCCACACTGCAGCTGGAGTGATCTTTTCAAAACACTAATCTGATCATGTCACCCATCAGATTAAAACACTTCAAAGGCATCCTGTTACTCTTAAGATAGAGACCAAAATCCTTCACCAGGTTTACAAGGCCCTATACAGTCTAGCCCCTATCTGTCCCTATTTCAGACCGTGCTCCCCACCCCACACCACCCCCCGCTCTCCCTTTGAGCTACTCTGATCACCCTTCAGCCTCTGTTCATATCACTCTTCCTCCAATTTAGGGGCCTCTGTTGATGATGTTTCCCCTCTGCTCTTTCCCTCACTAATTCCTACTCATGCTACTTCTCTAGGAAAGTTTACCCTGATTATTCTAAGTAAAATACAAGACCCTGCCACTGTATCCTGTTCAAAGCACTACAAATCTCTTATCCTTGGCATTTATCAATATTGAAAATTTATATTTATGTGATGTCATAATTGCTCTTTTCCCCCACTGGACTTTAAGCTCCATAAAGTCAGGCACCAACACTGTTATTGATCACCATGGAATGAATCTCTAAGACTCAGCTCAGTGCCTGGTACAGTAAGTACTTCTTAAATATTTGATGAACAAATGACAAAGGGAGGGGGGCATCAGTTACGTGGTAATTCCTAGGCTTTCATTAGTCACCAGTGTCCTGGCATGTGGAAAAGGTGGAGTAATTAATTTAACAAGAAGAGTCTAATGTTAGAATTTAGGGTTATCCTAAAACACGTTCCACTTCAATCCCAGAATATCATACTCCTCTTTATTCAAAACTGGTGAGTTATTTTCCACCACTGAGGTAAACAGCCTTAGTAGCTGTTTACTCTAACATTTTCAATTTATAGTTAAAGAATATAAAACCAGAGACCTTATGTGATCAGCCTCAAATCACACGCAAGTCAGAAGATCAAGACTTGCAGCCACACTTACCAGTCTAAAGTTGTTTCTATTGTATCTACCACAGCAACACATCATGGCTTTCTTCAGGAGCGAGGACTCATTACTTATTGGTAATTCATAGTTTAGCAACCCTATAGGTACATTCAAGTTCATCTGGTCATGTGTTCTAATTCTGAGTTGACAAAATGTAGTAGCTATAATTATAGTTTCAAAGGGCAATGTGAAAACTGCAAACTAATCACAGAGTTCTTATTTGTGGGATGACTCGTCTGAAAAGAGCTTTCAGAACATTATCAGTAGTGGAACCTCCCAGAAATATTTTTTAAACTTGGCTTCAAGGATGTGAGAAACCTTGTTGGTCATGAGATTGGTTTTAGATATGTTGAACTTGACATTCTAGATATGCTCAACAGGTAGCTATATAGACACATCTAAAGCTCCAAGAACAACTGTAACCTACTAAAGACTTGAATAAGTGATTTAAGGACAGGAAGATGTGAGCCAGATGCCAATCTTCAGAGAAAAAAGAGCACTGTCTAAGAAAGAGATGGCAACGAAAGGAAGGGAAAGAAAATTTTACAGTGAACTGAACGGCATATATTTCAATTCACTGTATTTAAAACAAAGAACAGAAGAACAATGGCTTGGAAGGAAGAATAGAAAACAAGAAGGATGACAAATTTACTCCTGACATCGAAGGACATGGAATATAATGAAATAGGATGGAAACTCCAACTCTAGTAATTGCATTCCAAGTGATTTCAATCAGTACTTTTTCTGAAAACTGCTACAATGGCTGAGAAATTTTTGTTTGTTTGCTTATTTGTTTGATGAGATGTAAGAGTGAGCAATACAACTACTGAAATCTGATTAAGATTATTCTAGGCTCGGAGCTTATAGCTCAAGTGGCTAAGGTGCCAGCCACATACACCAGAGCTCGCAGGTTCGAATCCACCCTGGGCCTGCAAACAACAGTGACAACTACAATGACAACAACCACAAAAAAAATAGCCAGGTATTGTGGTGGGCACCTGTAGTCCCAGCCACTTGGGAGGCTGAGACAAAAGAATCTCATAAGCCTAGGAGTGGAGGTTGCTGTGAGCTGTGATGCCACAGCACTCTACCCAGGGCAACAGCTTGAGGCTCTGTCTCAAAAAAAAAAGAAAGAAAATGAAAAAATTTTTAAAAAGATTATTCTAGATGACTCTCACAGGCAACAGAAATGAACCCACTGGGACTACACTTTGAAGTCATCAACTATAAAATTACTAAACTTAGTAACTCAAAGAAGATGGAAATGAATTGAGAATTGGTGGAGAAAAGGAAACCATGAAAAGAATCAAAAAGATATAATAGAATTGCAAAAAAAAAAAAAAGGAAAATACAAAATACTATATTTCAGAAAATTAAAAACTCAACAGATACAGTTAACAGCAGATTAGATACAACAGATGGTTTTAAAAGAGTAAGTAGACTGAAAGCTAAATGTAAATAAAACCACCCAAAGGTGCATCAGAGGACTGGGAGCAGGGGAAGGAGAACCGTTTGGGGAGGGTGGACATAGTCTCTCTGCATCTCGGCTGTGGTGAGAGATAGAGAAGAGCACAGTTTGTCAAACGCACATAAATGTAGATGAAGAACTGAATCCTGCTGCATGTCTCAATCATATCTCAAATCTGACTTGAAAAACCTAGTAGAGAAATAAAAGCATGTGAGATTTTCTAAAAACAGTATCAACAGTAAATATTTTAATCAGACATTATTCTGTTAGCTTCAAAAGCACATTTCTGCGATACAGTCTCAGGAAAATCCCTCTGGGTTTACACACAATACAGGTGACCCTTGAATAACACGATTTAAACTGTGCAGATCCACTTATGTGCAGATATTTTCAATAACTACATCAGGAAAAATTTGTGGAGATTTGTAGTAATCTGAAAAATCTTATGATCCCCACAGTATAGAAATATAGAGAAAATTAAGAAAGATTAGGTATGTAACAGTGCTTAAAATATTAGTTTATTTTGTCACTTACTACCATAAAATACACAGAAATGTATTATAAAAGGTTAATAATTATCAAAACTTATACACACAAAGCCTTACAGACCATACATGGGACCATACAGTTAAAGAAATAAAAACAAAAATAAAGATATTGTATGAAAATAGAACTGCATAAAATCACCACAGCACATACTGTACTCCTGTAACAACACTGTAGCCACCCGTTGTTGCTACTCTGCTGAGCTCAAGTGTTGAGAGTATCTGCTCAAAACACCAGCTCTGCTTGAGCAGTTCCTCTCTTTAGTAAGTTGTACTTTGCAGTAAAAAGTCATCTCTGATGGTTCTCAGTTTTTTCATCATGTTTAGTGCAATGCAGGCAGCCTCCAGATTACCAACATGTAGATTAGTTCTTAATTTGAATTTGTATGTAAGTTGGAAAACGCACATTTACCTGTTCCCAATAATAGCCTCCATTCATGTGAGTCATATGTCAGTTGGATGTTTGTGACATGAGGACTTAATGCAATAGCCTCTGTTCTGACGTGCAAGTTGTACATAACTCATCTATTTGTGACCTGGGGACTGCCTGTACCATAAATCTTGAATAACACCAGGGGACCCAAGGAAGGGTCACTTGTGATGCTGAAAATACTCCCAAGAAGCACAGAAAAGTGATGACATAAGAAAAAGCTAAGTTACAATGGATTGAGGTCTATGGCTGTGGTTGGCTGCCGTTTCCAGATAAATGAATCTAGTGTAAGAACCACTGTAAAAAAATAAAAAGAAAATTTGTGATATCATTGCTGCAGCTATGGCAGAAGGCACAGAAACTCTTTACCTCATATTGAAAATGCAGCTTTTATGTGGATTGAAATAAGAAAGGCGTATATCTACAGACTCTAATAATGTTTCAAGAAAGAGAAGGCATATGAAAACTTGAAGCAAAAGGAAGGTGAAAGATCTAAAGCTGGAGAATTTAATGCCAGCAAAGGATGGTTTGATAATTTTATGAAGAGGTCTGGCTGGAATAACAAGAGAAGCCGCTTTTGCCAACCAAGCGGCAACAGAAGAGTTCCCAGATATAATTAAGAAAATCTTTAAAGAGAGACAAACATCTGCCTGAACCCCACATTTTTAATGCAGATCAAAGTGCTTTAATTGGGGGAGAAAATGACAGAAAAGACATTTATTAGTAAGGAAGAAAAATGAGCCCCAGGATTTAAGGCAGAAAGGAATAGGCTAACTCGACTGTTTTGTACAAAGGCAATCAGGTTTATGATCAGGACTGCCCTTATCTAAAAAGCTGTTAACTCTCCAGACTGAAGGAAAAAGATAAAAGTCAGTGTTTTGATTATACAATAAGAAGGACTGGACAATGAGAACACTTTTTCTGAACTGGTTCCATCCATGCTTTGTCCCTGAAGTCAGGAAGTACTTTGGCAGTGAGAAACTGCCTTTTATAAAGTTCTTTCGATATTAGATAATGCCTCTGGTCACCCAGAACCCCATGAATTCAACACAAAGGCATCAAATTAATCTCCTTGCCCCCAAATACTATGTCTCTTATTGAGCTTCTAGATCAGGGGGCCATAAGGATCTTTAAAGCTCATTATCTACAGTACTCTAGGGAAAGAGTTGTCAATGCTATGGAAGAAAACCCTGATAGCATTCTGAACATTATAAAGTCTGGAAGGATTACACCATGAGAGACACCAGTGTCGTTATGGAAGAAGCAGTGAAAACCATCCAGACCCAAACAATAAATCCCTGCTGCAGGAAACTGTGTCCAGATGTTGTGTGTGACTTCACAGGATTTACAACACGGCCAATCAAGGAAAGCAAGAAAGAAATTGTGAATGTGGCAAATGGCAGGCGTAGGGGGCAGAATTAAAAGAGTTTCAAGATATGGATCCTGGGGAAAGTCAAGCGCTAACAGATACTACAGCAGAGGAGTTAACAGAAGACAACTTGATGGTGACGAGAGCTTCCAAACCACTCTTCTTTCTCCACCTCCTCCACCTACCCAATATGAAGATGACAAAAATTAAGACCTATATGATGATCTGCTTCCTTTTAATAATAAATTTTCTCTTCTTTATGATTTTCTTAATAGCATTTTCTTTTCTTTAGCTTACTTTACAGTAAGAATACAGCATATTGTATACATATATAACATACAAAGTGTGTCAATCAGCTGCTTATCTTATTGATAAGACTTTCAAGCAACAGTAAGTTAGTAGTAGTTATATATTTGAGAAGTCAAAAATTACATACAGCATTTTAACAGCTCAAGGGGTCAGTACTCCTAACCCCCACATTATGCGAGACATAACTATATTTCAAAATAACCTTAAAACTGCAAATTTACTGATCTAACAGTATTGGCTGATAATAAGTAACTATTCAGTCATTTAAAATTAAAGATTAAATAACTAAATAGCTACTTATTAATTTGAGTGATGGGGGGTGGGGTGGAGTATTCTAGTCGTCTCTCAGATACCAAAACCTGTGGATGCGCAAGTCCCTTATATAAACTAGCACTGTTTTCATATAACCCACACATCTTCCCACATACCTGAAATCATCTCCACATTACTTATACCTAACCCAATGTAAATCCTATATAAATGGATATTATACTGCATTTTTATGTTTTTTAATTATAGTATTGTTATTTTTTACTGTTCTTTTTTCTCCCTAAAATATTTTCAACCTGAGGTTGGATGAATCCATGGATAAGGAACTTAAGTATATGGAGGGCTGATTATTTATACCACAGTTTTCTTTGCCTAGACAGTTTTAAACAATGAAAACATTTTTCTCCCATGCCTATCTGTTGCCATTTTTGTTGAGGATACTTAATTTTCAAATAAGTACTGGATATTCCAAATAGTATACTAATATTTTAATATATTAATTTGAAATATTAGTATACTAATATTTCCAAATTTTACATATGATTTATTCCAAGTACGCATTATTTTTCAAAACATGGTCTCTACTCATTTCTTTTCTAATGTGAAATACCCTTCTTCATCTCTCAGAAGAAAAAGAAGCAAAGACAGGCGTGCTTGTGGCTCAAAGGAGTAGGGCGCCGGCCCCATATGCCAGAGGTGGCGGGTTCAAACCTAGGCCTGGAGAAAAACTGCAAAAAAGAAAAAAAAAGAAGAAGATAAGGCCGCAACATGACAGCCAGACGGATTTCCACAGTCCACTACCAAGTGGCCTGTCATAGGCCAGTATGTCCACAGAGGCCAAAGGCTGCAGTTTCAAAACCTGCTGCAGGAATTCAGAGAGAACTCAAACAGCAGCACCACTGTGGTGCTCCCCCCACTGCACCTGCAATGCTAGTGATCATCACAGACGCAATGTCAGTAGAGAGTGCTGTGTTCACGCTCACAAGCTCCATCCTCTGAGACTCATCCCTACCTTCCCACAGTTGTATGCAATTTCAGGACTCAAGGATCACATTCTTAGCACTAAATGAAAAACATTAACCCCAATGACAACATCTGGAGCTTTTCTTTCGTTATATACTTTCATTGCCTTGAAATCTAAGATATGTTAACAACACTTCTGTGAATGGAATGCATTACAACTCACTCTGCTTTAGTGGAAAAGTACGCTCTATATCTATCCAAAGAGACGTATGTTATCCCTATCATCTGGCTATACTCAGTTCATTTAAGAACATTTAAACCAGCCACTTTAAAACTGCCTTATACTATCACATTAGGATATAAAAATAGAACATGTGGATATCCATTTCCCAATCTTCGCCATTTAATCAAAGAGGATAAATTTCTAAGTCTCTACTTGTGCTGAGCAAGATTTATCTACCATGAGAATCATGCATTAGACTTTATTCCAATCTGTTCCATTTTGGAGATGCCAATCCAATGATCATTGGACTGGAAGAAAACCTGTGAGAACTGAATCACCTAGAATTTAAAACATGATACTCAACAGACTGCTTCAGTTTGGTTTAGCATCATTCATATCATGGTGCTTTACAAACAGGTATAAATTAGAACTGTAATGAGTGATTGCAAAGCTTAGCTTTTAGGAGCCCTGCTTGTTTACTTGGGAAGAAAAGACTTGACTGGCACTCCAAGTTTATTCCCTTTACATTCCTCTAACAATAGCACTGAATCTTTAGCTTACAAAGCCATACGTAACCTTACTGAAGGCAGACACTAAGGCCATCAGGTAAAGATCTCCATGGAACAGTCTGGTAGCTCTTCCTGTAACCATCTACCGAATCAAGAGAGTAGGAGATACCAATTAAGATTCTGAAATAAATTAGACTAGGCATGAAGAGTGATCAGTGAGGCCTAGAATTTTAATCAGTATTTAAACTATGAATCCTAGAAGTGATTCAGTTTTCTAAGCTAATAATAAGTTATATAAATTATAGCATGGTTGATAACATTTAAAATACAGAAAAAGAGAGTGAGTTATATAGGATTTTTTTTAACGTAGTTTGGAGATTGGGACACAGGTGACATATGTGATGGTGTATGTATGTTCACACGCACACTGAATCAGCCATCGAGTAATAAAGAAACCTGGTTATTTCCTAATACCAAAAATTTGCTTTTGTCATTTTTAAATGCTTAAAAGCTGGGTTTAATTACTTAGAAACACCTTTTAATAACTTATTATTTATGCTATAAATATTTGTGTACTTATTATAATACAAGTAAATATATGATGTTGACTAAGCCAGACAAAGTAATTTATAACTACATAAATCATAAAACTCTCTAGAAGTAGATAGTACTTTACAAAAGAAATGAAATCTGAAATAAACCCAAAAGAGTTCATAGATACTGGCCCATAAAGAAGAGAAGAAAGAGAATTCAAGTCTGAGGAAATGACCTTTATAAAGAAACACAAAAGGAAGAAAAAAGAATAATACTTGAGAAATTGGTAATCACAAGAACCAATAATTAAATTTGTTTTATTTATTAGAAATAAAATTACTACCATTTATTGAGATACTACAATGTAGTACTAACTTTCTGACACATGCTGCATCTAATATTTACAGCCTTTCAACTGTCATCATCCCCATCTTATTGAAGAATAAATTAAAGTTAACAAAAATAACTTACCTTGTGAGGCAAACTTTTTAAATGACTTGAGATGATCAAAAAAGATTACTGGGTGTCCTGCATAGGGTACCTTTCCTTGTCTGAGATTATTTTAAAACTCCATAAATCAGGCAGCACCTGTGGCTCAAAGGAGTAGGGTGCTGGCCCCATATGCTGCAGGTTCAAACCCAGCCCCAGCCAAAAAAAAAAAAAAAAACCTCCATAAACCAACTGCCAGCAATGCAAATAATTATTTTCGATAAATGTGCAAATATATTTTGTCCAGTAGAGGTATAATTTAATGTCCCTTCCCCAAGTGGAAGAAGTCAGTTTTAAATCTATTAAGCAATTCATGTCCAGATTCCTGCTGGCCTACATATGTGCCTGCTCTTTGGATCCTTTGAGCTACTTGTAACATCTTAATGATTTAAATACTACCTTTGGCATGTGTTTATAAATATTTGTATGAGGTACGGTTTTGCCTTTTTAAAAAATTATTCTAAAATAGATCCAAAGCACAAGTCAGAATTTGAAGGCCTCTGCGGATTCTAAATGAGTCCAAGGGCAAGGCTCCTTCCACACAACTCCCTACTTTTCTCCTTTTATTCTCGAAAGTAAATGCCAATGTAACTTTTATAATACCTCTTCCAAAGGGTTTGCCCTAATTTTTCATAGTCCATGTGATGAAACTTTCTAGAATGTCCAGCACGAGGCTACTTTTCACCCTCTCACTAATTTCTTCACATAACCCTAATTCCTCAATCTCTTGTGGAATGAAAAAGGAATGTGAAAGTAGCTTCTCTCATTCTAAGGCTTTTCACAGTCAAGCAATCACTAAAAGAAAAAAATGAAGCTACAATTTCATGCCATCGAAAACTTGATCAAGCATAATTCAAGTCAAAGCCCATAGGACAATCTCTCTGATAATTAAAATGTGCTCATCTAATGAGTCAGAGAAAGGTGGTGACCTGGGGGAGAACCTAGGAAACCCTGGTCTCCTGCTTTTGCTGATTATTCCTTTTGTTATATAAGATTCCCTTTCTTGGCCTTGGCTTTTTGAAAAAATTACAGATTGTTTTGCTTGAATCAAAACTAATACCTAGTGACAAATACTCAAATCTGCACAATGGGAACTGGGCGGTAAGTTTCATTACAGTACAAAATATGCAACAACACAATGGGCCACAGTTATGATATTCATTCGATTCACAAGGAAACTGTAAAACTTTAAAAAGAAAAAGGAATCCAGTGCATACACTGATATAAAGATGTAGTCATTTACCTACTCAACAAAACTGACAGTAGGAAGCTTTTTCTGCATGTTACAATGACACGTGTTAAAGGTACACTACTTATGAACCAAACATTTACCCTTCGCCACTGGTGAAAGGCAACAAGATCTCTTTACAAAGTCTCGTCTTTTTCAATAAATTTTGCATGAAAACATGTTATCCTGGCACAAAGTTGCCTGCTGTCACATTGGAAGTGTGATAAATGTTTAATGAAAACAACACCACACAGCTTGGTGTCAGATAACAGCTATCACACAGCCCCGCTTTGATCCAAACAGACACTTAAAAGGAGTTCTAAGCATGCTCGGCACCACAAAACTCTATAACCTCTATGCAAATAGGGGTAAATTAGCATAAGTGACTTCCCGCTGAATAAAGAAATAAGAGGTAAGGAAAAATATGACAGGCTCTGTAAGTCTGTAACTGCTGTCAAAACTCAAGAGTCCAGTCTTCCCAGATCACTTCTAACATCTTTTGCCAAACACTAGGCAGGAAAAAAAAAACTCTTATCAACAGGAATTTATTACATGAAACTCTAAAGCTGAAGGCACTGGAATGTTGCCAAGATTAAAGCCATAACTAATATCTGTCTAGAAAGTACAATTATTACATGGTACTAGTTTTCTCATACACACTGCCTATAATATTTTTAACTTTTTATGTATCTTCATCCCCATCTTGCAGAAGAATATACTGTATATCTAGAGGGAAATTCTCATCTCAGAAAGTTTTTAAAGAAAAAGAGAGGAATGGATAAACTTGAATGTTTTGGTAAAATATCTCAAAAGTCTTTCCAGGTACATTTCTGAAAATATCACCCATCTACTGAAAAACTATTAAATAAGGAAAATAATAAAGGCTACTTTTCATGGTAGCAGGTCACAGTGGAGGTCACACTTAAGAATAAATTCTGAAGTTACTCAAGAAGAAGCATTTTAGTAGGTGTCTGAATCCATTTTATACTACGTAACAGAATATCACTGGGCAATTAATGTACTGAAGAGAAATTTATTGGCTCACAGAGCTGGAAGCTAGAAGTACACAATCAAGGGGCCAGCATCTGCTGAGGAACTTGTCATATCATCCCTTGGCAGAAAAGCAAAGAGGGCAAGAGAAAAGAGGGCAGCAAACCCATCCTCTTATAAGAAACCCACTCATAAGATAACCTACCCACTCCTGTGGTTAACAGCATTAATCTCTTCATGAGGTTAAAGCCCTCATGATCTATGTGCCTCTTATAGGTCCCACCTACCACACAGTACTAGGGGCCGTGTTTCCAACACATGAATTTTAGGGCAGACATTCAAACTACAACAGTAACAACATCTGATCTAAATCAAATTTGCAAATTCTACTTCTTTTTTTTAAGGGACAAGGTCTTGCTCTGTCAGCCAGGCTGGAGTGGGATGGCGTAATCACAGCTCACTGCACCCTGAACTTCTGAGCTCAAACAATCCACCTGCCACGGTCTCTTTACATACAACTATGTGACACCACGCACATCTAATTTATCATTTTCATTTTGTAGAGATAGGGGTCTATGTTTCCCAGGCTGGCCTTGAACGCCTGGCCTCAACTGATCCTTCCAATCCTTCCTCCTCGGCCTCCAAAAGTGCTGTAATTACAGTCATGAGCCAACACCTAGCACTATGATTTAAGAATAAATAGTAGAACATCACTGGTAGATATTTATATCACATTCACAACTAATTTTTCAAAGACCAGAGGCTGTAAAAAATATTCTATTATTGGTTGACCACACTTTACCGTGTGACTTTATAAGACAAATTCTAACCATTTCAATGTTCTAGAAATTTCTAGAACTATAATTAGCTGCTACTTGAAAAAAGTTTTTTTAGAATTATCTAATTTGGTATATTTTTTCTCAAAAGTCTAATGAAAAAGTCCTTCCTCATTGTTCAACTGATGCCTGCTTTAGCATTCTTTTCCTCCCTGGTTTTGTTTTTCCCAATTTGTAAAATACTCTTTACCTTGCCTTGTCACTATTATGCTTTCTCTCCTTGCTTTGTGCTTTACAAATGTATAATCTATGTTCTACCACTATGCATGTAATACTGATACTTTCAAGCTGATTTGATAAGACAAATAATCTTATGCTTAAAAAAGCAGAGGCACCGTGTTATTTTTTTTTCATATATGAGGAAGCACCTAAGTTATTTAGCAGAAGCTAAAACATTTGTCATTAGGTCACACAATCACAGTGAACGAATACGTGAGTCCTACTGCAAATGTCTGTGAACTGTTTTCCCTCTGTCTCCACCCATGTATTTTTTTAAAGCCATCTGGGAAGAAAGCACTAAAGAAGCCATCATTAAAATAAATTTAATTAAGGGTTAGGTATTATTTGTGAATATAATTAAATATTATTCTGCATAAACAGATGAAATGCTGAGGTGGACAAGTAGGAAAAGAGAGGAGAAAGAAGGAATCAATCTTTTATAAACAGCAAATCTGTGAGCTGATCAGGAAAAGATACAGAATATTTTTTCAGTTCTATTGAGCTATTTTCTAGGAAAGTTTGAACAATAGCATATCACTGGATCTCAAACCCTACCCTCTCATCATCAATAATTATAAATGACGACCTTTAGGACAGTGTACTTTTAGAAAGCAAAGTGCTACAGATGGTCAACTTGAATTAGAAGGCTAACTCTGCCATTTATTACCTCTGATCTATACAAGAGGGATAATAAAAGCACCTGTTTCATCGACTATTAAATGAGACAATCCACGTCAACTGCTAACTTTAAATTCCTGATACTGACACAATATAAGTAAAATGTTAGGTGCTTATCATTACTATGACCACTGTGAATAAAGCATTTTGTTCAGGCCCCACAGAGAACTGATCTTATCATTTCTCTACTTGAAATCCTACATTAGCTTTCCACGACCTCTATAACTAACTACAAATGCTTTACCATAAGGTAAGGTTCTCCCCAAATCATCTCTCACCATTGTGCCTTTTCTATTCTAAACAAAGCCCCGTTAGACTTTGGTTCCTCAAATACACCATAATCTCTTGCTTGCCTCCAAGCCTTTCCATATGAAGTTCATTTGCATGAAACATGTATCCCTCCCTCCCTTCAATGTGAAAACATTGCTTCTTCTACATAGTTAGAGGCTTTCCCAACACACAGACTAGTCTAGATCAATCAACTTAACGTTCATGGCGATATCTTGCAGCCAGAATGTGTCAAAACTGAGGATGAAAGCCAACATGCCGAGCCTGGACTGTGAGAAGAATAAAAAGGGCCTCTCACTGCTTACTCTATACTGCTTGTTATATTAGCAGTAAGAATACTCAAGATTTAAGCTGGTCATGGACAAACGACAAGTCTTGGGCCAAATCCAGGCAGATGCCCGTTTTTATAAACACAACTTCATTGGAATACAGCCTGCCTCTTAGTTTAATTCAATATTATTTATAGTTGCAAAGTTCTATAATTGCAACAAAGACAACATGGCCCAGAAAGCATAAATTATTTACTATATCACCCTTTACAAAAAAGTTTGCTGATCCTTGGTTTAAGCTCTTATTAGTTAGGTTTTGTTACTTATGACCAAAACTATCTTAATTGATAACAAGATTTCCATAGCTTGTTTTACTTATCCTACTAGAAACATTCATCTAATTTCACTGTAATATTTGCATATCTTCCCTCTTATAAATGTTTATTTTTGAACTTCCATGAAAGCAGCAACTAGTACAACTAGTACTGGCACTAACATTGTATCACTATAACTTAAAGTAGTACCTGACAAATAAAAGGGATCTACATATTGTTGACTGAACAAGTAAAACATATGAATAAATGCTTATATTTGCTAAATAATCAATATATATTTATTAACAACTAACATGTATACCACGTATTAGATTCTCTGAGTGATACAAGAGTCTAAGTCCAGAATGGCTCAAAATCAGGTTTAGGAACTAAGCATGTAACCTTTACAAAACAGTAATAAATTATTCCTGGAACAAAACAGGATTCATCTGTACATACATAAATACTACCAAAGTAAACACATACATTGATTTTTTTAAAAATCCTGATTTTAGAGCATACCAAATAGGTAGGAATTTGTGTACTCAGCACTAACTTTAACACAACACCCTGCGTCACTATGGTCCACTCCAATCATGATACAGACTGCACAAACCTGTCTGGCATCAGTCCCCAGGGCCCTTCAATTAATAGCTCTTGTTTTGACTTTGTTCGTTACCTTTATTGAAATTAATCTTATAAAATAACGACAAATACAACATTATTATCTTGTGAACCTGCGATCTAGGCATCAGTCCACTAGGACACAATTGACTCTGAGTGATGAATGAGCCTAACCTATAAAGCCGCCTAGACTTTCAAGATTAATGTCACCTTTCTTGAAACCATCAGATCTCCCTGTTTTATTCACGCTCTCATTTTCTTACCTTTAAAAACCTCCAAATAATGTTTTACATAAGATCAATTTATTATGTATTATTCTAGACAAGTAAAATTGGTGAGGTAGAAAACAAACATTTAATGACCATAAAACTCATAGTCACACTTCACAAAACAATATAATATCTAAAAACTAAACCAAAAGAAGAAAAAAATCAAAAAGGAACCAAAAAGCACGGTAGCTCCTTGTGATATATTTTATTCCTCCTCTTACTCCCTATTTTCCAGGCTCAGAACTCTGTCTACAGCCTCCCTTCAAATCTATCATCCTCTGACTTTCTCCCTTCACCAAGAGTTTTCCCCATACCCTTCCCGGCTCTCATTCTATTCCACCAACTCTGGCTAACTCAGTCTCCCTCTCCTTATAGCCAGATGTCCAATCCCTATCTCCCCTCCTATGACATTTTAGAACTCAGAATTTTGCAGGAATACAGCTGTTCAATGTACATTAACAGTTGTGGGGTGTCTGAGAGAAAAAGGGGATAGAATGTTATCTCCATCCAAATTCCAACACAAATTTAACATTTCAAAGGATATTTAAAAGCCAACAATCTCTGCAGGTTTATATAACATCATTATAAATTTGGAAATAAAAAAATAAACATACAGACAACTGTGGAAGAAAAAGGGATGAGAGAAGAGTTTTATAACATTTCATAAAATAAATAATTCCTCTTAGAATCAAGATCTCAGGAAACTATACTGACAATCCTGGTCAATTCTTAAATTTAAAACTGATACATTGAAGATAAACACTTTTAGATTAATGTATAAAGTAAACATACATAAAATGTTGAAAGACTGACAAAGGGGGATAAATTCCAAGAATAAAAGACCCCTATGCCAATTTTGAATGAAACAATAAGATGCTGTAAATTTAAGCTGCTAAATAAGATTGTTTCATTTTAATATCTTCTAATTTGATTAACACCTATGAGTGGATTTCAACTTCCAATGGATAGAACTAGAATCACTGTTATAATAATATCACTTCTAGAAAATTGACAAAAAATAAATTCTGGACCTCATCAGCTGATACAGTCATTCTAACACACACATGTACCGTACCACACTATTGCTGAAGCCCCATTCTACACTGAAAGAGGCTTGACCAATAATAAATCACATTTCCTTTCCCTTGTTTCAAATTTACCCTTTTTTCATAACTGCTTTACAATAAGCTGAAAGACATCTATAATCACTAAGTAGTCTTCAAATTTTAAATTCATGTTCATGACAAAGAAAAGAGAATTTAGAACTTTCCTAAAGAATTAGGTAAATTTTCCTATACTTCCATACTAAACTTCGATATTACTGTTGATGTTGTGTTTCTGAAATTTGTTATATTATTACTAAATGACGATGGAAATGATAATGTACCACACTAAAAATCTGAGACAACTATTCTGATTTATCCTTTCTTCCTTCCCTACTGAATTCTCCGCTTTCTCTGTTCATCTTCTTCCACTCCTTCAGCAATTCAACCAGCAGGGAAAGAATAACAAACACCTCCGACAACAGTCATTTCACTTGAATATTGCCCTGGAATCCCAAGTCATCACCATGCAGGACTTGCTTCGACTTACCCACGTTTGATGTTGTGTAACTCCTTGTCCTTGCCTTTATCCTTCTCCTTTTCTCGTTTTTCTTTCTCTCTGCCTTTACGTCGTTCTCTATCCCGAGACCGACTACGGGTTCTTCTGTGACTGGACCTTTCACTGCTTCGACTATGGGAACGTGGACGAGGTCTTGACCGGGACCTACAGCAAGCAGATTTTATTACATAAATTTAGTGTGTATTAGTATTGTGAAAAGTAAACACCCTTGAAAAATATCCGAATAAATTACTTAGTTTTAGTTACGGACTAGGATTTAAACAACTGTGTGAAGCAAGCATCTGAACGATTCTTTATGAATAAGTGCTCTGAGGTGAAATGATGCAGGTCGGAAACAAACGTGGCCAACTTCGGAGGAAATTAAGGTACAATGTAAACAAATGTGTTTGCAAATGAAAGTCTTGAAGGTTCAATTCTAGTCTCAATTATTCATGTCTCCTGGGATACAGATCAAAAGTATCTAATGTAATCCACAAGGACACAGGACAGACTTTCCCTTTCCCTATAACCTGCTTCCTTACCTATTCAACCTTATTTTTCATTGTTCAATATAACTATTCATCCACCCTAACCCCCTGCTTAAAATGAATGATAGTATTAGGCAGAATACCCTATGTATAAGAAGTAATGAATTCGGGTCCTATTTACAGTAATGACAAGAAAGCCTCTACCAGCCTGACAATCCTACAGATAACTATGAAACAAAAACACCTACAGTCAACCCTTCAATAACACAGGTTTGAATTGCCTGAGTTCACTTCTATGCAGATACTTTTCTTCCTCTGATACCCCTCAGACAACACCACCAACCTCTCCTCTGCCTCTTCCTTCTCAGCCTACTCACTGTGCGACAATGACCATGAAAAAGACCTCTGTGATGATCTACTCCCACTTTCCATAGTTGACCACCTCCCTACATTGGCCACATCCTTAAGTGATCTAGTTTTCACAGACCAAACAGTCACCACATGGACGCATCAGTACAGTAGGCCTAGTTCCTTACGCTGACCACCTCCGTATGTTTACAGTTTGTTACGATCTCTCAGGTGGTCAACTTACAGAGTTCTATTGTAAATTTTCTCTACCTCATGACTTTCGTAATAGCATTTCCTTTTCTCTAGATTACTTTATTGTAAGAAGGCAGTATATAATACATATCGTGCACAAAATATGCATTAATCAACTGCTTATGTTACTAAGCATGACAGTCAACAGCAGGCTACGTTTGGGGAAGTCAAAAGTTACACATGGATTTCTGACTGCACAAGGAGTTGGTACCTCTAACTCTGAGTTGTTCAACGGTCAACCATATATGAAGGCACCAGAGTGTGGCCAAAACCAGGCAGATTCTGGGAGACAACATTTAGAAAAAGAAAACAGCAATGAGAAAGTTACCCATTTTATCAACTTCTATTTTACAACAAGCCCAAATCTATGCCATATAGAACAGAAAATCTGCAGGCTTTCTGGCCCAAAAAACCAGAGGACAGACCCAGGAAAACTAGAACAACAGGCAAATGAAAGGGGAATCCTGTAAAAAGGTAAAAGGAGGGACCCCAAAATTCCATATGTAAACTCTATTCAAATCTCCAACTGAACCCAAAATCAGCACAGGAAGGACAGATGCTAAACAGCTAAGAATAAAAGCACTGAACCAACATTTCAGCTGTTCTCATAGAAACAGAAATGTTATAATTTTAATCCAACCAAGCTATTTTCTTACTAAATAAAAAATAAGCACAAAAATTAATATGATTAGGAGAAATATAATGGAGTAGTCACAATATGATATTCACCATGTCTAGGATAAAATCCAAAATTATTAGATAGACTAAGTAACAGGAAAAATGTATCCTATTCTCAAGAGAAAATATAGTACATGAAGAACCACCCTGAGATGAGCCAAATGTAAGAATTAGCAAATAAGAATTTTAAAGCAATATATGTGTGTGTGT
>NW_003852471.1:5521382-5527635 GCF_000181295.1 Otolemur garnettii | reverse complement strand
AGCCTCCCAAGTGGTTGAGACTATAGGTGCCCGCCACAACACCTGGCTATTTTTTGTTGCAGTTGTCACTGTTATTTAGCAGGCCCAGGCTGGGTTCAAACCCACCAGCTTCAGTGCACGTGGCCAGTGCCATAACCACTGTCAAATATATTAATAGTAGAGTATATATGCCTAAACACACATCACAATTAGATAAGTGAGGTGAATGACATCTTAAGCAGTTTGATTCTAAATTGTATATAAAATCAGCACATTGTACCCCACAAATGCAGTAGTGTACACGGTTGTGATCTGATAAAAAAATAAATAAAGGAATAAATATAATTATGCTTGTAATGAATAAAAAACTAAGCAATTTCAGGAGAAAAATTAGAAAGTGAAAAAGTAGAAAATCTGTAACTAAAAAATACAATCTCTGAAATGGGATTAAAAGCAAATTGGTGATAACTAGAAAATAATCTATGTATCTGAAAATAAGTCAGTCAAAATTATTGAATTTGAATAACTAAGCAAAGAATAAGCAAAGTAGAAAAGATAGAAAATGAGACAGAAACTTTTTTTTAAGTGGGATAAAAAAAATTTCAAATTTAGTGAGAGACAAATTTACAGATTCTACAACTTCAACAAACACTAAGAAAGATAAATGTGAAGAAGCCCAAGATTAGGAACACCACAGTCAAACTGATAAAAACTAAAGGTGAAGAGAAGTCTTGAAAACATCCCAAGAAAAACGACGTACTACATACAGGGGAGCAATGATCCAAGTCATTGCTGCTGGATTCTCATCAGAAATAAGGGAGAAGTTGGAGGAACACAATTCTTACTATGTTGCAAGAAAAAGGCAAACTAGAATTTTATACCTAGCAAAAATATCTCTCAAGAATGAAAGTAAAATACATTTTGAGATAAAGGGAAGTAAAAAATTATCCTCAACAGCAAAACTGATTATAATAAATAATAAAGTTCTTCAAGAGAAATAGTAACAGATGGAAACTTGGATCTTTATGCATTAAACTATTAGAGTAAATATAGGGGCAACTATCAAAAATTATTTATTTCCCTTAATTTCAAATATATATAAATGTTTACAGTGAAAACAGTATTGCTTTACTGTAGGAACATAGATGTAATATATATAGCCTCTATAAAATAAAATATGGGGCAGGTAAATGAACTCATACAGTTATGATGTCTCAACATGTCACAGGAAGCAGTGAAACAGTAACTCTAAGGACACTGAAATGTTAAGCACATATACTATAATCCCTGCAGGGGTAAGGAAGCTGTGGCCTTCTGGATCCTTGAGTGCAGTCTTTTGACTGCATCCAAATTTTATAGAACAAATCCTGTAATAATGGGATTTGTTCTGTGAAGTTTGAATTTCATCACGCGGCAGCACTTAGGGATCTAGAGGGTCACATGTGGCACTGAGGCCACATATTCCCCATCCTTGAGACAACTACTTAAATAAAATAAAGAAGAAAAGTATAGCTAAAAAGACAAAAAAATAAATTCTTAATAATGCTCATTAATCCTAAAGGAAGCTGAAAAGGAAATACAAAGAAAGAAAAAACAGAAGGGGTACATATAAAATGGTAGACCTAAATATAACTATATCAATACATATAGTAAGTATTAATGAACTAAATACTTAAAAGACAGAGCTTGTGAACTGATTTAAAAAGCAACACAATACTATACGCTATTTATGAAATATGTACTTTACAGACACAGGTTCAAGTAAACAGCTAAAAGTACATATAGCATAAAAACAGTAAATACAGGAAGGCTTTAGGAAATATATTACTATCACATAAACTAGACTTTAGAAACTAGCTATATCAAAAAAAAAAAAAAAAGAAAAAGAAAAAAAAAAGGATATTCCGTAATGACCAAAGGGTCAATTCAATTAAATAGAAATCATACAGAAAATGTGTATCTGACCACAAAAGAATTAAATTGAGACTTAACAATAAAACATCTAGAAAAAGCCCTGATATAGAAGAACTAAATAATACACAGTTCACAGGTCAAGTGAGAAATCATAAGGGGCTGAGAACAGTGACTCAGGCCTGTAATTCCAGCAGTTTGGGAAGCCAAAGTAGGGGGGAAGGATTGTTTAAGGTCAGGTGTTTGAAAACAGTCAGGGCAATATAGTGAGACTCCATCTATAAAAAATAAAAAAAGAGGAAACAGTAACTGGGCATTGTGGCACATGTCTATAGGCCTGGATATTTGGGAGTCTGAGATGAGTGGACCACTTAAGCCCAGGAGTTTGCAGATCTTTTGAGCTGAATGAAAATGAAAGTACAACACGTGATAATTTGTAGGATGCAGCTAAAGCTATGTTTAAAGGAAAATCTATAGTTTTAAACGTTTGCATTAGAAGAGAAGAAAGGCTAAAGTAAATGCCTACAAAAAGAAGGGCGAAGTACCACAAATCCAAAGTAGACAGAAGGAAAGACACATTAAAGAAAGGAGCAACGATCAACGGAATAGAAAACAAGAGAGACCATTAACAAAGCCTGAATCTGCTACTCTCAGAATGTCAATAAAATTGATAAATCTCTAGGTAAACTGATCAAACAAAAAGAAAAGAGGAAATACAAATTACAAGGCTGGGCCTAGTAGCTCAGACCTGTAATCCTAGCACTCTGGGAGGCTGAGAAGCGAGGATCCCTTGAGCTCAGGAGTTTGAGACCAGCGGGAGCAACAGTGAGACCCTGTAAGAATAAAGACTGTAGACAATGAAGAGATCACATACACTAGTCCTGCACAATCGGGACATGGAAGGGATGAGGAGAATGACACGGCAGTAATGTGTTTCCTCTTCCGTCTCTAACAGGTTCACTCAGTATATAAAAGAGAATATTGAATCATAAACCCACAAACTTTTTTTAAATGGGATTTTGATAAGTTACAGTATCTATTGTTACCAATGTAACATGGGTTTCATTATTTTATTGTCATAACTTACAAATATTAAATTTCCATCATTTTCTTTGTAAATTTATGACTACTCTTACTAATTTTGACACATGAAAATCTTCCCATATCAAAGTTTTATTATCACACTTCCTGCCCCTACTAATGTTACCCTATTCCTAAGTTTTCTATTATATGTGGATATATGGAAATTTCAACAGATTATGATTAAAATCAGTAAAAATTTAAAGTTTTTGTTTAAAAGAAAGTAATCCTAACAAAGGGAGCCTTTCTCGTGATAACCTCAGCACTGTAGTGTGTTGGTGTACGTGTACACATGTACGTGTGTGTTGTGTCTGTGTGTGTGCAATGTGTATATAGACATACAGGGTATTATCTTAATTTGGTAGAACTATTTAGAACCAAAGTATGATTCCAGCAATTAGTTGTCAAAATGTAGAATAACAAAAGACAGGTGAGTATAAACTCTAACAAAATTCTAAGAGCTTTGTAGAATAAATCCCCAACATAAGCTAATTTCTTAGTGGCCTGCCCGTTTTTTTAAAAGAAATACAGTATTGGACAAAACGTAAAACCAAAAGGTGGCTTTTGGTGAAATTATGCTTGCACTATTCTCTTAGAACTAAATGTTATCTGACATACCCAATATATATATAAGTGTTAAGTAAAAAATGGTGGTAGGAGGGGGATTATGCCCTGGTTTCTTTGGGATCGTGCGAGTTTAGCTCTGTAGTGCTCATGGTATAGTACCCCCTTCCAGACCTACATATGTCCCTAGAATGGCCACTTTTATTCTCAAAAGGCTTGGATAGATGTAAAAATGGATAGGAATAAACAATGTAAAAATGTAAAAGTTAAAAATAGAGAGTTCCTCAAATAATGGTGTCCTTGAACAAGTTATTTCCTCTCTGAGTATCGGTTTCCTTATCTACAAAATGAGAATAATAATTCCTTTTCTAGTAGGGCCTAACTGGGTTATGAGATGGCAGACAAGTCATCAAGGAGAAGGAGGCAGGGACCAATAAATAATTGAGGGATGTACCAATTTTAACGAATTTGTAAAATCTGAATCAGAAGTGCATGAAATATATTTCCCTCATACCACAGATAAATCAGTAAAGATTAGCATTCTGATTTTGACAGACCTTTAGAATCCTTGGCCTGATATAAAGATCACTCAAGCCTCAATGTCTTTCTTTTACATAGGAAGGTAATAATAATAGTCTGAAAGACTGAAGTCCACATCTTCCCCCCAGGTAACCTTCAGCAGCCAAATACATGATCTTCAGTGGTTTGCGGTTAACAGGAAGAACACTTCACTTACCCAAGACTTCAAGCCTTTTGAGAATAAAAGTGGCTATTCTAGGAACATATGTAGGTCTTGAAGGGGGTACTGTACATGAGGACAGCAGAACTAAACTCGCACAGTCCCAAAGAAACCAGGGTATCATCACTCTCCTACCACCATCACAGGAAAAGCTAGACAGTGCAACTAGCAGGTCTGGTATTGATTACTATCTACCCAACCCTCCTTTAGCACCTTCTTTCCCAATCACTAGCACTACTCTCAACTTAGTCAATTAATTAAACAAATTCACTTTGTTTCCAAACTCATCTCATAATTTGTCCTAACAGAAAGACTCCACTGTAGAAAATATATACCTGCCATTCTCTGAAATGATCATTACTTATGTATGCTGTGTCTTCATACAAGCAATCCATGTCATTCTGGAATATCCCCAATAAAGTCCCTAGTGTGGTTCAATAGCACATCTGTAAGTCGCTCATGGCATCAAATTTAAAGGAAGTAAAAAGTGTCAAACATCCCACGGTGCAATGTCAAGTGAGCTCCTGGGCCTTTCCCGGTGCCCCAGGTCTCAGTGTTCATTATTTCAACCCTCATATGGTAGGAAAACAACTGCAAAGAAAATGCACAGGGAAAAGACAGCAAATCTAAAACATGGGCAGAAAAAAATTAATAAAGTCTGTTTAGAAAGAGTCACGAAGTCAAGCACAGATTTAAAATGAACTAAGCTGTGAACTTCTCGGGGGTCATAAGAATTACTCTATGCACCTTTTAAGAAAACTCATACCTTAGACCTATGAACAACCCCATTCATTTTACGAAGTAACTTTACTTATAGATTTGAAGTATCCCTATCAAGGAAAATGTACCAGATCAGAGTATAAAGATTTCCTACCATGATCAAGCAAATAAACAAGCCAAAGAAACCATATTAAAATTTAAGATGGTATTTGTCCCTCATTCCTTAAATAAATACATTTCTGATAAATCACTCTAGAAATCTCTAGAGTACCAAAGCCAATATGGAGATATATTGTAAGCAAAGAAACATTCGATAAAAAATGTGGCACTCTAGAACACACAATATATAAGCAATAAATGGACAGCAAGATGTCCTATTATACCAGATAAATGCTTTCAATATCTACAGAATAAGAAGAATCACCATAACATTGCTATAAAAAATGAATTACTGCCCTCAAAAACCAATTTGTCAAGTTTCTTAATTGGCTAATAAGTTCTAAACACATGTAATCAAAACAAATACCCTAATATTTTGTCTTTCAAAAAAATACTACAATACTTCAAAGAGTCTCTCTTAAGTTCTATAAATACTACATTTACCATAAAATAAAACTGTAATTATAATTAAATAATCTATTTACATATTGAACAAAAACTACGATGAATGCCATGTCAGGGCGACATTTTGAACATGGGCATCTAATTTTATCCCCTGCCAAAATCCATCTAAAATGGTAACAAGGGGAATTTCTTTCCTGGGACCCACACTCTGTGAAAGAAATGTACTTTGGGAAAAGAAGTGTCCGTTGGTGGGTGGGTGGTGAAGGAAAATTAGAAAACAAGGCGCTGGAGATCAGGAATCTACAGAAACCAAATTTTATCAAAACAGACCTAGCAGTCATCCCAGGTTCCCCATTTACTAAAGAAACGCCAGCTCACTATACTCAATGGTAGAGTGCCATTCATGAAACCTTACAACCACACAAAACCTGCAGTTCATCCACAGAATTGCCTGTTACTATTGGTCCAGAAAAATCCTACATATTATCAGGAACAAAAAAATTAAAATAAAAAAATAAAATAAAAATCCAACATCCATACAAAAAAAAAAATAAAGATCAAAACTTTTTTTAAAAAATGCAAATATATCTCACACAAAAAATAAGTGAAGCAGGAAGAATATAAAATATTCGAATATATATCAAAAATAAAGAAATAAGCAAAACAAAAATTCAAAACAAAAATGGACAAACAACA
>NW_003852471.1:5496954-5521040 GCF_000181295.1 Otolemur garnettii | reverse complement strand
GGGAATTTTAAAAAGAAAGCCACCTCACAAATGAATACTACATTACAAGGTGCTCAGAGGAGTAAGACTGAGCATGCACACACACACATATACACACGTGGGTTACTGACTGTGAAATGCCAGCTGGTATCTCTGACACTTCACTTTGACATTTCCAGTTTCATTTTCATTCTCTCAGATGCACATTTGGACTTGTGATCTTATTTCACATGACCATGGTAGAGCCAATGCAATGTGCACAGTTGAAAATAGCAATGAAGTGTTTGGGAAGGATGTAGTTAATGCACACCTAGTACACTCTGATGGTTTAAAGTCTTCAGTTCTGGTGATTTTAATCTTGAAAATGAGCCATGTGGGCTATCTGAGACCAAGGTGAATAATAAGCTGAAAACTGTGGTGGAAGTGAATCTATCACAACCCACACATGAATTAGTAGCAAGATTTGATGTGCTAGTCCAACAATATTTGACCCTTTGAAACAAACTGGATAGATGATTTCCACACGAATTAAACAAGCATCACAAGAGAAATCATCTCACAGCTTGCCTTTTTTTGTTGTCACAACATAAAGATGAACCATTTCTACACCATGGCATATTGTTATGTGTGATGAAAAGTGAGTTCTTTTTGATAACCACAAGTGTCCAGCACAGTGGTTAGATAAAGATAAAGTGCTAAAACAAAGTCTAAAACCAATATTCATCGAAAAAGCCAATGGCGTCTGTTTTAGTGGTCCAGCGCTGGCGTTAATCTACAGCTTCACGAAAGGTGGTAAATAGATTACGGTGGATGTCTACTGCAGTTAACTGGAAGACATGATGAGAATGCTTGCAACTAAGCAGCCGAGACTGGTTCACAGGAACGTGCCAATCCTCTTGCAAGACAATATTTGACCACATTTTGTACAAACAATGCAGCTGACACTAAGATTCTGGGCTTGGAAACCGTCTCTCACCCATCATAGTCAGACCTTGCAACAACTGAATACCACTTCTTCCAGGCTTTGTACCACTTCTTGTAAGGAAAAGGTATTCAATTCTCAGCAAGCTGTGGACAATGCCTTTCACAATTTTATCACCACTTGCTCTCCAGGTTTCTTTGCTGCTTGCATAAATAAGCTACTCTTATGTTCAAAAAGTAGCTCAAACTCTTGTGTTAGTAATCCTTTGCCTCAGTCTCCTGAGTAGCTAGGACTATAGGTGCCTGCCACAATGCCCACTAGTTTTTCTATTTTTAATAGAAATAAGGTCTTGTTCTTGTTCAGGCTGGTCTCGAATTCCTTGAGCTGAAGGGATCCATCTGCGTCAGCCTCCCAGAGTGGTAAGATTATAGGGATGAGCCACTGTATCCAATCTTGATTTTTTTTTTTTTTTTTGCAGTTTTTGGCCAAGGCTGGGTTTGAACCCACCACCTCTGGCATATGGGGCTGGCACCCTACTCCTTTGAGCCACAGGCGCCACCCACTGTATCAAATCTTAATTGTACTCTTTATTTTGGGATATAATAAACTTTTGATTCAAAATTGAACATTTCATATTTAATGAACATAGATGTTAGTGATGAAAAGAGCTAGGAGAAAGAAAATAAAACAAAATAAAAGTAGTAGAAATCAGAGAAAGTGATATAAAGAAAACTGAAACAATAAACTTCCAACCTAATGAAGGCTCTAGAAGAAAAAACAAAGTAACAGATTACAGTCATAATGCATAACATTTCTGGAACTAAAGGCAAGCATCTCTGTGTAGAAAGTTTCCCCACAACTGTGTGTTTGGGGAAATGGATTAACCATAATTAATTACTGAGATATGTCCTAAAGAAGTTAATACACCTTAAAGGTAAAGGAAAAGAAAGACTCTGATTATGTCACTAACAAAGTCAAGTTGGCATCAGTCTTCTCAGTTGTAAAATACTCAGCAATGGCTTTAATTTTTTCTTGAGAAACTCAAGAAAAGAAGTGCTTAAAATATTATACTAAGACAAGCTAACCTTGAAAAATCAAAGCTTTAGAAAAAAAGTACCAATTTGTGTTAGATGTCAATAAGTCAAGGATACAGTTTAATTTCTAGGTAAAGCACTCAAAGTATAGGTATTATAAAAAATATAAATTAATAAGCAGGCCAGACCTGGTGGCTCATGCCTATAATTGCAGTATTTGGGAGGTCAAGGTGGGAGGACTGCTAGAAGCCAGGAATTTGTGACCAGCCTAGGCAACAACATAGTGAGACTCTCTACAAAAAATAAGAAGTTAGTTGGGTAACTAACTATGGTGCATGCCTATGGCAGAAGGATGACTTAACCCCAGGAGTTTGAAGCTGCAGTGAACTATAATGATGCCATTGCACTCTAGCCTGGGCAGCACAGAGGGACCCCACCTCAAAAAAAAGAAAGAAAGAAAAAGTAGAATACAGCTAAAGCACAGATCAGCTCAAAATCTATGGAGCTAAATGCACATATAAGAAATGCATGAAACTAAAAATAAATGATCAAAGCATCCATACCACAGAATTAGGAAAAGAGAATTAAACTCAGTAAGGGGCAAAAATTAATGAAAGAAAAGTCAAGAAAGCTAAAAACTGACTCTGAAAAGATTTACCAAGTTGATAAACTCTTGGTGGCAATAATTTACAAATAGAGAACTCACAAATAAAATTATCAGTAATTAGAGTATTTACAGGTTAAGAGCTATGAGATTAACCAACCCTTCTATTAGCAACTAGAAAAGCAGATAAAAATATATGAAACAACACAGAACAGGTGGCATAGGAAGGGGATTGCCCCCCAAAGGGGAGACAAATAAAGGAGCCCTCACTAGGCTTGTCCCAACTTACTGCCTTGGTTACAGGTACAGAGAAGGAACAGGGAATGTAAAAATGCCTGGTGGATTTGCTGAGTTAGGGAGACAGAGACAAACTTGTAGACAGGCCAAGGTGACTACAATTTGCAAGTAATGGTACCCAAAAGGAGGAAGTTGGACAGAAAAAGGAATACAGAAATCTGTAGCCAGGTCCCCTTGATCTTTGATGAATTCCAATCCATATGTATGTAAGGTGAAGTTCCATGGAATCAGAGACAAATATACTGGAAAGCAGTAGAATTCCTAAATATCACACAGGAGGAGAAATAGTGTCTCCACCAGCCTTGTACGTAGACATTGCATGGAGTCATGTCCTCTGGCCCTCACCCTAATAAAGCCTGAAAGCAAGCTCTGATATTGGCAAAGCACAACTATGAAATGAAGTTAGATCATGGCTACATGAGGGTTAATTATACTATTCTCTAATTAATGCTTACATTTTTCCTTTCAAAGGTTAAAAAGAAATTGAAATTTCATTTATAAATCTGTTCTTGAAACTTACCATAAACATCAGGAGGCCAGGCATGTTGTCTCACACCTGTAATCCCAGCACTCTGGGAGCTCAATTGCTTACGCTCAGGATTTCGAAACCAGCCTGAGTAAGAACAAGACCCCAGCTCTAAAAAAACTAGCCAGCATTGTGGTGGGCACCTGTAGTCCCAACTACTCAGAAGGCTGAGGGAAGAGAATTGCTCTGAGTCCAAGAGTTTGAGGTTGCTATAAGCTCTGATACCACAGCACTCTATCCAGGGTAACAGAGATTCTGTCTCAGAAAAAATCACAACGGCTAGATTTTCAGTCCAATCCATGCCAGGCCAATCTGAAAGCACCTGAAAACAGACACAAGTACACCCACCACCAACACCACTATTTCTTTTGGAAAAAATGCAGATAGTCTGAATTTTAGCTAAGACAAACTAAGCAGATAAACATTTTTCAGCTTTAATTATACTGACACTTCATCTGCCCTAGAGATACCTATTTAGATCAGCTTAAGCATCAAAATATTTTAAACCACAAAACTAAGGTCAATTGTTCCCACCAGAGGCAGAGGCTCAAGCCTCTAGTTGCTGTAGACCAAGTGTTTGTAAACCGAATCATTGTTGATTCCCAATGTGTAATTCTTTACTTTGCTCAATTGAAATAATTTCTTACCAAAACTCCAGACATATTTACTTGTATCTATAACTCACATCAAGTTTTACTATTGAGTTATCAGAATTCATAGCTGGCAAATAAAAATCAACACCCATCCCTTACTAACTATAACAGGGTCCTAAAGCGTGTATAATAATATGCTGTTTACTGTATGCCTCATTTAGCAACGTTACAGGGCATAACACTTTCCCTATCATTGTCAAGGATCTTCCATGCAATAAGGAGCATGCTGGCTGCATTCATCTACTTTATCTCAATTCTCTGCAGTAATTAAACAAATAGTTATTATTTCATCGCCTTTTGGTGTTTTGAAGATTTTTTTTTCCTCTTGGCATAACTGGGTTTTTGGTTTGTTTTATTTTTACTTTGAGAAAACTAAACTCTTAAAAGTTGGGAAGTCACAGAGCCAATGAGTGATAAACCTGCAATCTGAACCCAGGTTTGCGTACATCCTTTCAACCACACCACACTGACAGGGAGATCTGATTGCAGTATCATTTTCAAATAAAATCTATGAAACATAAAATAAATACCTACAGAGATTCATTTCTGAAATATCATCAAAAAGATTTAACCCTACTTTATCACAAGCAGATCCATTTAACTATCTTGGAATTCTCACATCAACCTTCCAAATTCTCAATCATCATCTCTAGTCTCCCCATTTTTAAGAAAAGTTATTAAAAGGTAGAATTGAGAAAAGGGAAAAAAGCAAAGGAGAAATGCAGAATGTCAGTGCCTCCCCCACTGAAAAAGCATATAACCCACCCACTATGCCAAAGGTTAAGTCATTTAGTCAAGTTCAAAGATCTTCAAAGACTTCTTAGATCCAGATAAGCCCATATGTTACCAAAATTCTGTGAAAAAGCTATTACTTTCCAATCTGCTTCTCATGTTTAAGACACAGAACACACAGATGCTTGGCATCACTCATCAGTCTTCCTAAATTTTCACACCAGATAATCAAGGTCCACCAATAACTTTTCTATCTAAAAATCCTAGAAATGTCTTTATTCCATCAGTGACTATTTCACTCATTGTATCTGAAAGTAACCATAAAGGACCATTCAGTTACTGTACAATAAGTGTTAATTTGCTAATTTCTTCACAGGTAATCAATTAAAATGTAAAATATTGGATAAAACTAGTTGCACTAAATTTAACAGCTGCTCCATAAGCATAATTAGTTTCACAAGGGCCATATGTATTCTGAACAGAGACAGAGTTGAAACAAATAGACAGATTTTAAACAAGTTTGAGAAAATCTGAATTTAATTAGCAGGTGGGCACTACAACTGCATAACGTTTTTATACATTTATATTTATGAAGTGACAGAAGATCTAAAGGCTTTTTAAAACGGCGTTTATTGTTTGAATGGGAACTGTTTTGCTGCATGCTAAAGTGATTTAAATCCTATAGCTCTGCTTTGAAAAAAATCATAAATGGTGAAAGAAAACATGTGGAAAACTGTAAAACTAGAAAGAATTTGCGACAAAAAACAGATACACATACCATAACTAAAAGGAAACTACACTTAATTAAATGTACACTGCATCTGGAGTATCAGCCTAATAAAATGTGAAACTATTAATTTTCATTGTTCTAAAGGAAATGAGGTCAGTGTCATTTAATAATTCCCCCAATTACATTGGGCTAGCTCATTGGACTACATGTTCTGGATACCATCTAATCTTAAAATGCTATATACTTTACAATATCCTTAAGTTAAACTTTTTAAATAAAGCCATTTAAATTACAAAGGGGTAAAGGAATAAAATCAGCAAATGAAATTCTTTAGCAGTTGGTAGCTACTAACATTATATGCTAAACCTTATGGCTTTGGATGAGATTTTTCATGAACAACCATAGTAAGTATCACACTTGTTCTTATTAACACTAAAATCATCACTTTAAATACAGGAGTAGAATAATCTAATTTTGATTTTTATATGACTATGCTGTTCATCTATATTTATCACTATTAATTTTAAAATGTGTAAAAACTTAATTTTTGAAGACAAAATGCTTTACAGACTCCTTAATAAAACAATAATAATTTTTATAAGAGAAATGAAAATTTTCCAAATAAAACTGAATAATGAAGCAAATTCCTATATTGCCTATCTGTGTGAGGAAGAGTTACAGAGAGGAATGCTTAAGTAAACCAGTATCTTAAAAGTTAACTATTTTTCACCTACAAATAAATAGTGCATACTATCCTACTTACGCACAGAACTTCAAAAGGCAAAGAACTTCAAAATTTCTTTAAATAATAAAGTTCATAGGCACGAACAAATTTAAATTATTAAACATTCATTTTAATTCTGGCATAATATTTTTGGAATTAAACAATTCAACATGCTTTCTAATGTTACGCATAAATCAATACATGAAAATTTAAGTGTTCATGGATTCCATGTACCAAAAAAAATTTAAACAAATATGATTGTAAAATCAAACTCTGATAACTACTAATGATTACTTCAAATTCAAAAATAAAGTTTGAATTTTTTTCAGAAAATTTTTTTTCTGAAAATAATTCAGAAAAAAATACAGATCACTCTCCCAAAAAAATAATTCAAAGATTTTTTTAAATCAAAATTTTTCTTTAAAGAATATTCTTTTCTTTCTAGAATATAAAAACTTAAAGGGACAAAATCCTAATATCTCTTAATTACAGAAAATTATACTATTATAAAGCTAGAATAAAAACTTGAGATAACTAAACAGCTCAGTTTTATTTACTAAGAAATGTTTTTAAAAGTGCCTTTTATAAAGCCTTGAGGCATTTGCTTCAAGACTCCATTCAATTTAACTATATAAAGCTTAACATTTTAAAATGAACAGACTGAATAGTTTACAAATTAGACTGCTATCTGCTTGCCCTTAAGTAAGATTTCCAATTCATTTACTTTTTACTGCTCTTCCTAATCTGTGAATAAGCTCTAAATTGTTTATGTCAATATTTTAATTGCCAAAAAGGCCTTAATAATAATAAAAGAATTAGAGAAAGTGGTATGCCTCAGGCATGAAAGATCTCAATGGTGACCATATTTTAGAAATGAAAAGCAGAACTCAGGTATCCCAGCATTATCATGGATTGGATTGGATTGGACTGTACTGTATTGTATGCTCAGGTAAAAAAAGGAAAGAATACTTGAAACAAGGGCATATCTGAGTATATTTCTTGATTTGGTGTGAACACTTCAAAAGTAATCTTTTTTTTTTCATAAACCACATAATAGGAAGGAGAAGAGACTGAAAATTCAAAAATCCTACCTTTTCTTAGTTTTCTCCACGGATTTTAATGCTACATGTTTCCAGGGTGATTTAATACCATGTAAAGGTATCCTAAATTCAGTTCAAGAACCAGTATAAATAACTAATTCTATACCATTGGAAACAACATGAAAAAGCAAAAAAACAAATAAATTTAAAAGTGGAACCTCACCCAATAACACCTGGTATATGTGGATTATTATATTAAGACCAAAATGGGTCTTTGGGCTCATATTCAAACTAACAAATTATTGTTTTATTTTTTTTATTTCTATAACTCCTTTTTTGGTAGGAGTCTTCCCTAAAAAAGAGTTGTCTCAATATATAATCATGTCTATTTTTCAGCTGATATTCAACTTTTTGAACAAGAACAGCAAAAACCTATTTCACTACTACCTAAATCAGTTTTAGAATGAATAGTCTGTAAATTCACTAGAAGACTGACTTATATAGACAATACAAAAGGTACTTTTCAAAAAACTGTCACTCATTTCCACTTCTATTACTGAAATAGGGGAGAGAAGGTTACATTTTTAAAAAAAAAAACTTAGAAATGTTATTTTACTGTAACATGGTATAGAAGAAAAATAAAAATAAAGAAATTATATTAAAACCCAATTTATTCTTTTGAAAATAAAACCAGTTTATTCTCTACAAAGATTATTTAAAAAAATCCTGTTTTTGGTAACTTGCAAGTAACTTGGTAACTCGAAAGTAATGAAATTTGTATTTTTTTTACAAACTATTGGGATTTTTAAGTTATCATAACTGTACTAGCTAGGATCTTCAACTTTACTAGGAGTGGTGGTAATGAGTACACTTGTCTCATAATTGATTTGTAGATAATGCTTTTGTTTCCTCATAAAATTGTGTATTAGTCCCAATGTTATCTTCAATGATTATGTCAATGTTTTGCCTATAGTTGATGTTCTATAAATATTCATGGAATAAAGGAGCCTGAAATAAAAATAATAAGAAAAATATCCTCAAATTACCACCCACAGCTTTTCTTACAGATAATTAAATAGAAACTAAGATTACTGTTTTATTTTTATCTGCATTAATAATGTTAACTTACTCATCTTTATCTGCATTAATAACAGATTAAAATGGTGGAAAAGAAAAGAAAGGGAAAGGGGATAATTGGAAGGAGTGACAAAGTCATACAAAAGGAAAACATAGAATAAACTTAAAAATCAGGCATTGGAAAATATCAAATCAGAGTAATGTGGGACCAGATACTGCTTCAGAGCATTACTGTACACCTCAGCACCACAGCATAATTAATGTCATAAAAGGTTCAAACATTAGCAAGAACAAAACAGCTGGACTTAAACTTCCTTTAAGGAAAAAAAAAGAACTGCTACTCATGAGAAATAAAAGCTGGAATACCTATCCTTAAAAGAAGAATCATATTCAAAATATATTATATCAAAAAAATGAATCCTAATTATTGTATTTGAACCACCATTCTTTTCTTGAAGGCAAAGCAGTCCATTTGGGCAATAAAAAGCTTAAAATAAAAAAAAAAAAATGCCCACATACTCTCAAAGTATTTTCAAGTAACAGCCTACAACATTAACTCTAGTAGTCTGATGAAATCTAAGACTGCTCTAAATATTCATGTTTGGGCCTGAGTAACCCAAAGAGCCCAGGACACTAAGAACTGATAAGTTCCTAAGACACAGTAGCCTGAAATCCTTGAAAGCTCTACCAGGCCAATAAGTTATGAAGGAATTCAAAACAAAATTTATGACCTCAGGCCCATCCATTCATAAGACAATGTCAACCCAGTTAGGGAGTCTCCATACCAGCCTAAGAAAAAATATTTGTAAAATTAGCTTATACTCATTAAGTGTCGGTTATATGTTTGACATTTTAAACTTTACAAATGATTTGTAATAAACTATGGACTATATGTAAAAAAAAAAAAAAGATTTGTGATTAACTTCAAAAATTCAGAAGACAGAAACACATCAGACATATTCATGCCTTTTGGCCTTTGCAACAGCTCTTCCTACTGCCTCAACTCAAGGCTGTTCCCCAGATTTCCCCAACCCACCTTACATCCTTCAAATCTTTGCCTACATATCTTCTTCCCAATAAGCCCTATCATTTCTAATGCATTAAATACTGAAACCTTTCTAATGATCTCCAGAACTCCCAATGGCTGGTATCTTATTCTCTCTTGTAACCTCCAGAACTCCCAATCCCCCATATCTTGTTCCACTTTTCTTTTTTCCCTTGCATAGACCTAACATACTACATAATTTACTTATTTATAATATTTACTGTCCATTGACTATCGCCTTGCTAGAATATAAGCTCTACAAGGGCAGTTTCTTTTACTAACTAATGAATTCCCAGTGCCTAGAATTGTGCCTGTCACAAAAAAAGACTCAAAAATTTGTTTAAACTGAATAATAACTACTCTTCCAATTTGTGTCCTATGAAAAGTCTGCAGAATTATTTAATACTTTTCCTTAATAAACTTAAATATCTGATTTGTTATTTTCCACATACCTAAATGATCCTAATATTAGAAACTAATAACATCTAACAACATTTTCTCTTTGAGACAGGGCCTCACCTGTCTCCAGGCTATACAGTGGCATCATCACAGCTAACTGCAACCTCAGACTCCTGGGCTCAAGCCATCCTCCTGACTCAACCTCCTGAGTAGTTGGGACTACAAGTTCATAACACCACATCTGGTAACTCTTCTATTTTTTTGTAGAGATGGGGTCTCACTCTTCCTCAGGCTAGTCTCAAACTCCTGGTCTCAAACACTCTTTCTTCCTTGGCCTACCAAAATGCTAGGATTACAGGTATGAGCCACTATGCCTGCCTCCTCTTCTTAATACATAATAAAATAGCATGTATACAACTAAAGGATAAATTATAATAACACTATAAACTACTTTTGTTCAAATTTACATTGCCTTGTATCTCTTACACTATGATAACACCTGAGAAAACTTACACAAGAAATTTAGATATGCTTGGCCACCCATAGCACAGTGGTTATGGCACCAGCCACATATACTGAGGGTTGTGGGTTTGAAGCCCGCCCTGGGACCAGCTAAACAACAATGAGAACTGCAACAAAAAATAGCCAAGTGTTGTGGTGGGTGCCTGTAGTCCCAGCTATTTGGGAGGCTGAGGCAAGAGAACCACTTAAGCCCAAGAGTTTGAGGTTGCTGTAAGCTGTGACACCACAGCTCTCTACCGAGGGCGACACATGAGACTGTCTCAAAAAAAAAAAAAGAAAGAAAAAAGAAATTTAAATAAAATGAATTCTTTTTAACACTAGTTTTCCAATAAAAGATAATACACATATTTCCAATTTTATACAAGGGAATGAGAAAACAATCAGATTCATAAACAGTCAAAATTTGCTGCATTTTCTTAATTCTGGGGTCACCGTCATCACAGGCTCCCAAATACAGACCTTCCCCAGATAACAAAATGTTCTCTCAATCACCTAGAACTTCAACTCTAAGCCAGTCTTTATTATAAATGTCTAAGCAAAAAGGATCCTTAGAATGCCATGTTTTATAAATTCACTTTGCTCCCTTGTCTTTAGAACCTTTAGATTCTAATACTTTAGTATTAATATCTAATACTCATCAATAGTTTAAGAAAAACATTTCACAATTTTGCTGACCATATAGTTCAACAATTCTCAGCTGCAGATCTTTATTAAAGGGAAAGTTTAAAAAATATACATATGGCAAAAATGAAACCCAGCCAAACTTTATACAATATAACCACACCATATACAAAAATTAACTCAGAATGGATCACAAACCAGAAGCTCATGACATCTCATAACATTTTCTCCCTTTGTTTGTTTGAGACAGGTCTCAACTGTCACCCTGAAAACTATAAAAATTTCTAGAAGAAAATATAGGAGAAAAATTTTCCAAATCTAGTGGTTGGCAAGGACTTTTTAGATTTAACATCAAAGGCGTAGATTTGATACCATAAAAAGAAAATTTGATAAAACTTATCTTCATCAAAATGTAAAACTCTTGCTCTGTGAAAGAATCTGTAAAGAAGATGAAAAGACAAGCTACAGACAGGGAGAAAATGCAAAACTCAAAACTCAACAGTAAAAAAAGTAAAAAGAATATATATATATATTTCACCAAAGAAGGTAAAAAGACATCAATAGCAAATAAATACATGAAAAGATGCTCAGTATCAGTAGCCATTAGAACAATGCAAATCAAAAACTACAATGAGATATCCTTACACAACTAACACAATAGCTAAAGTAAACGGCAACACCAAATGCTGGTGAGGACACAGAGGAACTGGATAGCTCATATTGCACTAGTGGGAATGTAAAGCACTGTAGCCACTCTGGAAAATACTTCAGCAGTTGCTTACAAAATTAAACACATAACTACCATGACTCAGCAATATACTCTTGGGCATTTATCCCAAAGAAATAAAAGCTACTTCTACTTGCAGATAGTATACTTAGAAAACCCCATAGGGAAAAAGAATAACAAAATTAACCTACCAGGGGTCCTCAAACCTTTTAAACAAGGGGCCAGTTCACTGTCCCTCAGACCACTGGAGGGCCGGACTGCGGGCCCTAGGACAAGTTGGCTGCTAAGCAGGACAGGCAACGGTGGCAAAAACACCCACCAGGCCGGATAAATGTCCTCAGCTGGCAGCATGTGGCCCGCGGGCCATACTTTGAGGATGCCTGATACCATAAAAGAATTCAGCAAGGTTAACAGCATGGTCAGGTACTAATCTCAGAGGACCCCAGGACGGTCCTGCAGCCCAGATTCCATACTTCCAGGTCTCAAATAGCATGCTCCAAGGAAGAAAGATTTGTGATTAGGTAGGGCCACTAAAGCCCCTCTCTAGTGGCTATGCCTAGAAGCTGGGAGAAGACCTTTCACCTCTGCTGAAATAGATACCTTACCAGCTTCGGTGGAACCTAATGGCAAGCTCACCCAACACAACCCCACCAAGCTGTACTCCCCTCCCTGCCTCTGCTCTGGCAGAGAATAAGAACTTGCCCAAAGTTCCAAGGACACACTCACCACCTGAGGCAATCACTTATCCTGAGGGACTAGAGCTGGTCACAGGACTCAAAAACAAATACTGCAGCTGGTCCCTCTGGCAAGCACCACCTACTGACAATGAGTACAATCTGAATACCCTTTACAGCATTCACTGACTCAATCATATAGGGTGTGGCTGAGTCTAACCCACAACCACCACCCACTGTCTCAGAAATTAAACTGAGAATGCAACTATCTAAACAAAAGAAAATCCAAAAATAAGAAGCAAAAGCTGCTCCAAATGAGAAGGAATCAGTGAAAGATCTCCATATACATGAAAAATCAGAGTAAAAAGATAACCTCATACAAAACAATAACTCTATACCAGTGGAAACCAACCAAAATTAGAGTATTGAAGTAACTGATAAAGAATGTCAAATATGGATTATAGGAAAGCGCAAACAAAGGCAAAAGAAAATAGAAACCCAACACAAAGAAGCCACAGAAACAATGCAATAAATGAATAAAAATCCCCTAAAGAAAAATCATTTTTTTTAAATCAAGCAGAGGTTCTAGAAATGAAAAATTTATTCAATACAAAACTATTCTATCTCAGAGCTAGAAGATAACACCTGTAATTAAATAAGTTGATCAAAGAGAAAGAACAGAAATAAGAAGAATGAACAAAGCCTGCAAGAAACATGGGATTATGTAGAGAGGTATAATAAAAGAATCATAGGCTTCCCTAAGGATGAAGAGAGAAACCATTGAGGGCTGAAAACCTACTTGAACCTTCCTACATGAAGGAAAACTAAAGACTTACTCAGAGAGCAAATACTAAGGAAATTTGTCAAGAACAGACCTGAAGGCATGGCGCCCATAGCACAGTGGTATGGTGCCAGCCACATACCCCAAGGGTGGCAGGTTCAAACCTGGCCCGGGCCAGCTAAACAATAATGACAACTGCAATGAACAATAGCCGGGCATTGGGGCGGGTGCCTATAGTCCCAGCTACTTGGGAGGCTGTGGCAAGAGAATTGCTTAAGCTGTGATGCCACAGCACTCTACTGAGGGCGACAGAGTGAGACTCTCAAAAAAAAAAAAAAAAAAAAAGAACAGACATGAGCTACAGCAATTACTCAGATCCGTTATTATAACAGATCAGCACAACAGTCACCCACCAGTGTAAAACTATCTAAATGATAAAACATATAACACAGACACGACAGATGGCTCAAGAAATAACACAAAGCAGTGAAGTTCTACTCAACAGGATGAACAGAAGAAATCCACCCTACTTATCAATTCTCTCAATAAATGTGAATGGATTTAACTCCCCTCTCAAGAGCCACAGGCTGGATGAATGAATTAAAAAATGCAAGCCAAGTATCTGCTCTCTTCAGAAAATGCATCTAACTCACAAAGACACAATGAGGCTCAAGGTGAAGGGATGGGAAACAATGTTCCATGAAAATTCAAGGCAAAAGAAAGCTGGCATGACAGTTCTCATATCAGATAACATACAGATAAAGTAACAAAAGTAAAGACAAAGACTGTCATACATAATGATAAAGGGAACAATTCAATAAGAAGATATAATAACTCTAAATTTTTATACACTTAACACAGGTGCACCTAGATTTAAAAGCAAACCACATTGTATCTAAGCAAATACTAAACAGCAACATCATAACAGTGGGAAATTTCAATGTTCCGAGAGCACTGAAGAAACAAGGAAACACAGGACTTAAATGAGACTCTAAAAAAATAGGCCTAACAGACATTTACAGAACATTCCACCCAAAATCTATTGAATATACATGCTTCTCAATACCACACGAAACATTCTCCAAGACTGATCACACATATTAATCCACAAAACATGTCTTAACAAATTCAAAAAAATTAAAATTATTCCATGCAACTTCTCAGATCACAGTAAAATAAAATTAGTTATTAACTCCAACAGAAACACTCAATTCTACACAAAGTCATGGAAATTGAAGAACCTATTGCTGAATGATTATTGAATCAAGGAGGAAATTAAGATGGAAATCATAATATTCTTGAAACTAAATGACAAAGGGGACACAAATTATTAAAAATCTGTGAGATTCAGCAAAAGCAGTCATAAGAGGAAAATTCATGGCCTTAAATGCCTACATCAAAAAACCCAGAAAGATCACAAATCTATAATCTAATGAATCATCTCAGGGAATCAGAAAATACAAACCAATTCCAAATCCAGCGGGAGAAAAGACCTAAGGTCAGAACAGAAGTAAATGAAATCGATAACGAAAGAATTATATGGAAGATTAATGAAACAAAAGGTTGGTTCTTTGAAAAGATAAAACAAAATTGATAGACCTTTGGCTAGATCAACCAAAAACAGAAAAGGAACATAATAAGCTCAATCAGAAATGAAAAAAGGAAATATTACAATTGACACCAAAGAAATACAAAACAGTATCTCTCAGCAATATGAAAATCTCTCTGCACATAAACCTGCAAACACTGAGCAAATGAACAACTTCTTGGAAATACACAACCTCCTTAAGTTTAATCAGCAAGAAGCAGAATCCCTAACCAAACCAGCATCAAATAACAAAACTAAAGCAACAATCTAAAACATTCCAACAAAACAAAGTCCCTGCACAGATGGTTTCTCAGCTTAATTTATTAGACCTACAAAGAAGAACTGTAGGAATTATTTGCTGTAGAAATTATTTGAAAACATCAAGAAGGAAGAAATCGTCCGTCCCCAACTCACACTACAATGCCAGTATCACCTTGATACCAAAGCCAGGAAAGAACACACTAAAAAAGAAAACTACAGAACAATATCTTTTGTGAATACAGATTAAAATATTCTCAGAAAAATCCTAGCAAACTGAATTTAGCAGCACATCAAAAAAATAATACACCACAACTAAGTGAGCTTCACCCCAGGGATGCAAGGATGGTTCAACATAAGCAAATGTATGAATGTGATTCACCACATAAATAGACGCAAAAACAAACAAAATATGATCATCTCAACAGATGCAAAGAAAGCATCTGACAAAATTCAGCTCCCTTTTATGGTTAAGAACCCTTAACAAAATAGGCATAAATGGAATATACCTCAAAATTATAACAACACTGTTAATAACAAACCCACAGAGAACATCATACTAAATAGGGAAAAACTGAAAACATTCAATTAAATCTGGAACAACGTTGCCCACTGTCATCAGCTCTATTCAACACAGTTCTAGAAGTCCCAGTCAGAGCAATCAAAGAAAAGGAAATCCAGGGTATCCAAATAGGGACACTTAGCTGACAATGTGATCTTATATCCAGAAAACCCCCTGCCAAGAGACTCCTAGAATTGATAAATATATTGATATAAAGTCTTGGGATACAAAATTGTACACAAATCAATGGTATTCCTATGCACCAGCAACAGTCAAGCTGAGAGTCAAGTCAAAGACTCAATGCCTTTCATATAACAACACAGAAAATAAAATACCTAGGAACATATTTAAACAAGGAGGTGAAACATCTCTACACAGAGAACCATGAATTACTGAAGATAGAAATCACAGAGGATATAAACAAATGGAAAAATATATCACACTCACAGATCAGCAGAATCAACACTGTTAAAATGGTGATAATGCCCAAAATGACATAAATTCTATGAGGTCCTCATTAAAATACCAACAACATTTTTCATAGATCTAGAAAAAATAATTTTATGTTTTATATGGTATAAGAAATGAGCCCAAATAGCCAAAACAAACTTAAGCAAAAAGGACAAATTTAAGGTATCACTTTATCAGACTTCAAGCTATACCAAAGACTATAGTACCCAATCAGCATGGTACTGGCACAAGAACAGAAACATAGACCAATAATTCAGACCAGAAAATCCAGATATAAAAATGTGCTCACATGGCCATCTGATTTTTGACAATATAGGCAATAATATACACTGAGAAAAACAATCTCTATTCAATAAATGGTGCTGGAGAAATTGGATGACCACATGCAGAAGATTGAAACTGGATGCACACCTCTTACCACTCACAAAAATTAATTCACAATGGACAACAGACTTAAAACTAAGGCACGAAACAATAAGAATTCTAGAAGGAAATACTGGAAAACTTTATAGGCATTAGCCTAGGTAAAGAATTTATGAAAAAGACCCCAAAGGCAATCACACCAACAACAAAAATTAACAAATGGGACTTGATCAAATTAAAAAGTCTTTGCACAGTTAAGGACACAATCAAAAAAGCAAATAGACAACCCACAGAATGTGAGAAAATATTTGCATGCTATATGTCTGATAAAGGACTGATAACCAGAATCTACAAAGAAGTCAAGGAAACCAGCAAGAAAATGATCAAACAACTCGCATAAATAAGTGGGCAAAAGATATGAACAGAAGCTTTTCAAAAGAAGATAGACTAATCACAAATAAACATGAAAAAATGCTCAACGCTACTAATCATCTGGGAAATGCAAATCAAAAGCACAATGAAGTATCACCTAACTTCAATGAGAATGGATTTTATCAAATAAACCTGAAACAGCAAAGAGAAAGGAACACAAATACACTGTTGGTGGGCCTCCAAACTAGCACAGCCTGTGGAAAGTAATATGGAACTATCTCAAAGAACTAAAAGCAGACCTACCTTGTGATTAGCTATTCTGTTACCAGGTATTTAGTCTAAGGAAAAAGAGTCATTTAATCAAAAATATACATGTACTTGAATATGTATTGTATCACATTTCACAAACCCAAGTGCCCATCAATTCATGAGTAGATTAACAAAATGTAGTATATGTAGAGTACTATTCAGTTATTTAAAAAAAATACGGTGAACTAATACCTTTTGTAACAACCTGGATAGAACTAGAGACCATTCCAAGTGGTCTAAGTAAAGTTTCAGAAGAATGGAAAAACAAATACCACAGGTACTCACTATTAAATTGGAACTAATAGATCAACTCAGGGGCACATTTGGTAGTAAACCTCAATGGAAAGTATACAGGTGAGAGGGGGCAGAGGGGAGGGGCAAATTCACACCTAACAGGCATAAAAAACACTGTCAAGGTGAGGACCATACTAACAACTTTGATTCCAACTATATAAAAGCAATTCATGGAAGCAAAACATCTGTACCCCCATTATATTTTTAAATTAAATAAATAAAACCATCTAACAATTCCAACATCTAGTTTATCTTGGAGTTGGCATCTGCCCATTATCTTTTCCCATAAATACTGGTCACATTTTCCTGGTTATTTGTATGCTAGATACTTTTTGATTGGATCCTGGGCATTCTGAGCATCATGTTAGAAGCCTCTATGTCCTATTAAAATGCTCTGCAGAATTCTGATTTTGTTGTTCATTTTAGCAAGTAATTAATCCAGTTTAGGTTAACAGTCACTACTTCATAGCCTGGACTAGTCTCGCTTTCTGTGCGTTGTAGTTCCAATGTCAGTCCACTTTCCGAAGCTTTTGTTATGCTGCTTAGAGTGTCTCTGTTCGCGTGCAGCTGCAGAGTGCGGCCAAGGTTTGTGCCAGTCATACTGAGAATAACAGGATCTCTTTCTCCATTTCTCTCCTGTCTAAGATTACTCCTGCAGTCTCTCATGCTCAGAAACAACTTTTCCCAGACCTCTGGCAAAAAACGGGTTTTCCTGGAGTTTTAGCTACCTGTGCTGCCATCATACAAGTCCATGTGACTGGGATGGCTCTTAACGGCAACCAAAGCAGTGAGAGAAAAGAGGAAAAAAACAAGAATTAAATAAAGATTCCACATTCCACATCTGGGCCAGAAGGGGAAAAGGGAGGAAAACGAAACAAACAAAAAACAGTGATCGCCCTTGCGTCTCCAGCTTGCAGGGTCTCTCTTCCCTATCTTCTAGCTAGAAACACAGGGCTTGCTCTAAGAGTTTATGCTGCCCTAGCCCACTACACAAGTCTGCAACGGGGACTTACTTGAGTCAAATCTGAGATAGTAGAGAATGAAAATGGGCAATTCAGCGCACATAGGTCACTTCTTGAAGTTCTGACCTTTCTCCCCACTCTCTTGCTACTGCTTCCAAGCTGTGAGTCGTTACTTTAGTATTTCGTACAGAGTCTTTCATTATAATCAGTGGGAGCAACAGGCTGAATAGAGTTTATCCTGTCAAGCACCAGAAGTCCAAAGGATTTCACATGTACAATTTCTCATATATATATCCTCACATGTTATTGCCGGGACATATGGAAGGTAAAGTAAGATAAATATAAAGAGGGACAATGACGAACAAAATAAAAAAAAATGAGACAGAACCAGAAAAGAGGTTAACACACAAAATACACAGGGCCCTAATATTTGCTAGAATTAAAGGAAAAATCTGGCTTTAAGCTTTCCAATGGCTACTTCAAAAGAAGTGAGATCATAATCTTCACAGAATAAAAACAAGCCAAGGGATCACTTCAGGTATAACGATCTCTGACCTTGAGATAACTCTAAAAATAAACTCTCCATTGACTTTCTCAGGGCAACCTCTAATAACTTCCCTAAACGCCAAAGGACAAGTCCATAAAATCAATTTCAGACAAGGTCAATAGAACAAGTCCAGATATAAAGACTTGGGATTAATTAAGAGGTGGGTTTTAAACTTAAAAAAAAAAAAAAAAGAATGCACTATATGCTTCAAGATTCATCCATAAATACTATTCTTGGCAAAGCTTTTGAAAGTTTCCACATAGCAGATTATATCCCCTGACAAGCACATGGTGTGCAACTATTTTATGTAGCTATTGTAGGTTCAACAATATTTAATAGTCAATCCAGATGGGGACAGAAGTATCATCCTTCTATAGAAACTAAAAGAAGTTTCTAGAGGATCCTAACAGAAAAATCTGAATGAAAGAATAGTTTTTCCATTCATTAGGCAACCCAAAAGAAGCAGTTGGGGCTAGGGCCAACATTTCTTTCAGACTGTAATTTAGTGTCTTCTGAAACATAAAGAAAAATAGGCAACCAAAACAGAAAACTAGGGGCAGCAACAATTTTACTCTAAGAAAAGTTTAAAGAGAATATAATCAAATGCCCATGTTAGCTATTTGGGCACCCCAAGACGTTTTTGAGCAGTATTAACTACTTGTTATATTCTCCAACATGTAACTAATAAACTATTTACAAGCCAAGAAACTAAATGTGATTATCATCTAGATAAAAATTACTAAGACACCTGTACAAACAATAACCAAAACTGCAACCACTGCAATCTAAATAAATGATAATAAAATAAACCTTTCTAACTATACCTATCTTTTTTTTTTTAGAGACAGACTCTCAGTTTGGCACCCTTGGTAGAGTGCCATGGCGTCACAGCTCACAGCAACCTCCACCTCCTGGGCTTAGGTGATTCTCTTGCCTCAGCCTCCCAAGTAGCTGGGACCATAGGCACTGCCACAACGCCCAGCTATTTTTTGTTGCAGTTAGGCCAGGGCTGGGTTTGATCCCACCACAAGCAGTATATGGAGCCAACGCCCATATACTCACTGAGCCACAGGTGCCACCCCATTATACCCATCATTTTAATAAAATCGAATTTATAACAAAAATTTTGCCAAAGTTTAAAATATACATAAATAAAATGAATAACTGAGACACAGTAGGGACCCTCTTAGGGGCCTGTCAGGCCACACATGAATGGAAATACAGAAAAACTTTTGAGTCCCTGCTAGGAAAAGGGACTTTTTTTTTTTTTTTTTGCCAAATTAATGTATAAACTCCATGTACAGTATAGAACCAGACAAAATTGTATGGGCTTTCTCACCCAGGGGCACCCTGGAAGTCGCCACATTTTTCACAGACAGCCGTAACTATGCACAGTGATGTCACGATTATGTAACTGCTGCTTGGCACGTTGCCTCTACTGTTCCCCCGGGTGTACAGATGTACAGGACTTTCCCCTTGTGTGGACTTTCTATGTAGCTCACTGGCCCCCATGAGCTGGATAAGAGTGGACTTCCTATGTAGCTCAACAACTGCCATGAGCTGAATAAAACACGTTACGTCTTCCCTCAGAGCCTAAGTTACTCTCCGGTTTGTCAGAATTAGAACACTTGCATTATACTTCACTTACAATTTTGCCTACAACTTCTGCTTTCCTGAAATGTATGCCTACCTTTAAAAACCTCCGCTGGGGTCACTTCATACTGGTCAAGGGAACAATGCAGCAAGAGGACATTTCAATGTTAAATATTTATGCACCCAACTTAAATGCTCCCAGATTTATGAAACCTTAATTAGTCTGAGCAATATGACATTTTATAACATCATAAAGGCTGGGGACATTAACACCCCTCTTACAGAGCTGTACAGACAGATCCTCTAAACAGAAACTAAACAAAGATACAAGTGATATAAATGCCACCTTAGAACAACTGGGCTTAAAGACACTTACAGAACACACCAAACCAAAGCTAAGAAATACACACCTTCTTCTTGTCAGCATATGGAACAGTCTCCAAAATAGATCATATCCTAGGACACAAATCAAACCTCAACAGAATCAAAAGAATTTAAATTATATCTTGTATTTTTAGACCACAAGGCAATAAAAGGTGGGACTCAACTCCAACAAAAATTTTCATCCCCACACAAAGGCATGGAAACGCAACAACCTTATATGAATGACAGTTGGGTCAAAAAAGAGATTACAGAAGAAATCAATAACTTTCTTGAACACAACATGACACAGCTACCAAAACCTGTGGGACACTGCAAACACAGTCCTAAGAGGGGAATCTGTTCACATTAGATGCCTACATCTGAAAAACAGAAAGAGAGCACATCAACAACCTAATAAACCATCTTAAAGAAATGCAAAAGGAAGACCAATCCAATCCGAAAAGAATAGAAAAGAATAACCCAAACTAAATCAGAAATAAATGAAATTGAAAAATAAAAGAATTATTCACAAAAATTAATGAAATGAAGAGTTAGTTCTTCAAAAACATAAATAAAATTGATGAACCACTGCCCAGATTAACTAGAAACAGAAAAGTAAAATCTTTAATAATCTCAATCAGAAATGAAAAGGGGGAAATAACAACTGACACCACAGAGATACGAGAGATTATTTTTGACTACTACCAAAAACTCTGTGCCCAGAAATTTGACAATGTAGAAGAAATGGATCCATACCTGGAATCACACCATCACCCTAGACTTAACCAGGAAGAAACAGATCTCTTGAACAGACTAATATCAATCACTGAGATTAAAGAAACAATAAAAAAAAACCTTCCAACAAAAAAAAAGCCATGGACCAGATGGCTTCACATCAGAATTCCATCAAACTTTCAAAGAAGAGCTTGTACCTATAATGTAGAACTCATTTCAAAACACTGAGAAGGAAGGAACCTTCCCCCAACACATTCTATGAAGCAAATCACACAGATACCAAAACCAGGAAAGGACCCAACTAAAAAAGGAGAACTGCAAACCAATTTCACTAATGAATACTGATGCAATAATACTCAATAAAATCTTAGCCAATAGATTACAGCTTACACATTAAAAAACTATACATCCCTATCAAGTAGGCTTCATCCCAGGGATGCAAGGCTGGTTTAACATACACAAATTCATAAATGTAATACATCCTATCAATAGAAGCAAAAACAAAGACCATATGATCCTCTCAATAGATGCAGAAAAAGCATTCGGCAAAATTTAGCATTCTTTTCTAACAATTAACACTTAGGCATAGGTGGCACATTTCTTATGCTGATTGAAGCCATCTATGACAAACCAACAGCTAATATCATACTGAATGGAGTAAAACTGAAAGCTTTTCCACTTAGAACTGAAACCACACAGGATGTTCACTATCACTGCTACTATTCAACATAGTTCTAGAAGTTCTAGCCAATGCAATCAGGCAAGAGAAGGAAATAAAGGGCATCCAAATGGGGGCAGAGGAGGCCAAACTCTCACTCTTTGCTGATGATATGATCTTATACTTAGAAAACCCCAGAGACTCAACCATAAAACTCCTGGAACTGATCAAGAAATATAGTAACATTTCAGGGTATAAAAATCAATGTCTACAAATCAGTAGCCTTTGTATACACTAGTAACAAGCCAAGTTGAAAAGTAAATCAAGGACACAATTCCCTTCACAGGAGCTTCGAAGAAAATGAAATACATAGGAATATACCTAACAAAAAGGTGAGGGATCTCTACAAAGAAAATTATGAAACCCTAAGAAAAGAAATAGCAAAAGACATTAACAAATGAAAGAACATACCATGCTCTTGGCTGGAAAGAATTAACATTATTAAAATGTCTGTAATATCCAAACCAATCTACAGATTCACCGCAATCCCCATTAAAATACCAACATTATGCTTTGAAGAACTATGAAAAAAAGTACTTCATTATGGAACCAGAAAAATCCTCATATAGCCAAGACAATCCTTAGTAATAAAAACAAAGGCAGAGGCATCATTCTACCAGACTTGGGTTATATTTACAAGTTCACAGTGATCAAAACAATATGGTGTTGGCACAAAAATAGAGACATAGACGTATAGAACAGAATAGAAAATCAAGAGATAAAACCAGTCTCTAGTAGCCATCTGACCTTTGATAAACCAAACAAAAGCACACAGTGGGGAAAAGAATCCCTATTGAACAAATAGTACTAGGAGAATTGGATAACCAAATGTAAAAGACTGAAACTGGACCCACACCTTTCACCACTTATAAAAACTGACTCAAGATGGCTGGGCATGGTGGCTCACACCTGCAATTCTAGCAGTCTGGGAGGCTGAGGCAGGTGGATTGCTTGAGCTCATGAGTTTGAGACCAGCCTGAGCATAAAGTTATTTTTTTCTACTAAAAATAAAAAATTTGAGGCAAGAGGACCACTTGAGCCCAAGAGTTTGAGGTTGCTGTGAGCTATGATTCCACATCACTCTACCCAGGGCAACAGCTTAGATACCAAATGATAAAAATCTTAGAAGCAAGTGTGGGGAAAACTCTTGATGATGTCGTTAGACTGGAAAAAGATTTCCTGAAGACTTAAGCAGCAATTGCAGCAACAACAGAAATAAATAAATGGGACTTAATTAAGCTGAAAAGCTTCTGCACAGCTAAAGACATAACAATTAAAGCAAATAGGCAACCTTCAGAATGGGAAAAGATATTTGCATGGTAAGAATCTGATAAAGGATTGATAACTAGAATCTACAGAGAACTCAAATTAATCAACAAAAAAAGAGCAAAAATCCCATCTACCACTGGGCAAGAGATGAACAGAACCTTCTCTGAGGAAGACAGACAAATGGCTAGCAAACATATGAAAAAATGCTCATGTCCCTAGTCATCAGAGAAATGCAAATCAAAACCACTCTAAGATGTCACCTAACTCCAATGAGAATAGCCCACATCACAGTCTCAAAACTGCAGATGCTGGCATGGATGTGGAGAGAAGGTAACACTTTTACACTATTGGTGGGACTGCAAACTAATACAACTTCTTTAGAAAAAAGTATGGAGAATCCTCATAGAACTCAAACTAGACATCCTATTTAACCTCACAATCTGACTACTACACATGCACTCAGAAGGAAAAAAAAATCATTTTATCATAAGGACATTTGCACTAGACTGTTTATTGCAGCTCAAACAACCTAAATGCCCACCAACCCAGGAATGGATTAATAGTATTCCATGGTGTGTATATATATATATATATA
>NW_003852471.1:5486498-5496853 GCF_000181295.1 Otolemur garnettii | reverse complement strand
ATATATATATATGAATAGAGTATTAACCTGAATAGAGGTGAAACACAGTCTTCTTGGTGAAGTGCCGCCAAGAATGGAGAAGCAAGTATCCAACATACTCAATTCTAATATGAAGCCAATAGACAATCTAATACATGCCCACATAAGAGAAAAACTCAAATCAATGCTAGGTGAAAGAGGGGAAGATGGAAGGAGACGTATATGTTCCCAGTGAAAGGACACAAGGTTAGGGTGTAGGGCACACCTTTTGGGCAGGACACAATTATAAGAGCGATTCTACCTAACAAATGCAAACATTGTAACCTATTTCTTTGTACTCTTGACTTAACTTGAAATTTAAAAAAAATTTCAATGAAAGAAAAACAAGTAAAAAAAATAAATAAAAACCCTTGTTTGCAAGCAATGGGAAGATATAGTAATAAGCATTAGCTGCCTATTTCCATGCTTGACACGAGACAATAAAATACCTTTTTCTCTTGCTGCAAATCTTGGTGTCAGTGTCTGACATTACTATGCCAAGCAGATGAGACCCCAGTTAAGTACAGTAATACAATGAAAATCACTGAGATATTTTAATATGAATGCCAAAATCAGAGTGACTAAACATCTGGAAAAACCAGTTTTGTTCTCTAATAAGTATGTACACTTCAATTTTACATCATTTGTGTTACATAATAAACCACCCCAGCATTTAGACGCTTATAACAACAAACATGTATTATTTCATATAATTCTCTAGATCAGCGAGGCGACTCATCCAGCCTCAGCTGGCGTGACGCATCTCTGTGGTCAGGTGAATCAATATGTTCACCTGATAGCTTGAGACAGATGGTCTAGGACAATAACAATAACAGTTAGCAAACTTTTCATTAAAGGGCCAGATCATAAACATTTTAGGCTGGTGTGCGGGGGCATGAGGTCTGTACTAACTACTCAATTCCGCTATTATAGCAGGAAAGTAGCCACAGATAGTATACAAAGTAGTGTGGCTGTGTCCAATTAAAAAAATGATTTACAGAGAAAACTTACTTTGCTCAATCATGGTCTAGGACAACTTCACTTATACATATGATGGTAGACAGGCTGACTGGTTTAGAGGGACTCAGCTGGACTGTTATATCTCTGCTCCACAGGCTAGTGTCTTATCTTCCAGAAGGCTAACAGAGGCTTCTTCACATTGTTGTAACACAGCTTAAAAACTAGTGAGGGCAAGCCCCAATGTGTATGCATGGCTGCCTTGATCAGGTCTATGTTTCTGAAGTATATAGGAATCCTGCAATAACATTCTCCCTTTCATAATGTTATAATTAGCAAATATTAATACATCTAGGTATTTTACAGAGTACGTCAATATGCAGATTTGAAGTCAACAAAGTAACTTTAAAATATTGTCTCATTTTTGTTTAGCATTTTTGGTAATATTTTCATAAAAACATTCCACACAAACTTATGAAATATAAAAAGGATTTACTTGAAGTGAAACATTAACATTTTGCCCACTTAAGTTTAGCATTAAGAGTATCACAACCATAATTCCTTAATATCACCACCTAAAACTAGGTTTCAAACATATATCACCAAACAAATAAAATATACCCTAATTTATGATCTAAAATCTAAATTTCAATTTATAGCCTCAAAGAATAAAATAGTAATTGTGATAACTTGATCAATGTATAGAATGTGAATTTCTATTTAAAGAGAATTCTATCCCAATCATTTTTATTTTTCTAAGTTTTAAAAACAGAGCAGCATCTCCTAATGACCTAAGACAAAACAAATTCTATTAAGATACAGTCTAAACCTGTAGAATTTCATATATTTATTATAAACAAGCAATCGATTTACTAGCTTTATGTTTCCTCTGTCTCCTAAAATATGTGTTAAAAATACTAAAAAGGCATTATCAAAAACTAAAAGGAAGTTAATAATTCTAGCAGGGGACAGGTTGATTGATTTGGGAGATTAAGTAGTTCAATCCATTTGTTTCTAAATACTGAAACAATAGACTAAAATCCACAGTAATTAAGTCAGTTTCTAAGAAATATGCAGTGCCTGATTGACATTTAAGCCCCAAATTCTTGAATAATGAAACTATTAAGTGAACTAAATACACAAATCTAGTTCCAATAAAGTTGGCAATACCTTAAAATATTCTGCATAAATAATTTTAACCTTAAGCATTAACATTAAGGAAATGATTAGAACCACATTTTTCATAACAAAGGGGTATAATTGACCTTTATTTTATTAGCCTACAATTTGCTTCACCACTGTTTTCTTAAACCACTCTAATGGTATATATACCTTGACAACCTCCCACAGATGGTTATGATTACGTGTAACAAGACAACAAGCTCATTGAAAACCTTTACAGATGCTTAGCTAATGGGATGTCACATTAAATCTGATATCATAAGATTTCAAAACTTTATATCAATAATATTATAAAAAAGAATATATCATTTAAAATTGACATTCAAACATTGCTAAATTAATTCCATTAAAGCACTAGGTTACTAATATATTTACTTAAGAGTTTAAAAACAAATGTAGACATTACACAGCTTATTCCTATCACAAAACTTGTCTGCATCATGTGTTCTTTCGGGGGAGTGGAAAAATATATTGTAGATATTTTTTGCTTTCAACATCTTAGATATAGATGTTTCTAACTACAAAACTCTGGTAAATGTCAGAATTGGATTACACTACTTCTTACTTCCTCTCTTAATGCTTAATGACTAATTCCTCAGAGATGTCTTTAAAAGCCCTAAAATGTTGTCCTTGGGTAGAAACTTTCACCAGCAATCAATCAGGAGCAAATTAGATGATTGTGTTGAAATGTACTACACTGTTTAAGCTAACAAATGAATGAAGAAAGGTAGTATATCGAAACATATGCCACTACACTGAAGTCGCTAAAAGGGTTTGTTGGAAGAATATTTCATTTCCAGTGGAGCAAATATGGAATAAGAAGGGACAGTGATAAAAGAATACCAAGTCATATGGATACCCAAATATAGTGACAGACACAATTATTTTACTAATTACTAATGAATACAGTCAAGTGGCTTCAAAAAGCAAAACTTTGCTTGGACTACTTCAGGTTTTGACCTCTGAATGAGAAAATGCATTTAAACTGAAGCCCACCAAAATTGATTAACGGCGCCAGCCAAGGCCAGCATGTAGTTGAAGCTTTTTCCATCTATCACATGGCCTCAAGGATAGTTAAATGAACCTTAAAATGGCTACAAACAGCTCAATGACTACACAGAGTCCTGCCAATTAGAAATAATTAGGCAGTCATTTTGGTGGTAAGTCTTTTTAAGTGCATACATAACGATGCAATGATGCTTATTAACGATCTCATATGAGCTATGCTCAAACAGCCTGAAATAATTATGCAACTATCACAAAGCCTTGCTCATCTCTGTACTTCACCTTAATGCATTTAAAAATCCACTTCATTACCTCCAGTAATTAATCCTCCATTAATTGCAGGAAAAGCTCAGTTTACCAAGCTTCGTTTCTAATTATCTTATAAATAGTTATGGTTCTAATTAATGTGTTCATTAAGATGAATATCTTTCTCAAAGCCATGCTCAGAGCAAAGGTTCCGCTTATTCTCTCAAAAGCCTAACTAGCCATAAGGTGAGGCCATTTTGGTTGCATTTGCTTTTATTTTAGTATACTCAACCTCCTAATTGGCATTTAAAATCTAATTTGGAGAAACTTCAAGAAGGCAATATAGGGAGAAATGGGGACAAAAAGATGTTTTCAAACTCTTTTCCAATCAATAATCTTAAAACCTTAATAGGAAAACTTACTGCTGCATTTTTTGATAAATATTGACTAATATGTTTAAGTATTATATCCAAGTGAATTTAAATTCCATACAAACTTAGCTTTTGCCCCTTCTCTTCAATTAGAAAATAAGATGAGATAAAATATGCTATTAAAACAAAAGCATTTAAATTTATATTAAGTTACCTAGCTCAATTGCCACCATAAAACAATTACGCAAAATAAATTGTCAGCCATCAAAGAAAAACTTACACATATCCTAGATCACAATATTTCAATTTTAGAAGCATAGCTATTTATGTGCTTTTTAAAAATAGAAATCTAATTCTGAGTTACAAAGTATACAGCACTTAAAAAAACTGAATAGGATTAAAAGGTAAAATAAATGCAAAATCATTCTTTTAGTAAACAAATGTTTTTATAAATTTTTAAATAAGCATATAATTTAGAAGCACAAAAATTATTAATTTTTAAAAATCAAATTTTATATTCAATGAATAAAAGAGCCAAAACAATCTATTTGAGAAATTGAGTAAGTAAAATAATTTATTTAAAAAAAGAACAGCTATTAGTGTAATAATCCCTGCAGTTAATAATAAAGCGATAGTCCCACAGATGATAGATGTCTCCTGTTTCTCTGTAATTTGCTTTTGCTCATTAATCTTCCCCGTCTTTTTCCATGTAAGATAAGCCCACAGAAGTTTCATTTATGAATCTTAAAAAAAGTTCTTCAAGCAAAATTCTGAAAAGATAGTTTCTTAACAGAGAATTTATATTAAGTATAATTCCTAAAATCAATTTATCTTATAGAATAAACTCTTAAAATATGCTTTGCACAAAATCACTGTGGCTTTTTGTTCCCACACTAAAATCTCTGATTATAGAGACAAATTAAATAAAATTTGTTAGAAGCAAAAACAGAGATTCACAATGAGGGACGAGCTCATACATTCACTTATTCTTCTGTGTCCTAGACACTTTTCAAAGTGCTGAGGATATGTGGTAAATAAGGCAGGCATCGGCTCTGCCCTAATGGATTTAGTTGGGTCCAATTCCTTTAAAGTACAACATTCTTCCTAACCAAAAAGAAATATTGCTGCATCAGGTGGCAAAGGTAAAAAACAGATTGCTTTGGGCCCTAACTTTGAATTATTATAATATGGATCTATGTGAAATACTCCTTAACACCCAGAGTGTAAATCCCCTACGCTATTCAAAGGATCCTTGAAAGAAGGTATCTTGGTGTACTCATCTCTAACACAGGTACCAACCTGCACTGTTACAGCAAAAAAAATCTATGTAATTCAGAGAGATATAATATGAATATAAACAGACGTATGAGAACACTAGGTTCACTGTACCAATCTAAATTTCAACCACTTCAATAATACGTTACCTCGTGACACAGAATGGTGATCTTCAGTCTTGGCTTTGTAACAGCCCAATATGCCCACAACAATTCAAAATGGGAGTCATTAAATTCTCAACACAAAATATTAACTCACTATCATTTTTAAAATGCATATTATTTCAAGGGGAAAGTAAAAGGAGAGCAAGTAATAAGATGACACAATACCCAAAACATAAGAAATTATTCTCCCTGTTTGTCTAATGGAGTTAAGGAATGACATTTTTATATATCCTGAAAAGAGTTCAAATGTTAGAATGTTCACACCATTTATCCTCTCTTCTTTTTCACTCCTCTACTCCTTCTTCACAATCAAATCTAAAGACACAGAGCCAATGAACATCTTTATTCACAAGGAAGCTTTCTAACATTACCTGACCATTATCACAACAATAATATTGATATTAGCCCCTCACAGCCCAGTTTCCCTTTGGTCTAAACAAATTCTTCTAGGCCCTGTGTCGATAGTCTCACCTATATAAATGACTTAGAAGCAGTGGTTCTTAACAAGCAACAAATGAAAATCTAAGCAATCCAAAAGCTGAGGTACTAATGAACCAAGTTTAAATGGACTGAAGTAGTTAATACCACCAAGATATTTGATTAGTATTTAAATTGAGATCTAAGTAAATGCTAATTCCCCTAACACTGGAAGTTATATTAATTCTTTATCATTATATAGATACTAATGACAAAGATAGAGAAACCCATTAGATATCATCAATATGCCCTTTCCACAACCCAGTTATTGAAAAAGATGCAAAGTATATACCAGCAGGCCAAATGAAAAAGAATATCTATGAGAAGACTCCTGTATCTACAGCTCAATACAGTGTCAACTGAATGGTGTTTAGCCACTAGGTACTTTAATTTTAAGAGATAAAAATCTAAACAGTGCCTTTCACAGATATAATTTACTCATAGTATTTAGACAAGCCACCCAATACATTAAACAAAAGAAAGTTTTGTTTATCCATTATATTTTCTTCATAAGGTAACCTGCTCTATAAACAAATTTCAATGACCCCCTATACGTTTTTTTTATAATCTCCTCCCTTAACTATTTGAACTTTTTTGGTTATTTCTCAGAAATGGTAGAATTTTTACAAGAAGTTGAGATTTTGAAGGCCCTTGAGCAAGATTCCTAATGCCAAGAATCACCATCCCCCATGACCTACCCCAGTGGTCCCTCCTTAAAAAGCCTATCCTGGGTTGGTCAGGGAGACAGACTTGAGACTATTTCTCCCATTCTCCCAACAGAAGTATTTCATACTAAAATCCCTTTCTTCCATGGCAATCCTCACTGCCTCAATAATTGGATCTTCATACAGCAAGCAAATGGATCTAGGCTAAGAACCCCCTGCAGATTCAGGTATTGCTCCGGGTTGGTTTAGGGACAGTGGAATAGGGAGAGAACAAAAACCTCTCTTGGAAGTGCCTGGCCATATTTGCCAGCAGGTGGCTCTGGACTTTCCCACCAGCTCCACTGTCACCACTGGCTTCCCACACATTCTTGATTGCTTCCTGACTGCCTGAGAAGAAAGGACCTCTGGATTTTGGCATATGTGCCGCCCAGATGGGTGAGTGCTATTTGAAGTACTGCACAGTAAAGAAAGCCCTTCCTAATTTGGAAAATTCCAAGGGGATTCTATTTGATTTGGTGTTGGAACCATTTTTGAGAATGGGAAATGCTTTTACTGTTTCCTTTAGGCACTCCAGTGCTTATGTGGTTTGTAACCTTCTTTGTGGGTATTGAGTGTGTGTTTGTGTGAGGGGGTGTGTATGGTTGTGGGAAATTGAAATTTGAGACTTTTGGGTTGCATTCTTCAAAGTTATCTGAATATAGTCATGAGACTTTGGAGAAAAAGACAATTCTATTATTCTGTAATACTGCTTGGTCCCAGTACTGTCTCAGGTCTCAGGAAATATGGCCTTCTAATAGAGTATTGAACTGTAATACCTTTTTCCACTTAGGCTCATTTTGTCATTGGGCTGGGAAATGAGATGAAATTCCTTATGTGCAGTCTTTTATGCTTCTTTATCAAAACAAGCCAGATTCAATTAAATATAAAATTTTAATGCAGAGGAAAAAAAGCCTCTATAAAAACTGGAGAATGAGAATCCCAACCTACAGACACATCCTACCATCTGAGGGGATTCTCATTTTGAAGAAGACCTCTGACCACTAGATGCCCCAACTGTGATCCTGGGTACGGCTCCGGAAAGTACAGCTAGCTTCTTCTATAAATTCCCTTCTTGGGTCTCATACTCCTCTTCCTTATGAGCTAAGGACCCTGTCTTATCTCCATCACATCCACCAGCCACCTATCCTTCATCTTCTTTTTCTGAGAACAATTCTGAGAGGCCTAGAGATTAAGATCTCTCTCTAGCATACCCGTGAGGATACACAATTTTGTCGGGGACCTCCCTCCTTCCCAAAAGGGCAATTTCCTTTAAGGCAGTTTCCTATAGGACGATTAAATGAAAATGGACAACCAGCTGGATTATTATGGGTTTACAGCCCATTTACTACTTCTTATTTATATAATTGGAAACAGTATATTGCCTATTAGAATGATCCAAAGGGTGTAAGTAATCTGTTTGAATCTATTTTCATCCTACTTGGGCAGATGTCCAAAGTCTAATTAACATTTTTCTAACCTCTGAAAACTCTCCCATTGTCATGGGATAGGCCCCAGAATAAGCATGAGAAGGAGTCAAATAACCAGGTAAGGATTACAGCTAATTTGGTTGTGCATATTCATAAAACTAATTGGAATCAAATTGATGGGGATGAAGGTAAGAGTTAACATTTTCAGGATTGCATTTTAATAGGCCTCAGAGAAGGAGCCCCTAAGATCAAGACCCCAAACAAAGTTCAGGAAGTAAGACAGAAGGCAGATGAGAATCTGTCAGCCTTTTTAGAAAGAATTTTAGAAGTGTACAGAAAACATACAGATGTAGACCCACAGAAGCTTGAAAATTGGAAAATAATTGATATGATTTTAAGTGGTCAAAGCATATTTGGTATCTAGCAAAAGCTACAGAAATTGGAAGGCACCATAACTTTGTCAGTATCTCACCTGGGTGAAACAGCTTATAAGGTTTTTATAAATCATGAACACAACAGCAAAAGGCAAAAAGAAAATTATAAGAAATGAAATTATAAGCTGAATTTTTTGCAGTGGCTCTGATAAATACCTCTAAGAGACCCAACCAAAGAGGTTTGCAACCCCAAAGAGAGGGAAAAAGAGTTGGTCAAAGGCCTCCACTACGGAAAGATCAATGTGCTTATTGTAAGGGGAAAGGTAACAGCAGAAAAGACTTCCCCAAGCTAAGGGGAACAGCAGTCAGGAAGCTACCTGCAACTGGTGGGGCTAGATGAAAAAGACAAAGAGTAACAACCATGAGGCCCTAGAATCCCCAAAGTCTCAGGAATTATGGTCTAAAATTAACATTTCTTACCCAGTGCTCAGGGTAACAATTAAGGCAGGTGACAGACCTAGTGATGTTTTGGTTAATACGTATATGCACTGGTGCAACATACTTAGTTATAAATCTCAAGGTGGCTAGGCTCACTAAAGACTCAAGGATCCAGAGAACCCTCCCAGAAATATTTTCTCCAGCTATCAGACTGTACTATTGCAAATTCTTTACTCACACATGCCTTTCTTTACTTGTCAGACTGCCTTCCACTCACTACTGGGTTGAGATCTTCTTTCTAAGTTGCTTGTTCAAGTGACCTTTCAGAACAAGTACATCTCACAGTTCCTCCAGAACTCTGCACTAAAAGCAGCTCTATTCATCCCTTTGGTTGTTTCTCAAGCTCCGCTTACTAAATCAAGTCAACTCTGAGGTATGGGCTACTACATGTGGACCCCATTCACGTGTAAGTAAAACAAGAAACTTCTCCCCACCTCCCAGACTCAGGCGGTACCCACTTCAAGCTAAGGAGGGCCTTGGACTCCTAGTTCCAGCCTTTTTAGAATATCGACTTCCTCAACCCTGTCCTTCTTCAACATCCTCATTCTGTTAGTTAAAAAATCTAGAACCCAGGAATGTATTCAATATCTAAGAGCAATAAACCAAATAGTGTGAGACAGTTATCCTGTGGTTCCCAATCCTTACACCCTACTTACTACTTTATTTGGAAACTTTTACCTTGCTTTTGGAAACACATTTCAAAGATGCTTTCTTCTGCATTTCTCTTGTTCCCATATCCCAAGAACTATTTGCTCCTGAATGGGAAGACTTAAAATCTAGAGCTAAATGCCAGTACTGCTGGACTGTCCTTCCCTAAGAGTTTATAAACTCCCTAACATCTGGGAGCATTTAAGTTTTGTGCATAGATATGTAGGATTGAAATGTCTTCCTATTGTATTTTTCCCTTGACTGCTATATTCTGTCCATCTTTGTCTTTCTTTATTTTTGTTGGTTTAAATCTAATTGTATCTATAAATGAGATTGTAACCTCTGCTTTCTTCTGATTTCCATTTGCCTAAAATATTGTTTTCCAAACTTTCACCCTGACTCTTGTTTTGTCCTTAGAGGTTAGATGTGTTTCCTAAAGATAACGTATAGTTGGCTTGAGCTTTTTTATCCATGTCTCTTCAGTGGGAAATTCAAGCCATTCACATTTATTGAGAGAATTGATACATATAGTGAAATTCTGTTTGTTTTATTTTGGGGAGTCCATTGCTTAGTTTTATCACTTTGTGCCATTGTAGAAGCTAGGTTTTGTTCTTTAGTTTTTGGGTATCTTTATGTTGGTGGTGGTCCATCACCACCAAAAAATGTGTCTGAGTACTTCCTATGGAGGTGATCTTGTGGTGAAATTCTTCAATGTTTGAGTGTCAGTAAAAGATTTAATTTCTCTGTCAAATATGAAACTTAGTTTAACAGGGTTCAGAATCCAGGGCTGAAAATGTTTTGGTTTAAGAAGGTGAAAGGCAGATGACCACCCTCTTCTGGCTGCAGACCTTCAGAATAGGAGAAGATACTTTCATGCTACAAATCTGACCAAAGACTGACAACTAAAATCTACAGAGAACTCAAACCAATCAACAAGAAAAGAGTAAACAATTCCATTTATAAGTGTTCAGGAGACAAAACAGAAACTTCTCTGAAGAAGACAGATGAA
>NW_003852471.1:5483578-5485371 GCF_000181295.1 Otolemur garnettii | reverse complement strand
CCCTATATTGGGCTTCCTGGACTTATATAAGCCTTTTGATTTGTTCATTCAAGAAAGGCAAGGAATTGGACTCAGGGTATTGACACAAACTTGGGGTAGGGGGGTAAGAGGGAGCACAAGAAACCTGTAGCCTATTTCTCTAAGCAATTAGATGTGGTAACAAAAGGATGGCTCACTTGATTAAGAATGGCGGCTGCTACCTGTGATATTTTATGGGAGGCTGAAATGTTTACCTTCACGCAATCAGTGACTGTTCACGCCGTGCTCTATATCCCTATTGAAACAAAAGGGAGGCTTCTGGCTAATGGCACACTAGTTGGGTAAGTATCTGGCTACTCTGTTAGATAATCCTAGAGTAACTATGAAGGTACTCTTTACCTTAAATCTAGACACCCAGTCCATGACTCCATTCAAATCACTGACCAAGTATAATATAGTTGCCCAGATCAGCCCTGGCTGGACCCAGACAAGGAGTTCTTTATAGACAGAAGCAGCTTTAGGCAAACATGAGTATACTGTGCTTACCCACCAACATGTAATTGAGTCTAAGTGCAAGTCCAGCTCCCTACTGGACATCTGCCCAGAATTGCACTATCCAGAGCCATGTGCCATGAGAAAAATAAGCATATCAATATTTATGTACATTTTAAGAATGCCTTTATGGTGACACATGCTCATGGAGATATTTAGAAAAAGCAAGGGTACCTTACCTCTGAAAGTAAAGAAATTAAATATGGACTACAAGTTCTTGAGTTATTACAAGCTATTTTGCTGCCCAGAGAGGTAGCTGTTCTATACTGCCGGGGACATGAGAGAAAGGTAACACTATGGACTTGATGGTCAAAATAACAGCCTAACAGTCGTCCAACCATCAACTGTAGGCCTTAATCTCGTCCCACAATTAGATAACCACATGCCCACATATTTTAAAATGGATTTGGAAAAGGCTAAAGAATGGAGATTTGCTAAAAATAGTGACCAAAAATGAAGATGGAAAAGTCCTTCTTCCTGAGGCCCTCATCAGACTTCTACTTGAGCACGCATCACTGTATCCATTTCGGGTAAGACATCACCTGACAAGGGATACAGCTTTATCTTGCTGGGTCCAACTTTCAGAGGACTATTCAAGTTATAATCCAGAGTTGCCCCATATGCCTGAGAAACAACCCAAAACCTCTGGGTGGTTCACAGCTGCTCCTTATGGAAGGAACCCAATGGAAAGGAACCTTCCCTGGAGAGGATTGGCAAGTGTATTTTATAATGACACTGTGAATTCCTGGAAACTTTCAATACCTGTTGGTCTTTGTTAATATCTTTTCAGGATGGGTTCCAGCCTACACCAGGTTTAGAGAAAGTTGGATAGAGATTCCAGCTAAGGAACACTGGGCCAGTACTTCCCAGGAGAGATCCCAGAGGGTATGGGTTCTTTAGATATACTTTACTGCCTTGGTGGGGAGAAGGCAGCAACTCAACAACATATATTAAGAACTTTAGGTCATAGGCTCAGTATTTTCATTCCTCCTCATATCCCAACTACATCCCATTTCAGCAGGAAGTAGACAGACAAACTGATATCTTGATTTTCCAAGACTGAGGCATAAACTAGAAAGAAGAAGTTGTAACTGGCCCTGTGAACAAATTTCAATGACCGTTAAATGTTTTTTTATAATCTCTCCCTTAAGTAACTACTTGAACTTTTTGACTTGTTTCATAGAAACAGGATTTTTACAAGGCACAGGAATTGAGATTCCAAGGGCACCTCAGCAATATTCCTGATGCCAAGAATCACCATA
>NW_003852471.1:5480871-5482944 GCF_000181295.1 Otolemur garnettii | reverse complement strand
AGAACCAAGAACTGTTGGAAATCCAGCTCTAATAAGGTAAATATGAGCAACTTACTGACCTCTGTAAGTCAGATGCCTCATCTGTTAAGTGAAGGTAATATACAGACTTAGAAAATTAGAAAAGTTAATGTGATAATCAAATAAAATAACCCATGGTAATGACATAATCCCACAATTCCTAGTACAGAGTAGATACTCAATAAATTTTAGTTTTTCTAAATTAAATTTCTAATTTTCTCCTGTTTTTCTTCTTGACTCCAAATCAAGTTTATCTGATAAAAAATATATATCCAATACAGCACCACAAAAGTTCCATTATATGCAAATAGGTAATCCCAATTTTTTTATTAAACTTTAAATACCTATTAAAATTGTTTGTGAATGTCTATTTCCATTTCCATTTCCAAGACAAGTCCTCCACTTTATCATGGATCTTGCTAATCATCTTTCTCTTTCTGAATATAAATCTTGAGTTTTTCATAACAATACATTCATCTACTGAAAAAATAGACTTTTGCTTTTAATAGGCACAATTCTCCTCTCTTTTCTTTCCCATATTTTTCTATATTTATTTCATCCCTTCTTCAAAAAAGGCAGCAAATAGCTAAATCATCAACATACATTTTCGCCATTTCAGAAGACAGGGGCAGATTCATCAAATAATACTTATAAAATTTGTGTTATTAGGAAGACGTATTGTACAAATTAAAACTTAGAAGTAAGAATTTATTTTATAATTTTTAATAGATGAATGGCTTGGATAGTGAAAGATTTCTTTAAAAAACAGAAGCTTCAGGGAAGGTCAAAGACATGGACAAAATTGTTCATCATAAAAGACTTCAGGGGATGTTTTAATAACTACCTGTGGCAGGATCTCTCTCATATTCATTATAAAATTCCCGAGGCAGATTTTGCCTTCTCATTCATACTGACAACTATACAAAATGGTGGACTGCCATCAAATGTAGTATAAATAGATATATTTAAACACCAGTTGTTTTATCACTTGCACTCATTACCACACTTTGCAATAGAGAGATAAAAGCTTTGTAGGACTGAAAAGATCAAACACATACACAAATATACATGCTAGGTACTGAGCAAACATAACTGATGTTATGTGATACTAATTTTAAATGCTTGGCCACACACAAACTCATAAATCAAATAAGTATCACATCAATATTTTTTTAAGGTAAGAGGGGCTCCAAATTTTTAAAATCTCTCAATAAAATAAAGTTATATATATGTGTATTATATTGGTTTCTTTAGCTACATGATAGGGACTGATGAAAAACTATTCATTCGCTGAGCTCCACTGTAACCAGTGACCTGGTTGTAACCTCTTATCCCTCATACTTGCCTCCTTTTTACCATTCTATCTTGTAACTAACTTTGAACTCCAATTTCACACACTGGAATCTTAGACCAAGCTACTCAAACCATAGTCATGCCTTACTAGGCAAGGCGGGGGGGGCGGGGGGGGGAAATGGGCCTCTGGACTTCCAGTTCTAAAATAGTAGCATAGGAGCAAGGTGGCTTCTCTCCCCCACTCTAACAAAAAGCACCAAAACAAATATACCTCAACAAAATATTCTTAAGCAACAATCCAGAACTCAAGTATAAAGATGAGACAGTTCCTGAGGCCACAGAAAAATGGAAAAACTCCAAAGGACAGAGGGAGAACCAGACTTTCACAACCACAATGACACCCCCGTCCCTTTATTCTGCCAGGCACCACCCACAGAGAAAATCTCTCCTCAACTCACAGTTCCTACAGTGGGAAAGTAAAGTGAAGGTCAATCAGCTTACCCACCTTCTTGGGCTCCCTGGAAGGAGATCTACCCTTGCCTTAACCCATGTGTAACATCATGATTCCCTAAAGGGAGAAATATGTGGGAAGACAGGTAAAGACAAAAGGGGTAAGTGGGGCTACCAATCCTAACCTGGAAACTCTGCTATGTATCTCAGCCAAAGGAGATGCCAAATAAGAGTGGATGTAGAAGATATATGCCCCAGGTCCCCTTGGCACTAACTCCAAGCCACTGCCAGTTTATACCAAACTAAGACCGT
>NW_003852471.1:5475880-5480851 GCF_000181295.1 Otolemur garnettii | reverse complement strand
TCTTTGGTCACAAACTAAGTATGTACAAATTCAAAGCAACAGAAATCATATCAGGTATCTTCTCTGACCACAATGGAATAAAACTAAAAATCAGTAACAACAGGAACCTTGGAAAATGTACAAACACGTGGAAATTAAACAACATGCTCATGAATGGCCAACGGGTGGATGATGAAATTAAGAGGAAAATTTTTAAATTTCTTAAAACAAGTAAAAATGGAAATACAATATACCATAATCTATGGGATATAACAAAAGCAATACTGAGAAGGAAATTTATAGCAATAAACACCTGCCTATTTAAAAAATGTAGAAAGGACTTCAAATTAACAACCTAATGATACACTTTGAGGAGCCAGAAAAGCAAGAATAAATCCCCAAATTAGTAGAAGGAAAAAAATAATAAAGAAGAATAAATAAATGACATTAATACTAAAAATAAATAAAAAAATCACCTAAATGAAAATGTGGTATTAACACAAAGAGATGTATTAAACAAAATCAACAAACCTTTACCTAGACTAGAGAAAAACAGAGAAGACACTAATAAATAAAATCAGAAATGAAAAGGAAACATAACAACTGAGCCCTCAGAAATACAAAGAATCACTAGAGACTATTATGAACAACTGTATATCAACAAACTGGAAACCTAGAAGAAATGGATAAATTCCTAGATATAGACAACCTACCCAGATTGAACCATGAAGAAGTAGAAAACCTCCACAAACCAATGAGTAATGAGATTAAAGCTATAATAAAGTCTTCCAATAAAGAAAATCTCAGGATCTGGTATCTTCACTGTTGAATTCTACCAAACATTTAAAGAATACCAATCTACTAAACTTCAAAAAAAGAGGAGAAAATACTTCCAAACTCATATTATGAGGCCAGCATTAGCCTGATACCAGATAAGGACCCAACAAAAAAGAAAACTACAGGTCAATATCCCTGACAAACAGGTATGCAAAAATCCTCAACAAATTACTAGCAAACTTAATGCAGCAACATATTAAGAAGAGCATTCACTATGATTAAGTGGGATTCACCCCAAGGATGCAAGAATGGCTTAACATATGCAAATCAGCAAAAGTAATACACCATATTAACAGAATCAAGAACAAAAATCATATAATTATTTCAATGATGACAAAAAATTTTGTTAAATTTCATTTTTTTTTTGGGTTAAAATTCTTCTTCAAGTTGGTTTTTAAGGGACCTTCCTTCAAATTATTAAGGGTTTTTTTTTTCAACCTTTTGTTTAGGGCTTCTTCAACTTCGGGCCGGGGGGCCCCTTGCGCCCACCTAGGAAATTTATCCGACCCGCTGGGTGTTTTTGCTGCTGCTGTCTGTCCTGCTTAGCAGCCGACTCGTCCCAGGGGCCACAGTCCGGCTCTCCATCAGTCTGAGGGACAGTGAAATGGACCCCTGTTTAAAAAGTTTGAGGACCCCTGGTTAACATCATACTGAACGAGGAATGAAAAAGGAGACTTAACTGAAGACTTTTCTCTGAAGACTAGAATAAGATGAGAATTATCTTTCCCAGTATCATTCAGCGTCGTACTGGAAGAATCTGAATAAGAATCTGAATATCCAGTGCAATTAGCCAAGAGGAAGAAATAAAGTGTATCCAAGTTGGAAAGAAAGAAGTCAAATTAGCTTTGTTCACAACAATATGTTCTTATGCCTAGAAAAACCTAAAGGGTCCACCAATAAACTGTTAGAACAGACAAGTGGATTCAGTAAAGTTACAGGATACAAAATCAATATACAAAAATAGGTAGCATTTATATATGTCAACAGCAAACAATCTGAAAAAGAAATCAAGAAAGCAATCCCATTTACAATAGCTAAAAAACATATTAAATACCTAGTAATCAATCTAACCAAAGAAGTGAAAGGTATTTATAAGGAAAACTATAAAACTCTAATTTAACAAATAATACCTAAAAATGGAAAAATACCCCATTCTCATTAATTGAAAAAATATTGTTAAAATTCCCATAGAACCCAAAGCAATTTATAGATTGGTACTACTATCAAAATGACATTCTTCACAGAAATAGAAGAAAAATCCTAAAATTCATATGGAACCACAAAAGACACCAAATAGCAAAAGTGATACAAAGCAAAAAGAACAAAGCTGGAGGCATCTCATTACCCGATTTCAAAATGTATTACAAAGTGATAGTAACTAAAACATAACAGTATTGGCATAAAAACAAACATATGGAATAGTATAGGGAACCCAGGTAAAAATCCATGTTTACAAGCAACTCATCTTTAACAAGGGCTCCAAGAACTTATAATAGGAAAAGGACAGTCTTTTCAGAAAATAGTGCCAGCAAAACTATGTACTATATGCAGAAGAATAAAACTAGACCTTGTCTCCCACCATACACAAAATCAAATCAAAATTGATTTGATGTCTTTATGTGTAGTCAGTAAAAACTGCACAAGTATTGTTGAATGAATGAATGTGAACTAAATATCCTAAGACAGTATAAGAAACCTAACTGAAATCCTTGGCATTATGATTTAACTGTGTAACATGTTTAATATTTTATAGAGTAAAATGAAACTTGTTAGACTGTTTTTAAGTACAGTATAGTATAGTATAGTATTAGTGTGGGGTGAACAGATTTTAACATTTGTAAAGCGGGACAACATGGCGGGGGCGGGGGACCAGGCGGGGCAGGGCCTGACAATAATACAAACTTTGATAAGCAGTTATCGATAATCACTTCTCAACAATTATTTGTTATTGTTACAGTTTAACATTATAAAATTAACAAAAATAATATAAAACTCACATTCTGGCGAAATAGCCACATGGCAGCCAAAAACTGTATATTCCCTTTCTGTTCTCCTGCCCATTCTGCATTTTTTCCAAAAATCGAGGCCTTTTTAAAACACTATGGGATGCGGGACAAATTGTTAAGAAGCAAGACTGTCCCCGCCAAAAGCCGGACATCTGGTCACCCTATATTAGCGTCCTCCCAGCACCTTTCTCATACCTGAAAGTGTAGCATTTATATACCAAGAGTGTTATTATGTTTATACATGTTCTCTGCTAGACCCTGGGCTCCCTGAGGATACTGGCTCTGCAGTGACACCAGGTAGCACAGGGCCTAACACCTAGTTCGGTATTCATTTGATGGGGCTCAGAACACTACACCAAAATAGTGTAAGCTGAAGGGAAAAACACAGAAACTTCAGGGTCAGTCTCTGACCTCTTCCTGCCCTTTTCTCCTTAAGTAGGTCATAAAAGCTACAAAAGATTTTCCAATCTAGCCTGAAGCATGTCATGAGACCTTCATTAGAGAGGTACCCTCCACGCTGCCTGAAGAAAGAAATATCTTAATCTCAGAAGACACAAGGTCGCAGAGAAGAATCTGAATAAACAGGCTTTGCTAAATTCCCCCTCGTTTACTTCCATCAGATCATACTTTTTAAATCCAATCATACTTCTTAACAACTATCTATCTACTTCTTCATCAAAACCAGCATAAAAAATATACAGGTCTACCCTTTCCTTTGGGTCTTAATTACCTTATGAAGGCCCCCATGTCACTTTATTTATTATACTAAATAAATTTATATGCTTCTCTTGTTAATGCCTTTTGTCACAGGGTCCTCAAGTCATGAACCTAGAAAAGATATTTTTCCTTCTCTATACTTCAAATAATAAATATGAGGTAAATGGGCACTGTTAAACATAAGGCTAATTAAGAGTATATACTCCAGATAGATAGGTACACAAATAACCTCACTGAAGTAATGCAAGATAAATATAACTTGACTACCATATATTAAGAAATTACTAGGAATTTAAAAGAAAGAGAAGCTAAAGAGAAATTCATTATAAATTAAAATAGGGAAAGCAAAACAGTGGCTTTCCCTATTTTTTTAAACAAAGAACCCTATAGAACACTATTACATTAGACAATTAGATGTAGATCTGTTCTGGTTAAAGCACCCTTCACCCCTCAAGAAAAGAAAAATTCATGGCAGTCCCAGGGCACCTCCATGAACTTCCCAACACTACAAATTAAGGATAAATTCTAGCTCTAAAATAGTTCCCCAAAATGTTTTCCCACTCCAACTACCACTCTTGACCAAGAAACCATCATCTTTGTAGGCTCTTATATGTTATCTAATTGACATCAAGGCCTACTTGCTGTACCTAATATATAACTTGGGAACAGCCCAATGAGACACCATTGGTGGCTGCCAAGCCAGTGGTTGTGCTGCCCCTCCCCCAATACCAAATGGTACATCTCAGGGCCAGTCTCTTTTTAGTTGGAGAAAGGCAAGGGAATAGTTCTGAGGATTTGTTATGCAGATTGGATACCAGCTGAGCCACTGTAAAATGAAGTACCAAGCAGACCCCTGGTCTTACTTCCTACATAGCTTTTTGGACTCACCCTGGGAGAGAAGGAAACATGCTGCCCTGAAGGGAAGGCCCAGTGGCTCAGTCCTGGCAAGATTCACTATCTGCGAACGAAAGAATCCTAGGGCTTTAAATAAACATCAGAGGTAGCCAGGCAATAGTCACCATGGGCTTTGGGAGACACTGGGCTGGCTTAAGGTGTGACCTGGCCTTGGTAGACCTGAGGAAATGCCAATGCCACTTCTCCTACAAGTCCAGTAGCCCAATAAAGAGAATGTGAGATTACACCTGGTAAAGCAGGAATTCTCCCATACCATAGCAAGTCAACCACGGCTATACTACCAGGAGTCTTCAAGAGTCACAGCATTGCTGGAATTGGGGCATCCCCAGTACTTACATGGCTATAGTGACCAACTGCTGAGATCACAACACTCAATTCTCTTTAAATATCTGGAAAGCTTCTCAAGAAGAACAGGTTCATACAAACCCAAATGGTGAAAATTACAATAAATACTTAACTCTCCAAAGCCCGACATCATCAATCAGCCACAAGAATCAAGAACATCCAGTAAAACTGA
>NW_003852471.1:5474675-5475554 GCF_000181295.1 Otolemur garnettii | reverse complement strand
TGAAGCACACCTACAAGATCCGAGAAATAGATTCAAAAGGGCAAATCTAAGAATTGCTTATCTTAAAGAAGTAAAGAGAGAGAAAGGAGTAGAAAGTTAACTCAAAGAAATAACAGAGAACATTCTAAAACTAAAGAAAACTGCAAGGTCAGAGAACACAAAGTAGATTTAACCAAAAAAAAAGTTATGTGGGGGTGGCACCTGTGGCTCAAGGAGTAGGGCTCTGGCCCCATATGCTGAGGGTGGTGGGTTCAAACCCAGCCCTGGCCAAAAAAATAAATAAATGATAAAAGCATTCTTAAAAAAAAAAAAAAAGTTATGTCGGAGGATCAAGATGGCAGCCAAGTAACAGTTTCCTTGCAACTGGGCATGGTGAGACTGAGGAGAGAAGACTTCAGGCATCTCTGGTTGGTGGGATCTGCCCAGAAACATCCCTTTGGGGACATAGGGAGTCAGCAAGAGACTTCTGGACCCCATGAGGCAGACAAAAGCAATGGAGAATTGGCAAGTAGTTGTGTGTGTTCATTCAGTCTAATCCTGCCAGCAGCTTTAAGTACAGCAGCAGTGAGATTACAAACTGGAAAGGCATTCGCTGTGAGCTGTTTTGTTTTTTTGGACTTGGGGACTCAGTTGAACTACCTTGGAAGAACTTGGGAGACAGTGTGGAGGACTTTAAGCATTATCTAGGGTGCCAGACTGAGCCACTGAGCCAGACAGAGCTAATAGAGTTTGGCGACCAGTTTTGGCACACTGGGTTAGCCAGCAGCCACTTCAGAAGTGATCCTAGTGACAAGTGCTTCCCTGGGAAAGCTTTGGCTTACCCAAGGTTAATAATTAAACTACCTTTTAAGTGGGCCAAGGAGAGATTTAGGCTCTCCA
>NW_003852471.1:5472999-5474261 GCF_000181295.1 Otolemur garnettii | reverse complement strand
GAGGTGGGGTACTGTATCTGAACAGGCTGGCAAAGAGCTGCTGACCTCAAGAGAACCACCCAATCCAGCACCCCAGAGGTTGTGGGTTTTTAAGATTGGGTCAAAGTACCCTGCTATACACCTATATTGCTCCTGTCTCCCTCTTTCTGTGCCTCTCTTATTTTTGTCAATATTCCCTTTTACTCACCCCCTCTCATTTCTCTTTTCTTTTGTTTTTTTAAATCTTTTTTCCCTTCTTGCTCTTCAATCTTCTCATCCTTCTGGTCCTGTACTAAAAGAACTCATTGAAACCCTAGGCCAGAGGTACAGCAACTTAAGAGCAAGAGGAAGTGAAAGGAAAATTAAGGCAAGGAAACAGGTAAAAGAAAACACTCATACAGAAGAATCAGCAGAAAAATTTTGGCAACATGAAAAACCAGTTCACAGCAACCCCTTCAAGGGACTGTGAGGTACCGTGTTTCTCTGAAAATAAGACCTACCCAACAAATAAGCCCAAGCAGGAGTTCTATGCATTTGTTAAATATAAGCCCTACCCCAATAATAAGACCTAGTGATGGGCATGGCTATGCAGATACGCTGCATAGCCATGCCATGCATTTCAGCATGGAGCGGTAAAGAAGACTGGAATACCTTTTATCTGTCACAGCTCCTTTCTCCATGTTTGCATTTGCGTGGGTGCACGTGTGGTAACCGCAGTCACAGGCATCCTATTGGGCATATGTGAACAGCTAGGGGAAAGGAGTTAATGTATCACTAGTGCCAGCCCCACCAAAAAGGCTGGCTTCCCCTGTCAGGTTCCAGAAGAAGATGACTTAACTGTATTTGAATAAATGTAGATTGTTGTATTCTACTTAATAAAAATAAGACATCCCCTGAAAATAAACCCTAGTGTGTCTTTCTGAGAAAAAATAAATATAAGACAGTGTCTTATTTTCAGGTAAACACGGTAGCTACTGCAGAGAAATTCACCTATAAATAAATGTTAGAAATGACAGAAAGGGAAATTTAGAGTACAGATGATGAAAACAATGAAGGAAACTGCTGATAAAGTGGAAAATAACCAAAAGGAAATCCAAAAACAGAATCAAATAAGAGATGAAAGATATGAAGAATACAGAAAGGATATAGCAGAGCTGAAGGAACTGAAGCTGTCAATTAGGGAACTTAAAGATGCAATAGAAAGTATCAACAAGAGAGCAGACCATGAAGAAGAAAGAATTTCAGAGGTAGAGGACAAAGCTCTTGAGATAACTCAGTTACAG
>NW_003852471.1:5470977-5472108 GCF_000181295.1 Otolemur garnettii | reverse complement strand
ATGGCAACAGCAAATCAAAAACCATACAACAAATACATAAAATGTAAAAGTAAGAAGTTAAAACACACTGCCAGATAAAATTACTCTTAACCAAGAAAAATAAAGAAGGAAGTAAAAATGGACCACAAAACAACCAGAAATCAAGTAACAACATGGCAGTATGTCCTTACCTGTCAATAAACAACATTAAATGTAAATGGAATAAACTCTCCAATCAAAAGACATAAAAAGGATAAAGCATAAGATATAAAAGGGATATTCCATGCAAATGGGAACCAAAAAGAGCAGAAGGAGCTACATTCTATCAGATAAAACAGATTTCAAGACAAAAGCTTTCAAAAGAAGATTGGGTATAGTGGCTCACACCTATAATCCCGGCACTCTGGGAGAGCAGGTAGATCTTCTGAGCTCAGGAGTTCAAGACAGCCTGAGCAAGAGCGAGACCCCATCTCTAAAAAAAAGTAGCTGGGTGTTGTGGCAGATGCCTGTAGTCCCAGCTACTTAAGAGGCTAGAAGATTGCTTAAACCCAAGAGTTTGAGGTCCGTATGAGCTATGATGCCATGGCACTCTGTCTAGGGTGACAAAGTGAGCCTCTGTCTTAAAAAGAAAAAAAAAAGTATAAAAGTGACTTTAGGTCACTATGTAATGATAAAAGGATTCAGCAAAGGATATAATGATGCTAAATATCTATGCACCCAACACTGGGGCACCCAAGATATATAATGCAAATATGATCAGAGCTAACAAGGAAGATGGATCCCAGTATAGTAATTGTTGGACACCTCAAAACTCCACTTTCAGCACTGGACAGATCACCCAGATAGAAAATCAGTAAAGAAACATTAGACTTACTGTGCACTATAGACCAAACAGACCTAATAGATATTTACAAAATGCTTTATGTTTTATCTAAGAGCTACAGAATACATATTCTTCTCCTCATCTCACTGATCATTCTCAAGGATAGACCTTAAAACAGGTCTTAAAAAATTCAAAACAGCCAGGTGTAGTGGCTCACACCTGTAATCCCAGCACTTTGGGAGGCCCACGCAGGTGGACTGCCTAAGTTCACACGTTCAGAACTAGCCTGAGCAAGAGCGAGATCCTGTCACTGAAAAAAAAAAAAAAAA
>NW_003852471.1:5454008-5468720 GCF_000181295.1 Otolemur garnettii | reverse complement strand
TATTTAATATACTTTAATGATTTTACAAAGTAAAACCAAGGAAAACACTAAAAAATATCTTTAAAAAAGAATGTCAGGAAACAATGTAGAGGTTATTCAAAATGTTAACTACATAAATTCACAGAGTCATAACTTTAGCTTTCTTTCAAAGCTAATAATAATAAAATCCAGCAAAGTAGCAAGTGTGTACCGTTAATTATAACTGAAGAGCCTTTGGCTTTTCCATGTGAAGTTTAATCTCCCAGATAGTCAATTAGAGCTTGGTAATATCTTTTTTGGTGGATATTGCTTGAAGATATCATGGAAACCTTTTCTACCAGCTCGCTTTCTTCTTTGTTACCCATAATTCAAGAAGTTGTTGTTGTTGTTTTTTAATTTCCTTGCGGGGTTTCAGAGAACATGACTGCTAAAAAATTAGAATACTATGATAGTAACGTATATCAAAATACCTTCCACAAATTACTGATTTATTTATCAACATGAACCTACTCATGTACAATTCTGATTTCTAAGAAGTTAAACAACTGAGTAAAAAGTGAATTGCAAAATATTTTTCATTTAAAATAAAAATAATAAATAATATTTTGACTATTTAACTTTGACATGTGTAGTCTTAAAGCAGTATTTAAAAGAACCATTACATAACACTTCCTAAAAAATAAAAATGCTTGATATGGGATATTTAATCTATTACTTTTTCAGATGACACTACTTAATCTTTTCTTAAAAAGTAGAAAGGCTGGCTAGACATGGTGGGTCACATCTATAATCCTAGCACTTTGGGTGGCGGAGAGTTCCACACAAGCCTGAACAATAGTGAGATACCATCTCTACAAAAAATAGGAAAATTAGCCAAGCATGATAGCACACATCCCAGTCACTTAGGAAGCTGAGGCAGGAGAATCTCTTGAACCCAGGAGTTTGAGATGGTGGCAGTAAGCTATGGCAATGCCATTGCACTCTAGCCTGGACAACACAGCAAGACTCTTACTTAAAAAAAAAAAAAAAAGGAAAAGCCATATCTGATCAATAATAAAAACCTACCTGACCCTCTTTGGAAGACTTTTTTCTAACAACCTTTAAAGATACACTGTTAATATTTTTCTGCAACATTCCCTCCAAGACTTGTTCAAACAGTAAATCAGGATTTTAGAAACCAACATAGCAGGAATCAGTATTAAGAGTTAATTTGGTCTAGCAAATATTTGGCAATGCAAACAACTCTTTTTTTTTTTAACATATACATATGTTTATTAAGTTTCCACTTTTTGCCTTCAGAAAATTAAAAAGGCTTAAAATTTAATAACAATAACAATGTTTAAGATAAGGACTAGGAAAAAAACTTTGTAAATGCACACAACTCTTATTCTGGGGATAAATATGATGGAACAAAGGTAATTTTTAGACTTTCAAAAAGTCTCCCTTAACAAAGATCCCAAGTAGACTACTGTTAAAAATATCTGGGTTGTGGCAGTGCCTGTGGCTCAAGGAGTAGGGTGCCAGCCCCAGATACCAGAGGTGGCAGGTTCAAACCCAGCCCTGGCCAAAAATTTAAAAAAAAAAAGATCTGGGTTGAAAATGGAGAGGTCAATTATTCATTCAATCTACTAACTCTTACTATTAGGATTTACTGAAATACTTACATTATTAGGTACCACCATGGTAGGAGTGATGATACAAAATTAATAAGACTTGATCCCTGTCTAAAGATAAACTCAGGTAACCTGAGACATAAGTGAAGGACAGCAGAACCTTAAAAAAATAAAATGGCATTTTTTTCAATGGTTGATAGGAAAAATAAAGTATTCCACGATGAATCACTCCAAGACAGTTACAGAATCAATCTCACTTAGTATTTTCATAAATTATCTAGAACAAAAAAAAAACACTAAAATCTTCTAATATGAAGGTGAAAGAAATATCAGCCCTAACAAAGATCAACAGCTACAAAAATGGAGAGATGTGTACAAAGAAACAGAAATCTATAATGAAGGTAAGCATAACATAACAGACTTAATGGAAAATAAACCTTTCTCTCAAACTACCAGAATTAAGTTCACAGACATCTTTGTGGTAGAATTCTTAGATAAAGAACTCATAATATTATTTTTAAATGAAATTGTAAGATAATCTAAAATGCTTCATAAATATCTTTTATATGCCCTAAAATACAATTCAGGAAACAAAGGACACACTAAATAGCTAATTGGCATTTCATTACCCTAAACTGGTAATAAGCTATAACTAAAAGGAAGGTGTTCTACTGAGGCTGAAATAGATAATAATGGGGCTAAAACAGGAAGGGAAGGGTGTAGACAATTACTCAGAAGGATCTGCCTCCTCCCTCAGCCCGCAGATGTTTATACCTGCATGTCTTTCTAATGTAATTCTAAAAGTTTCTTGAATATTGCTGGTATCACGATAACTGTTCTCACCTAGGAGGTCCATGGAGTTTTCAGAATTCTGTGATCCCCTTAGAGAACATGCACAACCATGTACATAAATATATGGAGTTTTCTGGGAAGAAGATTAACACCTTTCATCAGACTCTCCCTTTGACATCCCACTTTCCATCTGATGTAACCTAAGAAAGGTTAACAATCAACCACCAATAAGCTTTTCTTCTTTGAGCTAATAAACCAAGAATTTTTTCTATTCTTTGAATGTAGTGGTGAATTTCTCTTGAATGCTTCTTTCCACTTCATTACAGTTTATAATAATTCATTCACATCTCATCTGAAGTCCAGTCATAGACTTTGCTTACATACTTTCTCAAATAAAGACAATCTGGCCAGATGTAGTGGCTCACACCTATAATCCTAGCACTTTGGAAAGCTGAAACAGGAGGACTGATTAAGCCCTGAGTTTGAGACCAGCCTGAACAGAGCAAGACCCCACCTCTACAAAAAAATATAGAAAAATTAGCCAAGTGTGGTAGCACACATCCCATCTTCTCAGGAAGTTGAGGCAGGAGGATCATTTAAGCCTTGGAGTCTGAGACTGCAGAGAGCTATGTTGACACCACTGTACTCCAGCCCAGATGACAGAGTAAGACTATCTCCAAAAAGTCAAAACAAAACAACCCCAAATCTATACTTATTACTTTCCACAAAAGCTTTGCTTTTTAAAAAACATTTAAGCCAAAATGCTTATTACCAGTTTTATATATTAATACAGATGTTTGTAATGCTACAGCTCTCTGGTCTTCAACCCCAAAACTTTGCTTCCTTAGTGCTACTCAAGCTTAATGACAAGAGAGTCATTTTAAATCCCCTCTGGCAGGAAGATTCCCTTCCTCTTCCGGCTTTCTATTTAACATTACTAGACATCTACTTTGGCAGGAATATTAGTGGCTCTGACAGCTACTTTTTGTCTCTTCTTTCACACAACATGGTAGTACACAGAGTTCAATGACAAAATATATTTTCATGACACTTAGAATGTATATGAATAATCACCTAAGAAGAAACTGGAAGAAGAACAAAGGTGGAAACAAGAGACTGAGATGTTCAGAAGAGGTTCTGAAAAACATATATAGTACAGAAGTAAATCTACATTAGATCTGAATTACAAATAAGGCAAATTCATAAATGAGGAAAGATAACTTTATTCATAAAATAAGAGAGAGCTAGAAAGAGATCTGGTAGTCACTATAGATTATCCCCTAAAGTCTAACATGTCCAGTGTGTTGTTATAGTCAGAAAGGCCATTCAAACCAGTGGCCATTAATAGAACACATATTGCAGACAGAAAAGAAAATACCACTTAAGTCTATTTTGTACAGAACCATCTCATGACAAAAGCCAGACAATGCAGGTAAGTAAAATAAAATTATTAGGAAGGCAAAGCATAGAGGCCTTCCATAAGAAAGTGAACTTTTTATAAAACTTGAGAGTCTTCAGCCAGGAAATAATGCTGAAAGGTAACTGGTCCAAAACATAGAAATTTCAAAGGCACAAAAAAAGATAGTGACAGAGGGTGAATGTAGATGATTTCACAAACAACAGAGTAATGTAACTAATGAAAACTCCCAAATCCCTAGTTTGGAGGAGAAAATAAAATAAAATCATTTATTTATAATGCCAATAAGTGATTTCTTTACTTCTTATCACAACAATCCTATGAAGAAAAAAATTATTTAATACTACATATTTCAACATAAATCTAGGAAAAGAAAATTAAGAGTGCATAATTCCCTTCCCATATTTAACTTTAAAAATAAAGTCTGACTGGATTTGGCAGAAAACATCTTTACCTATTAATTTCATATCTAATCTCTGTGAATTCAAGGTTTATTCTAAATATTAAAACACACATGCACGCGCACGCACACACACACACACAAGTCACTACAGTTCACCACTATCAAGACATTTAATTTAACATGCATTTTCAGACAGTATTATTTGCATGTTCTTTTGCTGTTGTAGACTTATAGCACCAACAAAAAACAGTCCTCATGAAAATAACATGTTCATTCTCACAGATAATGAGTACTACAGCAAAATGTCATCAAACATTAAACAATGTTTCTATAAAATTGAACAAATACGATCTTTTAAGAAGCAGGTTTATAAACACATACTCTAGATCCTCCCTCACCAATGAGTGAAATACAGAAGAAACAAAATAAAAGCAAAGGGAATAACTAAGAAATCTTTCACTTATATTCAACACCATATAAAAAGACATAGAACGGTCACCTACTTTGAAATTACTTAAGCATTTTAAGTTATCATTATTAATTTGGGGGCAAGATTCAACAATTCTGCAATTTCAGAGGAATAAGTGGGAGAAAATAACTAATTTCATTCTCCATAAATTATCCTTATCCACCTGAATACGTAATAGGAGATAGGAAACAGTATTTTTTATAGTTGGTTACACTACAACCATGCAAAAGAATAAGCAGGAAAGAAAAGACAAAAAATAAAAAGGAAATCTTATGACAATAAGCTCATCTAGGGCAGGGAATAGATTCAAGTATCTGCCACATTCAAGGAGCCATCCAGTAAGACCCCTTAGCAGTTAGTAACATCTAACAGCAAGTAGTGCCTGTAACAAGCTACCCTAGTAAGCTCTGGCCTGGGCTCTACCCAGGAAACAAAGCACTCCGTACATACAGTTCTCTTGATCTTCCTCTGTCATTCCACTATAAATAAAACACAAGAAACAGATAGCAAGGAATTCAGTACTGCCAAAATGAAATCACCTCAATCAAAAGCACACATTAAATGTCTCTAACTTGATACTGTGCTAAATATTGCATAAAGAAGTACATCCAATTTCTGGTTAACTGTACCAGTAAAAAGGAGCCAAGGAAAATCAAAATAGACAGGTCATGTACTCAGCTAGGTTGGGGTCATGTCTCTACTCTGTACAACAGAGAAACTTGGCTGAAAACCAGAAAGGTAGGCCTAAATTAGCTATGCAAGAAAAGGTCCATTCAGTCAATTCAGGAGTTCCTTGATAAGGGGTCCCCACAACTCATCTGCCCTCCTAGGAAGAAATCTGGGCTCTGATTGTAGCTGGCAGCAAAGTGCTCCAATGAGAGTCAGAAGCTGACAAACTAAAAAACGGCAACTTAAAGTCAATAATAATAATAATAATAAAGAAAAAAGAAAAGAAACAGAAAACAATTTTAAAGAAGAAAAAATTTTTAGAAAGAATTGAAGATACAGAATGGCACTGCAATCTTAAAAAGCTGAGAAGAAATGTCTATGAAAAAGTCATCTAATTTATCCTTAGAAAATATAGTTGTTCACCTTGTAATCAAAGCACCTGGGAGGCTGAGGCGGGTGGATTGCTTGAGCTCACAGGTTCGAGACCAGCCTGAGCAAGAATGAGATTCCCATCTCTAAAAATAGCCAGGCGCTGTGGTGGGCACCTGTAGTCCAAGCTATTTGCATGGCTGAAGCAAGTGAATCACTTGAGCCCAAGAGTTTGAAGTTGCTGTAAGCTATGACACCATGGCACTCTACCCACAGTGACAAAATGAGATTCTGTCTCGAAAAAAAAAAAAAAAAGAAAAGAAAAGAAAATATAGTTGTTCTGCCAACTAAGATCTTGGGTATTCTGAATCTACTAATTTTTAAAGGTAAGGCCAACTAGTTAATTTTTACTATACTCTTTTGGAACCTAAACAACAAATTTTGACTTTTAAGTCTCAACACTGATTTAAAATACCTGGAAAAGTGCAAAGGCATCATCTTAAAGCCAAGCAGAAAAAAAAAAGTGCTCACTTATGTAATCAATCCAGTACTACAGACCTACATAAAACCTTTTATTCCATAAGAATCACTGTATCTTTTATTCAAAAATTTGGTGACTTCATAAATAATACTTAACAGTTCACCCTTACCAAATTTGGAGCACGTGTTATACCAAAATCCTGCTTACAGCAACATGACTGACAAGTAGAGAGGGTGGGGTAAAGGAATAATACCCTGTTTTTTAAATTAGCTCATTAATTGCATAAAACTAATAATCCTGAATATCAATGTAAAAATGCTGCTGGTACCAGTCAAGAAAATACTAATAAAAACACAAATAAAAAAATTAATTGTATCCAGAGTTAGACCCATAGTTTGGCAGCTTCTTTATATTGGACAAATTTTATAAATATGCACTACCAAAGGAAATAAAAGAATACGGAAACAGGCATTGATTTAACCATCCTTATAGGGATAGAGCAAAAAAAAATTTTTTTGAGACAAGTAACACTTCGTCACCCTTGGTAGAGTGACGTAGCATCATAACTCACTGCAATTCCAAATTGTTGGGCTCAAGTGATCCTCTTGCCTCAGCCTCCCAGGTAGCTGGGACTATAGGCACCTACCACAACACTGGCTATTTTTAGAGATGGTGTCTCGCTCTGGCTCAGGCTGGTCTTGAACTTCTGAGCTCAAGCAATCCACCCACTTGGGCCTCCCAGCGCTCAAGAGTGCTGGGACTATAGGCATGTGTCACTGCGCCCAGTCAACAGAGCAGATTTTTAAAACTTGAATCAATAACCCCTTGTATTTATGTGTGAGACTCATTTCACACTCATATCCTCAAACAGACAGCTCACTTTCACACTACATGTCCAACCCTCTTGGGTTTTCTCTAAACTACTGAAATAAGGGAGGTGCTATCAGATTTGCCTACCACGTGAAACACAAATTAGAAATGAACCTCCGGAAAAATCAGAAAAAGTTTATTCTACAATTTGGAAATGACTACTTTTCCTCTTCACATAGTCAAATCACATTTTGAGCTTCATAAAACAAACTGCGGCAGTAAATAGCACAGTTACGAGCTTCTACTAAGTTTCAATAATTATGTTATTTAGCTGGTACTTTGAGGTTGGTTTGTCAAATACTGAAGCAATAAACCAAAAATAATAATTTTATGTAATTAAGTTAGTTGTAAGGAATCCAAGAATGATACACGCACACTTACCAGAATCTTTATAAAAAGCTAGAAAAAACGGTTAATGAATTATCACTACTGATTTAAGTCATTTGAGTAAATATTTTGCAATCCCTCATTTCAAATGTTTTGTTACGCACTTAACAAAAATTACACCATAAAGTGTTAAGTATGCAAGAAAAAGAAAAGACACTATACATAAAAACCAAATATTACAGTTATTAATACAATTATGTGGCAACTCTACAACTCTTTGTCTTATACAGACTACATAATTAAAAGTTAATTGAATGCCTTTCCAAAGAACCTCTTTTTTCCACCAAGGTTAGATATAGAACTCTTCCAGTGACAGAGCAAAAGAAAGTTCTGCCTAGTTATACACTGTGAAGGACAAAAGTCAGACTAATCAAAAGATTCCCACCAAGAACTCCCTGACATCTACTAACATTTAACTGATAATCCGGCAAAAGAATATTCAGAATATACAGCCTTGATCTTTGTGAAATGGCTCATCCGTCAGGAATCTTTCATTTGCCATTCAAAATGACTAATTTAAAGGATGTTGAAAACAATGTAATACCAATTTTCACTTAAAGTTAACGATGTAATTTTATAAGTCAAAACCAACTGATAAGAAAACATTATTTGCGCATATAAGGTTAGTGTCTGAATACTGTAAATCTGTAAAATTAAGCTGTGAAGGCAGATGCTGTTTAAGATAATCTAAAAGAAAAAAATATTTTAATTCTACTGGGAGTTAGGATATTTATAAACACATAGTTTAATATTTAAGCTTAGGAAAAATGAGTCTAAGCCTACCATAAACAATAAATAATCTTTAAAGAGTCTTCAGTCATAGGTTAAATATTCTTCTCACATAAATTTTTACATAATTTTATCCCTACCATTCTAGCAAGGTATTATATGATGCTCTAATAAGAACTATCCTAATTTCACCCAGCAATATTTTCAGGCTGATATTATTATTCTCATTTCCTTGAATAATATCCATACTCCAGGACCATTTTCTTTCTCATATTCAATGTCATGCATGCTTGTATCAAGGTTCCTTTCTTCATATCCTGTCACAGTATCCATCACTGCCTCCTGTCCACTCAATCCACGTTTGATTTATCAGCTGCCGTCTTTCTGGACTCCATAACTCGACCCAAACCATTTTAACAAGACATTGACAAATAGCACCCAGTATCACATCAACCTGTTCCACTTAGTAAACTAAAAAACAGTAACTGTGACATCTCTGCATAAGTATTCCATTCTATTCCCCAGACTGATGTATATTAATGAGAAGATGGTATTTGAAATGCTTCTTCCACATCAGCATCTAATATGATCAAATTAGGAAATGGGATGATTTATTAAATTTTGTAGAGCTGAAATATTTCTTTATATCGCTCTATGTGTGGTTTCAGAAAGTGAGCTGTTGCTTTCAATTTTTCTACTGAAGATGTGCCTGCATTTCACAGACGAATTATTGTCTTTAAAAAGATTGCAAGAAGGCAAAATGTTATTAAGCAAATGCTCAGTAAAACAAACTAAATCGGTTTTAAAATTCCTAATTTAATGTAAATCTTGGTTGTTTCACTGAAATTCAGTTTGTGATCTTATTAAGTCATATTTGCATCGTACTGTCTTGCTGTAGGACAGTTTTAAATTTATAGCATTACCAAGCAGCTTCACTTCCTGACTTTTAAGATATGTCCTCAATAAAATAAATAATTTCTCTCTAAGCACATATTCTGTTCTTATTTTCAGATATAAGACAAAATAAAGATCAATAGATTAATAAAAGCATAAAATAAAAGTAGAAAATTGACTAGGTCTTTTCTATAATTTTCATAATTAGACAAATATTTTTATTAAAGTGCTCCCCAATTTAAATTCAGTAACTGTTTCACAGGCAGTTTAAACTTCAAACAATAAATCAGTTTTTCACATGACATTGTACATGAAAGGGGTATTTAGTATGTTTACAATAAAAATCAAAGTGAAAGTAAGAAAGATTGAATGTAAAACTATCACTATCCTTAAATAAACTCTCTTCTTACCTCATCTTCTATTTCTCAAGGATCTGCATATTTCAGAAGTCAAACTCTATTCATTTTAAAACTAACAGATTTCTAAGAACAAAATCCACATTTAACTATATCCCTAGGCTGACTCTACGTTTCTGAGCCTATATACTTGATATATCATTTTCCAATGGAGCTACCAATGATTTCTTTCTGCTCATGGAAAAATTAAAGGATTATAAGTAAATGAATCCTAAAGGGGCTCTCACTTTGTTCATTGACAAGAAAACAGCATAAAATTCAATATGGCAATGCAATGCAGGTAATATATGAGAAGGAGGAAAACATTACATAAACAAGATAAGGATAAATCATCCAGCATAAAATTCACTGTGATTCCCAGATCTTTACTAATATTTTATGTGAATAAGGTTACCTTCATATGAAGTAGTATAGTAACCTTATAATTTTAAAGAGGTGAATCTAATTTTTGTTGAAAAAATTTGTACTATTGAATTGAAAAAATAACATGAAGAATACTAACACTACATTGATGAAATGTAGTTCCATGTTCCTCTTTAATACTCAAGAAAAGATACTAGAAAATATTGGATCATCAGACATGCTATTCTTTCTTCCTTAGATAAAGGCACCAAAAAAAATGAAAATTAAATCTTTTTCATAAGTCTATTAAACTACTGAAATATGATAAAATAGAAGCAAACTCACAGGTATAATCTAGTATGTAAGATACAGAAATAATATTTAAAATTATTTTTTAAGGAAACAATAATATTTATGGTGGCCATTACAGTTGACAAAGTACCTTCAGTACATTATTCCATTAGATAAATGTAATTTCTGAAATTGTGATACTCTTCTTCCAATTAATAAATATCTGTTACTTGTTCTACTTATAATACCATTATTGTTAATGAAAATTTTCCTAATTTTCTCTAATATACAATAATTGATCTCTTCCTCAACATCCTTCATACCTATAGTCTACAGCATATACAGTTTAACTCGCAAAATCTTCAACTGACTTCTTGAACCAAAAGCAAAATATAAACTCTATCAAAGAAAAAAAAATTCATGCAGAAGAGCCCAGAGAATGAATAATAACAGAAAATATTTGGGAGTGCCAAGTGCGTGACTAAACCTACACTTTAAACTACTAAATGCTGCCTACATAATAATAGATCTTTAAGATATAATGCAATAGATCACATTATTTTTATTCACATTAGGCAATAAAAAGAAAATCAAGCAGAGTAGAAAAAAATCAGACCAAAAAATCAAGAAATCAGTCAGAACAAAAAAAGATGAAAACATATTACAAAATAAACATCATCATCTCAGTAAGCAAAGAAAACACATTTAACAAAAATCAGTACTCACTGGAGGTCTAAAAATTCTCAGCACACAAGTGTTCTTAGTCTTAATAAAGGCAACCATGATAAACTTACAGCTAACTTACAGCTTACTTGACTCCTAAGACAGAGAAAAAGGCAAGAATGACCACTCTCACCACTTTTTCTCAACACTGAAGTAGAAATCCTAGACATTGCAATGAGCCAAGCAACAATATGCACATTCTTCTCAAGCACACAGGAACATTCTCTAGGACAAATTACACGTTAGCCACGAAACAAGTCTTAATAAATTTTAAAGACTGAAATCTTATCAAGTATCTTTTCTAAACACAATGAAATGAAACTAGAAATCAATAGCAGTAAGAAAACTAGAAAATCCACAACATGTAAAAACTAAACTATACACTGCAGAACAACCAATAGAGAGATCAAAGAAGAAATCATAAGGGAAATTATAAAATACCTTAAAACAAATGAAAATACACACATTAAAAGTTATGAGAAGCTGCAAAAGCAGTAAACAGTACTAAGAGGAAAATTTGTAACATAAACCCTAAATTATTAAAAAAAGAAAAATCTCCTATCAATAATTTAACTTTACATTTTTAGGTACTAGAAAAAGGAAAAAAACAAAACAAAACTAAAGCAGGGAGGCACATGTGGCTCAAAAGGGTAAGGCGCAGGCCTCATATGCCAGAGGTGGCGGGTTCAAACTCAGTCCCAACCAAAAAATGGAAAAAAAAGAAAAACTAAAGCAAAAGTTAGCCAAAGGAAGAAAATGATGAAGACTAGAGAAAAAAATAAATGAAATGGTAAAGAGACCAACTTTAGGGGAAAAATAAAATCAACAAAATTAATGGGGTTTTTTAAAGATCAACAAAATTAACAAGCACTTAGCTAGATTAGAAAACATAAAAGACTTTAATAACTAAAACTGGAAATGAAACAGGAAAGAGGAAGATGGTGGAAAAATTAAAAGAATTCTAAGTAGATTACTAAAAATGCCAACAAAGTAAGTAACCTAGAAAAAATGGATAAATTCCTAGAAAAATATACAACTTACTAAGACTGAATAATAAAGAAACAAAAAATCTGAACACACCTATAACAATGTAGGGCCACTGAATCATTAATCGAAAACCTCCCAACAGGGTGGCACCTGTAACTCAAGGAGTAGGGCACCAGCCCCATATACTAGGGGTGGCAGGTTCAAGTCCAGCCCTGGCCAAAACTGTAAAAAAAGAAAAAACAAAAAACCTCCCAACAAACAAAAGCCCAGGAGCAGACAGTTTCATTGAAAAATTCCACCAGAAATTAAAAGAGAAATAAATTAATGTCAATACTTCTCAAAATCTTTCAAAAACTAAAAAGGAAGGCATACTTTCAAACTTATTTTATGAGGTCAGAATAAACCTGATACCAAAGCCAGACAAAGATATTATAAGAAAACTACAGGCCAAAATCCCTAATGAATGCTGATGCTAAAATCCTCAACAAAATACTAGTAAATGGAATAAAAAAGATCATAAGCCATGACCTGATCATATACCAGGGATTTATCACTGGGATGCAAGGATGGTTCAACATATGAAAATCAATAGATAAAATGCAAAACATTAACAAAATAAAGAATAAAAATCACATGATCATACCAACTGATACAGAAAAATCATTTAACAAAATCCAACATTCTTTTATGATGAAAACACTCAATAAGCCAGGAATAGAAAGAAATTACCTCAACATAATAAAAGTCACATATGAAAAGCCTGCAGCTGGGGCAGCGCCTGTGGTTCAGTGAGTAGGGCCCCGGCCGCATATACCAAGGGTAGCAGGTTCAAACCCGGCCCCTGTCAAACTACAACAAAAAAATAGCCTGGTGTTCTAGCAGGCACCTGTAATCCCAGCTACTCGGGAGGCTGAGGCAAGAGAATTACCTAACCCCAGGACTTGGAGGTTGTTGTGAGCTGTGATACCACAGCACTCTACTGAGGGTGATAAAGTGAAACTCTGTCTCTAAAAAAAACACAAACAAACAAACAAAAGAAAAGCTAACATCATACGCCATGTTTTTCATGTGAAAAACTAAAAGGCTTTCCTTTACTATTAGGAATAAGACCAGGATGCCCACTCTCACCACTTCTGTTCAACATAGTACTAAAGTCCTAGCCAGAGCATTAGACAATAAAGAGAGATCAAAGGCAACCAAATTGGGAAAGAAAAAGTAAATTTATCTATGTTCACAGATGACATGATCTTATACATATAAAAGATTATATATACACATTTATAAACTATACACATAAAGATTATATATACACATTTATAAACTATACACATAAAAGAGTATATATACACATTTATAAACTATTAGATCTAATAAGTGAATTCAGCAAAGCTGCAGGACACAAAAATAATACTTAAATATCAGTTGCATTTCTTTAACAATAAACAATGAAATTAAGAAAAGTATTCATTCCATGTGTACACAGCTATAATTTAATAAAAAATAAATAAATAAATAAGAAAAGTACCCATTTATGGGTGGCACCTGTGGCTCAAAAGAGTGGGGCGCTGGCCCCATATGCCAGAGGTGGCAGATTCAAACCCAGCCCCGGCCAAAAACTGCAAAAAAAAAAAGAAATGTATCCGTTTACAACAGCATGAAAAAGAAAAAAGTGCTTAAGACTGTTACACTAACCACTACAAAACACTGCTGAAAGAATTTAGAGAAGACACAATTAAGTGGAAAACACCCCTTGTTCATGGATTGGAAGACCTAATATGGCTAAAATGTCCTCAACCACCCAATAGAATCCACACATTCAATAAATCCATATAAAAATCTCAATGACATTTTTTGCAGAAACAGAAAAGAAATCTGAAAATTCATATGAAATCTCAAAGGACCCCAACTAGTCAAAATAATCTTGAGAAAGTACAAAGCTAAAGACCTCAATGTCCTGACTTCAAAATATATCACAAAGCTACAATAATCAAAACAATATGCTATGAGCATAAAGACAAGCATATAGACCAATGAAACAGGAAAAAAAAAAAAACAGAAATAAATTCTCCAGCATACGATCAAATGATCTTTGACAGGGTGCTAAGACAATATGATGGGTAAAAGCTCCTTTCTTCAACAAATGATGAGAACATTGACTAGTTAGATGCAAAAGAATGAGGATGAACCCTTATTTTACACTATGTACAAAAATTAACTCAAAGTCTGGGGCAATAATTCACACCTGTATTCCTAGGACTCTGGGAGGCTGAGCTGGAAGACTAGTTGAGGTCTCGGGTTGGAGACCAAACTGAGCAAGAGTAAAACACTGTCTTCATCAAAAATACAAAAATTAGCCAGGTTCAGTAGCACACACCTGTAGTTCCAGTTAATCAGGAGGCTGAGCCAGGTGTTATCAATTAAGCCTATGGAGTTTGAGGTTGCAATGAACTATAAAGACAACACTGCACACTGGCTGGGGTCACGGAGCAAGACTCTGTCTCACAAGAAGAAAAAGAAAAAACTCAAAATAGAATAAAGACTTGACTAAGTAAGACATAAAACCATAAAACCCCTAAATAAAAACAGAGCAGTAAAAAGCTTCATGATATTGAAATGAACATGTCATGTCTTAGAAATGACACCAAAAGCACAGATAACAAAAGCAGAAATACATATCTACATCAAACCTTCTACGTAGGAAAGAGAATAATGAACAGAGTAAAAGAACAACCTACAGAATGGGAGAAATTATTTACAAAGCATATAAAAGATAATGGGTTAATATCCAGAATGTCTACAACTAAAAAAAAAAAAAAAACAAAAAATAGGCAAAAATAAAATACCTGTAATTTTAGTACCTTCAGAGGCCAAGGCAGGATTG
>NW_003852471.1:5451492-5453988 GCF_000181295.1 Otolemur garnettii | reverse complement strand
GGAAATGTATCCATTTACAACAGCATCAAAAAGAAAAAAGTGCTTAAGACTGTTAGACTAACCACTACAAAACACTGCTGAAAGAATTTAGAGAAGACACAATTAAGTGGAAAACACTCCTTGTTCATCGATTAGATGACCTAATATGGCTAAAATGTCCTCAACTACCCAATAGAATCCACACATTCAATAAATCCATATAAAAATCTCAATGACATTTTTTGCAGAAACAGAAATCTAAAAATTCATATGAAATCTCAAAGGACCCCAACTAGTCAAAATAATCTTGAGAAAGTACAAAGCTAAAGACTTCAACGTCCTGACTTCAAAATATATCACAAAGCTACAATAATCAAAACAATATGCTATGAGCATAAAGACAAGCATATAGACCAATGAAACAGGAAAAAAAAAAAAACAGAAATAAATTCTCCAGCATACGATCAAATGATCTTTGACAGGGTGCTAAGACAATATGATGGGTAAAAGCTCCTTTCTTCAACAAATGATGAGAACATTGACTAGTTAGATGCAAAAGAATGAGGATGAACCCTTATTTTACACTATGTACAAAAATTAACTCAAAGTCTGGGGCAATAATTCACACCTGTATTCCTAGGACTCTGGGAGGCTGAGCTGGAAGACTAGTTGAGGTCTCGGGTTGGAGACCAAACTGAGCAAGAGTAAAACACTGTCTTCATCAAAAATACAAAAATTAGCCAGGTTCAGTAGCACACACCTGTAGTTCCAGTTAATCAGGAGGCTGAGCCAGGTGTTATCAATTAAGCCTATGGAGTTTGAGGTTGCAATGAACTATAAAGACAACACTGCACACTGGCTGGGGTCACGGAGCAAGACTCTGTCTCACAAGAAGAAAAAGAAAAAACTCAAAATAGAATAAAGACTTGACTAAGTAAGACATAAAACCATAAAACCCCTAAATAAAAACAGAGCAGTAAAAAGCTTCATGATATTGAAATGAACATGTCATGTCTTAGAAATGACACCGAAAGCACAGATAACAAAAGCAGAAATACATATCTACATCAAACCTTCTACGTAGGAAAGAGAATAATGAACAGAATAAAAGAACAACCTACAGAATGGGAGAAATTATTTACAAAACATATAAAAGATAATGGGTTAATATCCAGAATGTCTACAACTAAAAAAAAAAAAAAAAAAAAAAAAAAAAAAAAAAAAAAAAACGAAAAAATAGGGCAGGCAATACCTGTAATTTTAGTACCTTTAGAGGCCAAGGCAGGATTGCTTGAGGTCAGGCGTTCGAGACCAGCCTGAGTAAAAGTGAGACCCTGTCTCTACCAAAAATGGAAAGCTTAGCCTGGCATGATGATAGGCACCTATAGTTTCAGCTACTCTGCAGGCTGAGGCAGGAGGATCACATAAGCCCAGGACTTTGATGTTGCAGTCAGCTATGATGACACTACCACATTCTAGCCCAGGCAACAGAGTGAGACTGTTTCAACAATAAATGAACGTAAGTAAATAAGTAAATGAAAAACAAATAATTCAATTTTTAAAAGGGCAAAGAACTTGAATAGACATTTATCCAAAGAAGATAGACAGGCCAAACATATGGCCAACAAATACATGGAAAAAAATGCTCAACATCACTCAAAAAGCAAATCAAAAACACAATGAGGTACTACCCATTAGGATGGACACGCTCAAATAAACAACAAGTTCTGCACATCTTTGCAAACATGCAAAGATGCAGAGAACCTGGAACCCTTGCACACAACTAGTGTGATTATAAAATGGTGCAGCTGCTATGAAAAACTATCTATGGAAAACAGTCCTCAAAAAATTAAAAATACAAACACCCCATGATCTACTTCTAGATCTACTTCTGGGTGGGATTCAGTTCCAAAAGTACAGAAAGCAGGGTCTTGAAGAGATATTTGCATACCATGTTCATTATAGCATTTATTCACAGTAGTCAAAAACATGGAACCAACCTAAGTCTTGATCAATGGATGAATGGATAAAGAAAATAGAGTATACACATACAATGGAATATTATTTAGCCTTAAATGATTAGAAAATTTTGAGCCAAGCACAGTGGTTTACAGCTGTAATCCTAGCACACTAAGAGGCCAAGACAGGTAGATTTCTTGAGCTCAAGAGTTTGAGACCAACCTGAGCCAGAGCAAGACTCTGTCTCTAAAAATAGCCAGGCGTTATAGCAGGCACCTGTATTCCCAGCTACTTGGGAGGCTGAGGCAAGAGAATTCTTGAGCCCTAGAGTATGAGGTTGCTGTGAGCTATGATGCCATGGCACTCTATCAAGAGTGAAAAAAAAAAAGGTAAGAAAATTTTGTTACATTTTGCAACATAGACAAACATTGAAGATATTATGGCAAGTAAAATAAAGCAATCACAAAATGACAAATATTGCATGATCCTCCTTACAGGAGGTATCTAACATAATCAGACTCATAGAAAAAGAAGTAGAATGGCAGTTGCCAGAGGCTG
>NW_003852471.1:5442454-5449166 GCF_000181295.1 Otolemur garnettii | reverse complement strand
ACTAAAATAAACTGAAAAAAAGCACAAAACAGGACATAATAAGAATAAAAGCAAGAATAAGGTGGATCATAGACAAACAAAAGATCTAATAACAAATCAAAATTAATTTTTCTTAAAAATTAACAAAATCGTGAACCACTCGCTAGCTTAAATGCGAGAAACCATACATACACAGAACAATAAATAATAAGAGAAAAATAAGCATTAATGCAGGAAAAAAGCTAATTTTAAATTATGAAGGACTACTAAATTCTAAATTGTATAGTAGAACAATATAGCTAACCAAAATTAAACCTGTAAGAAAGAGAAAGTTTAACCAATTTCTCTCAAAGAAATAAAGTTGCCAATGACCCACATGATTAAAAAAAGCACCAAGCCAGGACAATTTCACAACTGTACCAAAACTTCGAAGACCAAATACTCCTCAGGGTACACCCCTGTTTCAGACCATTAAAAATGAAGGAAAACTTCCTAACCTTCTTTGTGAAACAAGGATAATGCTGATACCTAAACTTTAAAGACAATACAAAAAATGGCAATACAAAATGGCAAACCAGTATCACATATGACTATCAATGTAAAAGTAATACATTTTAAAATTCGTGAACAGAATCTCATGTCTAATTAAGAAAATAATACACCAAGACCAAGTGAGATTTATTCCAGAAATACAATACTGGTTCTTCAACATATTTAAAGGGAAAAAAAATCCTATGATTATATTCATAGATAATGAGAAAGCCTTGGACAAAATTCAATATTCGGCCCTGAAAAAAAAACAAAACAAAAAACCCACAAAGATGCACCCCTCTTAACAGAACAAAATATATATACTTTGGTCCTAGAACCAGCATATTTCTTACTGGACAAACGCGAGGAGCATGTCCAACAACGTCCAGTACAGACAGGGATGTGTATCAGTACTGTCCTGGAAGTACAAACCAATGCGATCAGCTAACAGAACTAAAATGGGAGAATTAGAACTAGAAAAAAAGTAAAACTATTTCTAGAAAGCAGATGATATGATAAACCCTGGAGAATCACCGATAAAACTAAATCAAACAATAAAACAACCAAATAAAGTAAGAAGATATAAAATCAACATATCGTTCTACAGGTTTTGTATATAAAGCGTAACTAATTAGATATTGTAATGATGGAGAAAACCCCATTTATAACAGCATTAATAAGCTGAAATACTATGGCATAAATTGAGCAAGAAATGAGCAAAACATTATATGAGGAAATTAAAACACTCTGGAATCACCAAAAAAAAAAAGGAAAGGAAAAAAAATGCTAGAAAAGGAAAAAATATGGAAAATCATCCTTTTGATCTTGCAGAGAACCCAATATGATAAAGATATTCTCTTCAATTTATAAATTTTATTAAAATCCCAATAAGAACATCAACAAATTTTTTTAATCAATGTAGACAAATAAAATTAAGTTCACATGAAAAAATAAACAGTTCGTATGAAAAGAACAGCCAAACAAAAAGTGGAAACAAAAAGGGTAGACCACCGCTGCCCAACATCAAAAGATACTGTAATTCTAAGTATGGTAATAGTGCATGAATAAACAAGCAGGCCAGTGAAAGAGATATAAGTGAAGAAAAAGACCAAATACTTACAAAAATTTAATCTATTATAAAAGGAGCGACAAAATACAGAAAAAAAACTAGCTGGACATGGTGACATGCCTGAAGACCCAGCTACTCAGATTGAGAAGATCCCTTGAGCCCAGACTTCCAGGATGTCTTAGGCAACATAGTGAGACCCCCATCTACTAATACGAAGGAAAGGAAAGGGAAGAAAGAGAAAAGTGATCCTTGACTATATGGGAAGATGTTCAAACTCGCTAATGATAAAAAAAAAAATTAAATTAAAACTACACTGAAATACCATTTCTCATCTACGAGATCAGAAAACATTTCAAAATGTGATGACACCTTCTGTAGATGGTGCTATAAGGAAACAGACCTCACAAATTACTATCAGGAATTTGGCAATTTCTAACAAAGCTACAAACATGTACCTTTTGATCCAGCAATCTTTTGGAGTTTCCTCTGAAGGAACACCTCTAACAGTAAAATGTACCCACACATGAAGTTATTCATGATGACCTTTTAGTAACTGCAAAATATTAGCTGGATCTTTAACGTTCATATCTAGAAAAGTACCTAACCAAACTATGATATAGCCGCAGAACAGAGTACTAAGCAGCTGTTTAAAAAATTCTATATATTCATATAGTTTCCAAGATACACTTACAAGCAAAAACAAAACAAAGTGTAAAAGAATATCTAGAGTATGCCATAGATACAACTACTCTTGTATTTTAAAAGAAACATGGGAAGATTAAACCACTAATAATTCTGGCTCCCTAAAAGGGTGGGCTGACACAGGATAGAAGTGGGAAGGGAGTGATACTTCCCTGAGGCCCCTTTTAGTACCGTGGCATCTTTTGGCACCATATTAATGTTTCATATACTATTTTATTTATTCACATGCTACTATTTATTTTTAATAGAGGGTGAAAGAAAATAAAAAAGTTTAGAGGGATTAAAAACCTTGAAGTATAAAAAGAAACAAACCTAACATAACTAACTCTTTCAAAATGAACAAACCAACCATACCGAAAGGTCAAGCAGGACTTGGGGTACAGACCTATATATGCTCAAGACAAAGATAAAAAGAACTATAACAAATACTGGATTCATTTTTTTTTTTTTTTGAGACAATCTCACTCTATCGCATGGGTAGAGTACCATGGCATCATCATAGCTCACAGCAACCTCAAACTCCTGAGCTGAAGGGATCCTCCTGCCTCACCCTCCTGAGCAGCTGGGACTACAGGTGCCCGCTACCAGGCCTGGCTGGTTTTTCTGTTTAATAGAGAGAAAGGGGTCTCATTCTTTCTCAGGCTGGTGTCCAACTCCTGAGCTCAAGGGATCCACCCGCCTTGGCCTCCCACAGTGCTGGGATTACAGGCATCAGCCACTGCTCCTGCTAAAAATATTGATTTCTTAGGTGATTCTCTTGCCTCAGCCTCCCGAATAGCTAGGACTACCCCCAGCTAGGAATAGCCGCCAGAACGGCTGGCTATTTTTTTGATGCAGTTTGGCCGGGCCAGGTTCGAACTCAACACCCTTGGTATATGTAGCCGGTGCCCTACCCAGGGAGCCACAGGCGCCACCCAAATATTGATTTCCTAATAGGTTAATTTGGTTTTCACAGTGGTATGTGTTATTCTGGTTTCTCATGTTTGGAGAAGGAAGCAATAAGAGAAACGTCACAACTTGAATACTTGAAGGAGGACACTGAAAGGTATATATTAAAAAGCACAGTCATCCAGTCGACTCTATAACCAATCCATGGAAACTGCAGAGGACTTCAAACACTTGATGCCCATCCTGGCAGCCCCCAAGACTCGCTTCATCATGAAACTGCTCTTTACACATGAAACAAGAAAGTTTACTGAGAGCATTTGTCTTTCCAAGACAGAAATCACTTTTCCTACTGAATAGCACAAAGATCATTAATACATCTTCAGACTTAAAATCGTACAGTACTTTTTCTTTAAAAAACTACTTTCATCTTCTCTGTCTAAACCAATACCTTGATTAAACATTTCAAGAAATGAGTTACCTTTCTTGTTGAATCAAGATTAAACTAGAAAATCATTTAATTTAATCACTTTGAAGAATAAATTTCTAAAAGATATTTTCCAAAATAATAGAGTGTATAGCACATGAATAATGTCAATTCTTCAAAATTTGAGACTTTTCAGCATTTCCAGATTATTTAATTATTAAAGTTAAATGCAGAGGTCAGTGTCAAGGCAGGAGGATGAGAAGGTGATGTCTTGGATAGACTTCTGAACTTATTTCCTCATATACAAAACAAAGGTGTTACCCTACCTGTCAGCCTACAGAGTTACAGAGCTCAGTCACAAAATGCATTTGTGCTGGGTTATCTATTGTGGGCAAGGCATCACCGCCTCTCCTTCCAAGGCCTTACTTGCATGGCACAGAAAAAGTAACCACATATCCAGATTTCCCTCTGGAGGAAGTTACAGGTAGACACTAGGGAAAAGAAGCAGCTTCTAAGTGTCCAGTTTCTTAAGAACCAGCCACTTTGGTGCTACCACCTGCGAGTTCTTAAGGCTTTCACTGACTTCACAGAAAACAACAAACTTCCATTCTTCAGGCTGAAATAATCAATGACAGCTTCCCCAATCATCACTTCCCTGAGTCCTTCCAGAAGTTACTATAAGCCTTTAATTCCCTTTATACATATACTTTGGTTCTCAGAACCAAACCCTGATTGGCTGATATAAATGAAAATACTCTATAAACTAAAAAAGACCATTCAAAAGCATAATATTAATATTTCTGTTCCCATTTATACGAAATTTTAATTGAAGTTATTTTCTGATAATCAGCCTCTTTTTGGCAAATTAATACATCTAAAATAAAGCTTTGTTTCTGCAAATCAATAAAATTTTTCCTTGCTACAAAAATCAGCTCTCTATCCAACTTCATTTCTCCAAGTTAATCATTCACTCAGTCAACACATTTACTGAGCTACCAAGAGATTACCATACAAGAATTCACAAAATATATATATATATAAAAAAAAGAATTTACAATATATGAGAATAACAACAAGTATTCGTAATATAACTGTTACAAATCTAGAACCACACGGGATGGTATATCAGCAAAAGGAAAGGTTGTATTTGACTTGGGGAAGAAAAGCTAAAAATCAAAAATGGATTTAAGGAAGAGGGGAATTAAAAGTTAAATTGAACTTAAAAGTAAAGGGAAGGAAGAATTCTCAAAGTAGAAATGATGGCAAGAAAGTGAAACAAAGAACATGCTCAAAGAAACAAAGCTTGCAACTCCAAGGTGTGTAGGACAGAGCGGTTTATACAGGAATGTGTGAAAAGGAAGTAAGACAGATGCCAAATAATACATGGTCAGAAAAGCTAAACATTACGACTTCACTGTGATTCTCCAACTCCAGGTTCATCGAAAGAACTAAAAATTTTATGCCTAAATTATGCCTAAATTTTATGCCTAAATTATGCCTAAAATTAGGTTACCAACCTGCTCCCCAATTAGAACCTAAGAGAGGCAGAGAAAAGAAATGAGTCCTCCTAAAATACTGTGTGTATCCTTTTTATCCTAACACTCTCCTGGTCAAAAACTTTCAATAATTTCTAAATGTACTCAAGTCCCTCAATAACAAGGTACCCATCCTATTAAATTGTACTTTCTAGCACTGTCCAGAATGGACAACTTTCTCCAGGTAAGTTGTTCTCTGTACTGGCCCTTGAGCAAGGCTAGAAAATGCAGATGGAGTAACACTGTGCATCAGTGTGCCCAGGCTGCCATAAGAAACACCATATCATACACTGGCAGCTTCAACAACAGAAATTCCTTTTCTTGTCGTTTGCAGACTAGAAGTGAAAGATCAAGGGGCCAGTCAGTTTGGTTCCTGGTGAGGACTCACTGTGTGTCCACACGTCCTTGCCTCTAAGAATACAGAAAAATTCTCTTCCCCTTCAGATAAAGGCACCAGCCCTACCAGATTAGGACCACATTATGACTTCATTTAACCTTAATTACCTCCATTTGCCCAATCCACAAACACAGCCACATGCCAGTTGGGGCTTCAACACAGGAATTTTGAAGACGACACATATATTCACTCCATAACGCACCATGCTATTTCTGAGTTTTAACCTTGACTTTTCAGCTTCTGCTCTTACCTTCTTGAAATACTTCCACCACCATATATAAAAGCTCAGTCAGGCCTACTAGAGAATAAGGAACCACATATGCCACAGCCTGCTTTAAATACCACACACATGAGTGAGGCCACATTAGACTGCACAATTCCAGTCTTGCTGTCAGATGACCACAGCCACATGAGTAACCCCAGGTGAGACGAGCAGAACTGCCAGCTGAGCTTAGTCAAAATCGTAGAATTGTGAGAAAACAAATGATTGTTGCTTTATGTCACTAAATTTGGGAACAGTTGGTTACAAAGCAATAAATACCTGATAAGACATACCTTCTTGTTCTGCTTTTGGACCTAGACCTCTGAACTCTGTAAGATTTCCCCCGTCCCCTTGAACGACTTCGACTTCGTTTTCTTCTAGAGCCATAAGAAGAGCTACTGCTTGATCGATGCCTACGTCTGAAATAAAATACAATCAGAGATTACTACTATAAAAATGTTTTATTATGGACTTTAAGAAGAAATAGTCTAGATTCTAAAGAATCATCTCATTTTTACTATATTCTCACTTTTCCCTTAAAGCAAGTAGAGATAAATTGTTATTTCTCTTTATTTTTCCTTTTTTATTTTAGATTAATGTAAGGGTACATACGATTGGGTTACATTGTTTGTGTTTGTTAGGTAACATCCAAGTTGTAGTTGAGTCCTTCACCTAGGAGCTGTGCTATACACCCCTATGTTGTACCCATTAGGTGGGAGCTTACTGAGTCCCCTCCCCTCTCCTTCCTTCCTTCTACTTGAATTTAATTGTGTTTTTCTCTCATGTAGGCCTATATTTGATCATCTGCTAGTTTCAAATTAGTACTGAGTACATGGGGTGCTTACTTTTCCATTCTTGAGATACTTTACTAAGAAGAACATCCTTTAACTCCATCCAGGTAAACACAAAAGATGTAAAGTCTCCA
>NW_003852471.1:5435087-5437690 GCF_000181295.1 Otolemur garnettii | reverse complement strand
AAGAACCACAACCAGAAGCACCTAAAGTCATTCCCCTTCTCCCCTCTTGTCTTCCACACTGAATCCCTGTGTAAGGGATAAAGATGTAGAAAAAAAAAAAAGAGAACATAAATGTAACTGTGTATCTTATGACCAAAAAAAGAGAACAGATCCCATTTATTTTTGATGTTGCTACAATTGCAAATGGGGTCTTCTTCATAAATTCTTTTCCTACACCAATATTGTTAAAAGTTTTTCCCACACTTTCTTCTAGAGTTTTTATAGTTTCATGTCTAGCGTTAAATCCTTCATCCAGCACAAGTTAATTTTTGTAAGTGCTGAGAGGTGCAGTTCCAGTTTTAGAACCTTTCCCCAAGAGAACAGAAGAATGGACAACAGACACATTAAAAAAAACTCATTGTTCCTAATCATCAGAGAAATAGAAATCAAAACCACTTTGAGATATTACCTAACCCCAGTGAGAATAGCCACATCACAAAGTCCCAAAGCTGCAGATGCTGATGGGGATGAGGAGAGAGGAAAATATTTATGCACTTCTGCACACTGTTTTTGGTATTGCAGAGTAGCCCAGCCTTTTTGGAAAGAAGTATGGAGAATCCTCAAAGAACTAAAAGTAGACTTTCCATTTGATCCCACAATGCCATTACTAGGTTTTCTACCCAGAAGAAAAAAATCATTTATCATAAGAACATTTGCACTTGAATGTTCAATGCAGTTCAATTCACCACTAAAAAGATGCGGAAACAAACCAAGTGCCCATTAACACTTGAATGAATTCATTGTGATATGAACTGTGATATATGTGTACCATGGAATACTACTCAGCAATAATAAAAAACGAAAACTTTGCATCTTTTGAATTTACTTGGATGGATTTGGACAACATTCTCCTAAGTATCTCAAGAATGGAAAAGCAAGCACCCCATGTACGCATGTAGTCAATACTAAGTTGAAACTAGTAGATCAACAACTGCAGGCCCACATGAGAGAAAAAAATAATTATATTCTGGATGGGGAGCAGGTAGAGGGGAAGAGGTCTGGGAAGTCCCCACCCACCTAAGGAGGACAATGCAGTGAAGGACTCAACTGCAACTCAGACTTTACCTACAAAGGCAAATAATGTACCCTAACGGGATGTGCCCTCACATTAACCTGAAATGTAAAAGAAACAAAAAGAACATGAGAAAGTGAGCATCAATTTTTCTTCTAATTACAAACAACATAATTCATCCATCATAAAAGACTAGTTGACCCATTTAACCCAGAAAGTTAATGAAAGATATAAAAATCCTTCCTTAGAGGAACTAAAAAAAAAAAAAAAAAAAAGGCTAAAAAACCACTTTCCCAAAACTATAAATATTTCTTCAAGTGACACATTTACATTTCAGAAAAATTACACAAAATTAATCTCCATAAAAGAAGAAAAAAGTCACCATATTTCTTTGTTATGGTCAATTTCAAGCACTAAGAAAAGGAAGCAAAGACTAACAGCAAATCAGAGGTAGGTCCCAAAATCGTCTTCTCTGTCAATGTGCCAGGTACTGAATTCCTACTAACCATGCTAGATACATACTTACCCTTAGATTTCCATAACGTCAGCAGCATATAATTGCATATACTTGCTAATTTAAGTCATGGAGAGCAATTTATATTATATATAAATATAATAATATATTTTTTCTTACTTTTAGTAAGAAAAAACTCTTTATACTTAACTCCACTGGCAAGGTGCAATGCATACAAAGGCATTAATAGCTCTTTCAGATAAGGGCAATGAATGATAAATTGAACAGAGACCTTTTATTTGAGTCAGGGTCTTGCTCTGTTGTCCAAGCTGGAGTGCAGTGGCATCATCACAGATCAGTGCAACCTCCAGTTCCTGGATTCAAGTGATCCTCCTGCATCAGCCGCCTGAGTAACTGAGACTACAGATACACACCACCATGCCTAGCTAATTATTGTTTTCAAAGATAGGGTCTTGCTATACTGCTAAGGTTGGTCTTGAACTACTGGCCTCAAACAATCATCCTGCTCAGCCTCCCAAAATTTTGTAATTACAAGAGTGAGCCACCATTTCTGACCTGAGCACAGACTTTCAGGAGTTGCACAAGCTAACAATTTTCAATGTATAAGTGCAAGAGACAAAACAGGAACAGAACTACACATTTTGGCTTTCTGTTCTCACTCTAGTTATTCCTGGTTGTAGCCTAATGGTTGTAAATCTCACCCAAATGCTCCCACTACAGAATTGATGCCATAGTAGGTAATGAATACAGTAGAACATCAATTATAAAAACAACTGATTGTAAAGTTCAGGTGGCTAATTGAAGATGTGAAGCTAAAACATGGTCATATAAGAGAGGAAGTCATAGGCATAAATAGCAGTTCCTCTGTCCAGTCATTAATAAGGCACAAAAAGCAGTTATCATTTTTAGAAAATAAGCAATCAGTTTGAAAGAAAAAAGGTCCCTCAGGGACATAACAGTTTATAATTACTTGTCCACTACTTATTCATTAGTACATCACACTATCATCTTATAGTGGATACATCCCTCCTCTCCCCCAAAAAGTAAAAAGAACAAGCTCGGCGCCTGTGGCTCAAG
>NW_003852471.1:5429706-5434792 GCF_000181295.1 Otolemur garnettii | reverse complement strand
AAAAAAAAAAAACCCAGGTGAACGCTATTTACATATGAAGAAATCCAAGTGCAGAACTATGCAAAGACACACCATAAAAGAACAAAAGTAAAATTTGAGGATAACAAAGCAAAACTCAAAAGAGAATAAAAATTCTGTCAAAAGACTCTTCTCATCACTACCAAAAAATCTGTAAGCTGTATCTCTTTTTCAAAAAAAGTTTCAATCATAGGAATTTCTCCCCAGTAGTTTGAAAATGTAAGCAGAAAATACACCTATAGCTCTACTATAAAAATCCTATTATAAAAGTTTTCCAATTTGTAACAAACAACCGTGTATGCTGAGACTGGCTGAGTTTGTAGGGCCAATTAACAAAGGTATCAGCTGCCTTTGTCTTTTTCTGTCTCAGACTTTTTTAGGTCTCCTATTGAATAAAATATGGTAATAAAATGCTGTTACTTAGCAAGAAATCTTCTTTACCTGCAAAGCCAGTGTTTACTTACAGATTCTAAGACTAGAGAGGCCGTCAAAGAAGGTCTAGTAATAGTTTCCCCACAAGGTAGTACGAGTCACATCTGCACCAAATCCTTAAACCCGAAAACTCAGCACATCTCCCTCACTTAGAGTTTTTACATTTAAGTTCAAAGAAGATAATTTGAATACTTTTTGTGACAAGACAGGTGAATTTATTTAACTATCCATTACATAGTTAATGAAACACAACTGGGTTACTGCTTATTCTGAAAATGCCAAAAATAAAAAAAAAACTGTTTCCATTGTGCTTTTAAAGACACATACCTCTAAAAGAGATTTAATAAGGTTATCTTTAAAAGCAGGCAACATGAGTTATGGGGCCTTACAACCTCACACAAAGGTAAACAGAGCCATATACTGTTGGTCACATGGCCACAAGACCTGAAGCCAAGGGAATGTACAGAATGTTTAAGGCGACTATAACTGTATTTCAGGGCAGGAACGTCTATTTGACCCCGCACCTTCTCTCCTCTCAGCAAGCCTGTGTGAACAGGCAAGGGAAGGGTAAGGCGGAGCCAGAAGGGGAGGCAGATCTAACCTAGAGACAGCAGAGCTGAGCCGGACAGAATGCTCTAGGATACAGCCTCCCACCTGCACCACCCTATCTAGGGCTAGTGAAGGAAAGCCAGGCTTATATTGCCAGACAAGCCAAGAAATCCAAACACAGCGATGAATGACTAAGGGCTGGAGGCGGGGTGAAGAATCGGCTAACACTCCCACGCCACCTCCAGACAGGGGACCACGCTTGAGGCCTGCGCCCGCCCTACACCCTACGACCCGCAGCCTTGACCCAGAGAGTTCGAACCAGCCAGATGCAGGGCGCATGCGCACCATGCGGCTCCGCACGCAGCAGGGCCACCGCCCACCCCTCGGCCGACCCCCCGGCACAGACTACGCCAGGCCCCACGCCGCCTCACGCCGGAGAAAGGCCTTGGAGCCCCGCAGCCACGGGCGCAGCCCCCGGGGCCCTGGACGCGGGCATCACCTGGATCCGGACCTTCGGGCCAACACCTCCCGAGGACGTGCAAGCACCCAAAATCTGAAAACGTTTCTTCAGATCAGGGCGCCGCCAATGTCCACCGAACTTGCTACAGTTTAAGCTCAGCGCCTTCCTGGTTTCAGTACCAGGCAGCCGCAGCCGAGCTATCGAGTGCATCGATGGAGGCTGCCAGGCGAGAGGAATGCCGAGGGAGTAGATTGTCACGCCGCCAATTTTTTGTTTGGCGTTTGTTATGCGTGCTTGTTTAATTTGATTTTCTAGTTCCCAAAAAGCAATAAAGGTGGGACTGGAGGATGTTTTTCCCTTAGTAATCATCGTTATCGTCACATATAATCAGCAAACAAATCTGTATCGCAGGAAGTCATGTTTAAGACACCCACACAGCAAAATTGGTTAGCTCACGCTGGGGGAGGGGGAAACTCGCCCAACAATAATAAATCATGGGGTTGTGTCTGTATAGAGTCGTGTGTGATTAAATTGTAATGATTTATTTGCAAAAATGCATTAAAACTCGGTGTTTCTTCTGCCCTGAAGGTGAAGGCACTCACAGGTTGGGTACAAATTAGTTTCTCAGATTAAAGTAACTGATTCCGGGAGGAATAGGAGAAAGTTGCCCAAGGCAGAGATAGGTTTCTTCTGAAAAGGAAAACAAATTTATAGAGTTTTCTTTTATTTCAGTCAATAGAAATTAAAGAGATTAGCATTCTCTGTAACTCATAGTGGATTACTTATTTTTTCTTGGAAGAAAATTATTTTTTCCTTATTTACTATACGTAAGTAAGGCTAAAGAGGTAAGTAAACTGTTGGGGTTCGTTTGGGTAACTGAGGACCAAATCATTCACAACTGCTAGAATATACATTTAAGATGGCAAAAATCATCTCTGCAATATATTTGTCATCAATGACTGTACCTTAACTATCCAGTTTTGAGAGTCCATTTTAAAACTTAACTGCAACACTACGTGTTTATTTTAAACAATTGAAGAGCTGGGGGAACCCTCGGATCCGGAGTTTTGTTGGAACCTGCCTTTCTGTCTTCAGGCTCTCAGCTTAGCTTTACTCTCAATGCTTTTGACCAAAACTATATTTTGAAATGTCCTGTTTTGGGAAAAAAGTTGCTCTTGTTGAAACAACATCATTAGAACTTTGTGAGCATTTATTAGTATATGACTTTATCCAAAACCTTGGATTTTTTTTTCAATTAAACTTAGCCAAGTGTGAATCCATGCTCAAGCAGTAAAGATTTCTCACAGTTCCATCTAATATCAACACTACTATTTCTGAATATACAATGACCCAATAAACTGAGATCATGGGGGAAATTTATTGATTTGAATTATACAAGAGTTATGTCAAAACACATCCCTGATTAATTTTAAAGTGGTCATTTTTTCCTCAAGCTCATTAGATTAAATATAATTTCAAGTACTTGAAAGGGCAAAGAAACAGGTGATGGGACTCCTGATCCCTTATCAGATATCTAATAGTAGTTATTTTGGAGCTGCTTATGAATATGTATTTAACACCTCAGTTTGAGAGCTGTTTGAGCAATATATCTATTCATTCTGCTAAATAATCTTAAAACAGATTTTCATAAAGTTTTATGATTATTTCTCTCTGATAACATCAAAATTTCCAGTAGTTTCAAGTAATGAAATCATGTTTGTTTCTAATTCCATACAGCTTTGAGTATTTGAATCACTTTTGTGATGTAATAAAGCAAAAGCTAGCACTCAACATAATTTATTAATACCTAAAACCTGTCACTCTTGAAAACTTAAAGATCTTAATTCTCCTAAATGTAGCAAAAAAACAAAATGTTTTAAGAAGGAAAGGTAACTTTAGAATTCAAGTAAATAAAAGGCAAAGCAGCATTTCTAGAAAGCATGACTTTCATTCTTAAATTCACCAAATGTGAACATTTTAATCTGAGGTGTAGTATAAGATAAAGTTACATACAGCCTCTAGCTACATATATTCTAGAAGTCACCAATGTATCAAGTTACAATTGTGTTCTCTTTTTACAAGTAATTTGGGTTGTTTTGATGGAACTTCTCAGAGTAGCTGCTAACTTTCTTTTGATACCTTACCCAATGGGTAAAAGATATACATATTAATGTTCTGCAATTTATTTTTACTAAGAGTATTAGGTCCAAGATAATGAACAAGTCACCTTTAACATCGGAAATCCTGTGTTAATATTCAGAGCACTCACAAATGTCCTCAAAGCCACACTTGAAGAGGTATATTTGTTTACACACTCAAGTAAATATAACTTTCCATATATAAGTATTCTTGCACGTGTATATATTTGCATAGCCACACTTCTCACAGCAAGCCCGGTTCTGCACAACGCAGACTGACTTAGGAAGATAAGTGTTCTTTCCATATAACAAGCCATTTGATGAAAATTCCACAAATAGAATTTTAAATTGTGTGTGTGAGAGAGAGAGAGACAAAGAGACAAAAAGACCTTTACTCCCAGCGAACATCTCTTTTGAACAGTCCACAATAAATAAATATAGGACACAAACTTAACTTCCATTTTTTTTCAAACTTAAAGAGAGATAATCTCTTGTTTTTCAAAATTAAGAAATCAACCAGGACGTTTCTCAGGATGCTAAAGAAGAGCTCATCGTGTCCGGGTTCAGGGAGTTTTTATGGAAGAAGGTTGATTGTCCTGAGACCTCACAGAGGAAACGAAGTAGAGCTACCCTGGACCAGGCGCTAAGGAAACACTTTAAAATGAGATTTGTCAGGGAACAGCTGCTCGGGAAACGTGTTAAATCGACGGGCCCCTTCTACGGGGTCTGTTCATAGAGGAGTCGGCTTGAACTCCAGGAAGCGAGTACTGGAGTGAATTACACCGACTGGGGCGAGAAGCTCCCTGAAGCCCCGCGCTCAGCTCCGCGAGCCGGGAGCTCCTAAAAGGAGCTGCGCAGGTCGGAGAAGCTGCAGAGAACCCCGACCCTGGACTAGGATGTGAAGCCGGGACTGTGCCTGGTGTTGGAACTACGGCCAGGGCCGGGATGAGGGGAGACGGCAGGGCATGCAGGGGGAAGGGGCGGGGATGCACAACTGGGATGCGAGATTTGGGTGCGAGAGCAGGGTGCGGGGCCTATCAACTGCTGTGCGGCTGGTGCCGGGCGAGGACGAGCAGTTGCGCGGCTCCCGGACGCCAGCGAAGCTGTAGGGTCTGAGGCAGCATCTGGATACCCGACTGACTCCTGGAGTAGCGCACTTGTCAGTTTCCTTTGGCCCCACCCCGCGGAGTCCATCTAGCTCCCCAGTGTTTAACTAAGTCGTGACACCAACGCAAAATCCACGCCTAATTAAATTAATTAGGGATTCTTGTCAATCCTGGATTAATGGCCAAGAGCACAGGCGACCGAGGCTATCTGAAAACCCACACGGCCGAGGACCGGCCTTCTCTCCCGCCCCCCTCGGGTCCCCTGCGCTGCCCTCCCACTCCAGCCTCGGCCCGCCGGGACTCCAGCCTCAATCAATCTCAATCTCTCTCTCTCAATCTCTCTTTCTAAATCTCTCTCTCTTTCTCTCTCTCTCCTCTCTCTC
>NW_003852471.1:5413380-5429667 GCF_000181295.1 Otolemur garnettii | reverse complement strand
ACCCGGGAAGGGGGCTAGCTAGGAGTTGCGAGGGGAGGTAATTTACTCAGAACAAGGGGCCGCCTTTAGGAAGTATAAATAGTGAGACTTCAAGCGCAGCGTCGCTATCAGATCTGAACTCTCCGCAGGAAGAATTGTCAAAGATCTTAACATTGAACAAGCGCGCTCCGGCAGGGAAGCATCAGTTCCCATTTCCCTCCGGCGGCTCCCGCCCCTCCTCTCCTCCTCCTCCTTCTCCTCCTCCTCTTCCTCCTCCCCCTCCTCCTCTTCCTCCTTCTCCTCCTCCTCTTCTTACTTCTTTTTTCTCCTTCTACTTCTCCTCTTTCTTCTTTCTTCTCCTCTTTTTCTTCCTCTTCTTCCTCCTCCTCCTTCCTCTCCTCCCCCACCTCCTGCCCCATTGATGTGTTATTATTGGGGGGGCTGGAGCAGTAAAAAAAGAAGAAGGAAAAAAGAGCGGGGCTCGGCTGGGAGAGGTTGAGCGCGGGGCTGACGGGCGGCGGCAGCGATGGAAGAACTTACGGCGTTCGTCTCCAAGTCTTTTGACCAGAAAGTGAAGGAGAAGAAGGAAGCGATCACGTACCGGGAGGTGCTGGAGAGCGGGCCGCTGCGCGGGGCCAAGGAGCCGAGCGGCTGCGCCGAGCCGGGCCGCGACGACCGCAGCAGCCCGGCAGTCCGGGCGGCCGGCGGAGGCGGCGGCGGAGGAGGCGGAGGCGGGGGCGGCGGAGGAGGTGCCGGAGGAGGAGCGGGCGGAGGAGCTGGAGGAGGGCGCTCTCCCGTCCGGGAGCTGGACATGGGCGCTGCCGAGAGAAGCCGGGAGCCGGGCAGCCCGCGGCTCACGGAGGGTAACGGCCTGACCCCCGGCCGCGGTTCCCCTTCCCGCCTTCCTGAGGCCCAGCGGGGAGGAGGGCGGGACGCGGACAGGGCCCTAGACCCCGGCTTTGGAAGCTAGAGTGATAGTGGAGGGTAGGTGTCCAGCGGTGTGCTCGGTCGTGGGTGGGGTCCTCGTGTTGGGGGGGTGAGAGATTGTGGGGTTCGTGCGCTCCCTTCCCAGATGTCCCCATCCCACCAAAATGCATTTTTCCCCAGCCGGAGGGTGGGCCCGCACCCGGGATGGCCCGCAGGCGGACGGGGAAGTTCTCGGGCCGGGCTACGGGAGGGGTGCGGGACCGGGCGGCCGAGGAAGGATCGCATCTAGCGCGAGTTTCCCTAGGCCTGAGAGAGAAGGGGAGAGGGAGTGAGAGGCAAGCTTCACCCTCAGGTTGCCCCCGGGTGTGGGGCCATCAGGACCCCTCCAACTTCACAAAGACCCGGAATCTTTGCATCTCAGGGGCCAAAACTTCCCTTTCTCTTTGAGCAATGGAGGCAAAACGAAGCCAAGGCACACTAAGGTCCAGGCTACGGAGCTTCTCTCTGGCAAGGTGGTTACATTTCTTTTTAGTGGTATGTTTTTCGATATTTACTGTTTGGAAGCACTCTGGTCTTCTAGAGGAAAAATCTTTTGGTGCCAGCAAAGAGTTAGGAAACGGCTTTTTCTAAATGGTAGAGTGTCCTGTACCAATTCAAAGGAGTTCAACAATAAAATGAATTTGTCACTTGGTGCCTGCAGTAACTGGTGTACTGCCATATTTTTCCAATTAAGAAAATATGTGGCATGCGTAGAATCACATATTTAAGCAAGCAATTAAGTTGTTTATAACACGGTCTGTTCCTGTTTAGACCATTAAGTGGAAATTTGGGAACGAAACAGAGATTATATTAAGTCTATTAATCAACTTGATATTTGGACATGTTTCTCTTTGAAGTCTCAAAACTTTGAGGGTCATCCACGGTGGGGATGACAAGTAATAGACAAAACTATCTCACCCCTTTGACAGAATCTGAAGGGTGTGTTTTCATATTTCAATTTCACTACAATATCACAGGAAATATATTTCTATTAAATTTACCTCTGATGTTTGTTATAATGTAATCCACCTTCTTCCCGAAGGAGGGACAAATGTTCACAAACGAACTCGGAGAACTAGAAATGCCAGCAACACTTAAGATCACCGTAGCTAGAATGCCCGGCTGGGCTGAGATCTAGCAACTCTTCCTTCCAGGACTCAGCACCAGGTCCTCCTAAATTTGGAAAGTGATGGAATAACTGTCAGGGGGTTCAGTGCAGCCTCCCTCGCGTGAACCCACAGCCCAGACCCTGGGTTCGCCAATATGCCTGACAGCTAAATTGAGATCTGAACCCCAGGCGCACTCAGATCCTGGAATTGTGAATTTCCGAGCTCTGGGCAAGTATGAATTTCTCTGCAGACCAGATCTTCCCAGAAAATGATTTTTAACACCCATGTTGATCTAGATCTTGCGCTGGGAAGAGCTGTAAACAGCCTCGACTATCTAAACTCAGTTTTGACACCTTAAAAACCCCGAGTCTCTGACTTGGGTGCAAAGAATTAAAGGTTCCCGGGGAATCTTACGTTGATGGTGGCTGCCCCGATCACTTCCCCTCGGCTGTACACACACGCACACAGCTAGGCTTGCTCTGTATAGTCACTCTAGCAGGGCTCTGGTTTTTTAAAGAGAACAGGAAAGGAAAGTAGGAACGGATTTGTGCAAATCCAGAGCAGAAAAATGCATATTTTATTAAACATCGGAGCCGGTAGATGCATGAAAAGGTTGTGAGCAACCAATAGAAACGGAGGATCGCGAATGTTTCGCTTGAACCTGTTGATCTGTGTGGGTTAAGCGTTTAGGGTCGGGTCTTCGATTCCATGGACCAGGGAGAAGGAGAGACGGAGGCAGCAGTCGGTTTCGCGGGTCACGGGAGGCTGCTGTTCTGCTAGCTGCCTTCTGGCCCGGCGTGGGCGGCTAACCCTTTCTGCCGCCAACATGGCGTGGGCGCCTGTGCTCCTGCGACCCTGGTCTGGCAGGGAGGACGCAGACCACCTGGCTGCCCACCAGACGGTCGTCAGGGTTTGGCCCGAGCTCCGGAGCAACGCGGGGCGCCGGGGGATACGGCTCCCTTCGGCACACAGCACTGGGATCTTGTTCTCCCAGTGCTACCTTTCCGTCCAATTGTTCCTAAATGAGACCAGCAAGTTTGCGGAAGGCAGAAAGCCAGTGGCGGTGAGAGCTGGCCTGAGAAAAGGCCAGCCCTCCAGGAATGGCCGATATGAGAGGCCTGTGGGTGGCCTTGCCGCGCCCTGCTGCCCAGAACGCGCTCTGTGAGAGGCCCGGCGGGGCGCTTTTGATATCTGTGAGTGCTTGGGAGACAGTGAGCGCGAGAGAGGGTGAATGGAAAGCCTTCGGTGTGTGCTGGGGAGGGCAGGGGCCGTGGGAGAGAGAGAGAGGTGGTGAGCTGAGGCCGCAGTTGCGGAGGAGGCGGATGGGTGAATGCCGAGATTGCGCCCGGCGGCCACCCAGACTTGACCTATGCGCGAGTCCAGGATCTTCTTCCTCTGGGCGGTGTGAGGACTGGAACCAAGATTTCGAGGGGAGAAAGAAGGATTTTCTATCCTTATTTGAGACAAATCTGGTAACGGGATTTGCTGTTCTGTTTTTGTCCGTGTGTGTGTCGGTGTGTGTGTGTGCGCGCGCGCGCGTTGGTGTGTGCGTGGACGCACGTGTGGCCCGTCCGTGGTGCCTCCTTCAGTGTCCCCGGAGCTGAAGGATCGCAAAGAGGATGCGAAAGGGATGGAGGACGAAGGCCAGACCAAAATCAAGCAGAGGCGAAGTCGAACCAATTTCACCCTGGAACAACTCAACGAGCTGGAGAGGCTTTTTGATGAGACCCACTACCCGGATGCCTTCATGCGAGAGGAGCTGAGCCAGCGGCTGGGGCTGTCGGAGGCCCGAGTTCAGGTACCCAACTGCGAGGTCGAGGGCCCAGGGAGGAAGTATGCCTGGGGTTGGAGAGGTGACTTGGGGACACAGGCTGAGGGTGCTGGTTCAAGTGTCTGGTGTAAGATGAGAAGGAAAAGGGTATCTTTACTAGCGGTCTTATTTTCCAAAGTAAATTTTAGTCCTGTAACTCCCCCCTCCCCCCCCCAACATATGTTCCCAGCAGAAAAAAGCTGTGCGGGTCTTGCTCCCAGAGTTTCTATAAACCACACCCCCCTCGCCTAGCGCTGGCTTTAATGTGGTTTAATCCTAATAAGCCTACTTTTATAAGGCTTAAAAAAATACCCCACGGAAAACGTTTTATCTCTGAATGCCTTAAAAGTTACAAGGAGTATTTTGCTCGCCCGAGTTGGGTTTCGTTCAAGGTCTGCTCTGGGGGTATACGTTTGCCAAGCGGATATGCCAATTAGGTTTATAGATGTACAGACTATAAAGAAAATTAGCAACTGTTAAGTGCCGAAATTTACAGTCTGCTGTTAGCGGTTGATCTCAAACTATGTGTGAAACAGCAGAGAAATAAACGCAGTTTGGGCACTCTTTGTTTGTTCCCTTAACGAAGGCAACCAGCCTGAAACTGCAGAAACTGAATTTTAAAACAAGGCACAAATTTTAATATTGGTGTTTCCACAGCCTGACCCCCAGGCAAGTGCCTGTTAAGTTAGGAGTGGAGCATGTTTTCTTTATTGATTGTGGTGGTGAGTGTAGAGCAAAAATAGGCAAAAGGGAAAATTATATGCATATATACATATCCTTCTAGCTTTGTGGGGGGGAAAATTTAAATGTTTCAGATTGTATTTCCGCTCAAATAAAATAGGAGAAAATGATGGCTATTATTTGTTTGAACACATGGAGCAGTTTTAGGCCGAACATCTGCAGCTGTTACAAAGTATCACTGTAACAGATACTCCTCGGGTCTCTGGGCACAGAGACCACCATCTGTAGCGAACTATGCACAATTCTTATGGGGCTTCCCCAATCTTGTAATAGGATCAGGAAAAAACCAGAGCAGTCACGTTGTAGGGGAAAAGTAATAATAGGCCGTCTTGGTCATCACAGCATCAGCAGAGCCTTCCTTTTTAAGCCTTTCTTGCTTTTTACTGTGTGCCCTGAGATCTCTAGAGGCTCAGCAACCCTTTAAAAACATGATGATAATTATTACAGTATGATTATTAGTATCTCAATTTCAACTCTTCTAGGGGAAAAAAGAGGCAAAAAGCCTCAGGCCATGTGAATTACACAAAGGATGCCACCCTGGCATGAAATCCACCCTTCTATTATACTAAATAGCAGGGGAATTTTTGAAGATTTACATTAACTGTGACACTTGACTTCAAAAACGTACCAGTAAAAACCTCTGAAGCAATATTTTACTTTCATGCGTTTTTAAAAACATTAATTTGTGAATCAATCAATATGCTGTATTATTGGAACTGGAGTATGAAAGCAAGGTTTATTTTAATTTTTAAAAACCTGTTATACTGCCTGTAAAAGTTGGCAAGTTTATTTTAATAAAATAACATCCTGAAGAAGATAGTATCTAGGAGTTACTTGATTCATATCCTACTCTCTTTTATGGAGTGTTCTTTTTTTTTTTTTAAGAAGTAAACTTTATTGTTGTTCTTTATTCTCTTAATATATTTGTTTAAGTTTTAGTACTATTTTCTAGATGTTTCCCTACTATCCTAACTGCAAGCAGTAGCTTTTTCTATAGAAGCAAATTAGATTATCATGATAATAGCACACAATTATTCTGCTACTGTGTTACACTCTGCTGCACAGGGGAACAGAGAAATTCTAAACTCTCAACTTCTTTGTAGTGAGGCTTTTATGACACTAATTATCTTTCTCCACCCTTAAAACTCCAACCCCACCACCACCACCCCCATCATTATTTGCTTTGGTGTTTGGTTTTTCTTTAGGATGAAGCTAATTACTATTACAGACTATTAATGACCACGTTCTTCTCAGGTCTTAACCAGGCAAACATCTAAATGCATTCTGAGGTTGGTATCAGGTACCAGGGAGAGTTTTAGGCCTTTGGGACTCTTGTTATGTGAAAAGATAAAACTAGGACTAATAGTAATTTGTTAAGAAACAATTTATCTTGAAAACTTCATGAAATCTATTTTTCTAGTTCATTTACATTTTTAACTTTAGAAATTGAGGCTGTTTTCTATAATTCAAGGATTGCTTGCTATATCTACAAATTTTTGCCTATACCACTATTCTTTTCTCTTTGTACTTTTGTAATTTAAAAAAATATATTTTTGAGCCATAACATCTAGGTTTTATATTTTTCCTCTCCAACTTGTAGGTTTGGTTTCAAAATCGAAGAGCTAAATGTAGAAAACAAGAAAATCAGCTACATAAAGGTATGCTTCTCATACAAGGAACATTTTATATATTAAGTTAAAAGAGAGGTAGAAAACTGTTATGTAACAACAGAAAAAAAAATCTCAAAGATGACAGTGATCCTTGATTTAAGAATCTTCTCCAAAAGCAGTTACTGAGAGTATTAAAGTCTGGCAGTTTAAAGTAAATTATGGCAGCAGTTTAGAAAGATAACAGTCCATTTTCAAAGGAATTAGTTCTATCTTATGCCATTTGGAACCCTGGAAAACAATGTTAAAAATATTAAGCTTAAACAGGGGTATTCTGTTTCCTTATTTTTAACAGGTGTCCTCATAGGGGCCGCCAGCCAATTTGAAGCTTGTAGAGTTGCACCCTATGTCAATGTAGGTGCTTTAAGGATGCCATTTCAGCAGGCAAGTACAGCCTACTTTCCAATTGTTTTTAAATATAAAAACATGTTTGCTTGAACTGTTGAACCTTACTTGTCTCTGAGTCCAGATGTTGGTGTCTGTGCAGTTGGAGAATCAATTTTGAGATGATATAGTGTACCCACTCCCCTTTAAAAACATATATGATGTCAAGGGCCTGAATGCTTAGTCCCTTCTGTCCTCGTGGGAACCCCCAGAACCCCAAGGGCAATAACTGCTTCTTTAAAAATGAGTTAAAGATTGCACATGGAGCAAGACAGAAAAAGCCTTTTGATTAAGATTTTGTCAAATCCAATACAGAGGTTAGTCTTAAGATACTTCTAAGACAACCATCTACATATTTTTCTAGGTATTTTATACCTCTTAGTCACATTAAATGTCTCTGACAAAAGAAAAATAAATACAAGTTCCCTCAATTCATGCTTTTTTTTTTAAAGCTGTCTCTGAAAACAAAGCTTTATCTCAAGTAGATAGGGAATTTTTGATCTTCTTAAAACCACTCTGCCTCTGCAATCCCTTTCTTAGCCATAAAGATACCTCTAAGAGAACATTTTAAAAGGACAGCCTCCAGCAATGATTAACTCCTAGGAAATTCTAGTACTTTGAACTCTCTGCTCTCCAAACCTGGGGGCTTTCCCGACCAGCAACTGACCTACCCTATCCTCAGCCAGACAAGACTCCTACTTGGCATGACTATGATGTCATGGATTAGCTCTCAGAGTCTAGCCCCCTGAACTAGGGAGACACCTGGTCTTCCCTTGTATTGAGAGTTAATGTTAGGGAGAGCTTAGCTCTGTTGGTGCCATTGACTCTGATATCCTGATGCTGGACTTTCGAAATAAGAGAAGATGATTGAAGAAAGAGGGATGAGGGATCTTAAAAGGAGACTTTATACTCAGAAGTGATCCTCCAGCCAGCAGCAGTCCCACCTGTGAGATTGTTAGAAATTCAGAATCTCAGGCCCCAACCTAGACCTTATGAATCAGAATCCACATTTTAACAAGATTCCCAGGTAATTCAGTGGCCATGAAGTTTAGAAGTACTGATGCACAGTTGTGCCAGTTGTGGTGAAGATGCGATAACTTCCCTAAGTGACATAAAAAAAAGTTTTGTAGTTCTCTTGGTACTGGGATGTTTTAGAAATGGGGTAAGAAGTGACTAGCAGCAGCAGGAGATCAGGTGATGGCCTTTAGCGCCAGTTTTTCCAATATACCTTTTCAGCCCAGCTCTTGAGGAAGAGCCTTATGCTGCAGACAGGGGTCCTGGAGTTACAGGGAAATAAGCCCAGGTGCTGGAGTATCTGTGTGACACTGTAAGATTAAGTAACAGGCTGAGAAAGTCACTCTCGGAACTAGTTATGCAGCCAAACGTCCCCTCCCCGTCCCCTATCCCAACCCAATCTTCCTTGGAGCCAAGCTGGACGCCGTTAATGCTCTGTTTCTATTCTGTTGTCACCCTAGGATAGTCATTGCAACGTGACGCCCTTGTCCTTTCAGGTTCAGGCGCAGCTGCAGCTGGACAGCGCTGTGGCGCACGCGCACCACCACCTGCACCCACACCTGGCCGCGCACGCGCCATACATGATGTTCCCAGCGCCGCCCTTCGGACTGCCGCTTGCCACGTTGGCCGCGGACTCTGCCTCCGCCGCCTCGGTTGTGGCGGCCGCCGCCGCTGCTAAGACCACCAGCAAGAACTCCAGCATCGCGGATCTCAGACTGAAAGCCAAAAAGCACGCGGCCGCCCTGGGTCTGTGACGCCAACGCCAATGCTAATGTCGCGCCACCCCGCAGCGCTCAGCCTGCACGCTCTCCGCGCCCGCTGCTTCTCTGTTCCCCTCTTCGGACCTTCGGAGCCGGCCCTCGGCTCTCTTTCCGCCTCTTGTCTCCTTGGCACCCCGGACTGGGAGAGCCGGACTCCACGCGGGATCCGGAATCCCCCGAGGCGCACCAGCTCAGTGGCTTCTGCTGGTTCTCCTACCCAAGACCCTAGAATTCGGTTTTGTAGGAGCGAGTTTGGGGAAATCTGGAAAGAGACTGGACAAGGGAGTGCTGGAACCGCGAAGTGTGGCTCGCCAGATAGCTGCAACGGTGGACTCTTGCATAGAAATAATCTTGTTAACAATAAAAATGAGAAAAAAAAAATCTAAAAACTAGAAAAGACAAACCAGACAGAAACGGTGAAAGGGAACATATTTCTTATTGCTATTTGACAGAAGCTGAAATCGGAGAAAGCGTCAAGGAGTAAAAAAAAGTTAAAAATTAAAGTATTTTATACATTTAAAAATACAGAAAAATAACCCAGACGAATCTTGAGAGAATGGGGTCGGGGGAGTGTTACCAAGTTAAATGTATGGGTTTCTTTTTTTAATGGGCTAAGAAGGCAAAACAGAAGGAAGAGGTATACTTATTTAAAAAAACTAAGATGAAAAAGGTGCGCAGCTGGGAAGTTCACAGGTTTTGAAACTGACCTTTTTCTGCGAAGTTCACGTTAATATGAGACATTTGATAAGAGAGGCGGGCCTCCTTTTACGTTGAATCAGATGCTTTGAGTTTAAACCCACCCTGTATGGAAGAGCAAGAGGAGGGAAGACAGTGTAAAAACGAGGAGAGAAAAAATAACCCACAAAAATGCCACAGACAATTTCTCTGATAAATTATTATGGCAGAACTGTCCGGACTGCTGACCCTAAATTCTGGTTTGCATGTTCCTTGTATTCCTTTGATGATGTCTCCCACATTCCCGCTCTAATCTCGTGCACTCCACTTTCATCTTCAGTGTGAAAAACAATACGAAAAGCGTCTGGAAATTGATGTATATCCACGTATATTTTTTGCCCTGTCTTTGATTCTGGGGAACAAAAGAAAAAAGTCAGAAAGGAAAAACATGTACACTCTGTCCTAAGAAGACAGAAGCAGGCAGAAAATATGGGGAAAGGAAAATGATAACGAGATGACCCAATGAAATAATGGAGAGACAGCGCCTGGCCTGGTGCTGGACACGTAGTGGGCACTCAGCCAGTGTTAGTTCACGCCACTCCCCTTTTCTTGTATCCCTCTTGCTGGTTTCCTGAAGTCCAATCTAAGGACTGTGCTTTATTTTCCCCTCTCTATCCCATCCACTTCACCTTAAACAACACCCAGCTAGATACAGGCACTAGGTTTGTATAAAATATGTTGATATACACGAACAAAGTTTTATTTTGGCTATAATGTGTGAACTGATGGTTGACTTTCAAATTTGCATTTTATCTCACATAGGTGTATCTTTTCACGTAATCTTTCTTTGGTTGTTTGTTTCAAGTAGCTATTTAAACTGGGATACTGCTGGACTAAACAATCTGTATCCCAATTCACTAGCCAGCCTCCTTAGTTTTTTTGGTTTTAATCCTTCTAGTTTACAAGAAAGAGGAAAAGCTCTTCTAACTGAACTTTGATATGTGGTTGAGCTTTGTAACTATTTGTTCTCCATGAAAACAAAATTATTTATATTTGCCATATTTTTTCTAGTGTATTAAGTTATTTTAAACAAAAGATGTTATCTCATGACGTGTTGTCAGTACAAAATGTTTTGGCTCCACCTCTGTTAAACCTTTTAAATAAGTGCCAAGTTATTAATTGAAGACACTTTGAGATCAGTTGAATGAAAATAGTATTGTTTCATTTGATGGGGTTCGCGTCATCTTTGTTCCTGTTACTATTAAAATATCCGGGATATTCTTTCCCTGTTCCTTTTTGGTTAATGTCTATCTGTCTATCTACCTGCCCACTTATGTATACTTAGAAAAGTTGGCTGTACTCTTATGTACCCTATCCAAGGGGTATTAAGAAGGGTGACTGTGGCTGGCTACGTCTCTCGCTAACACTGAGCTTCTTTTACCCCTCTCTTTTTATCCGCCTAGGATAGAATCCGATTATGCCAAACGGATAAAGGAACAGGTAATAAGTAAAATAACGTGGGATAGGATAGAATAACCTCTTTCCCCCAGAGGGACTCTCCTTCATTTCCCTATACTTTCACCCTTCAAGTTTATTTTGGGGACATTGTGGGAGGACAGAAGGAGGGGTCACTTGGTGCGGAATCTTTTAGGGGTTGGTACGGCGTGATCCACAGTCGCTCCTAGTCGCTGACCCTCTCTAGAGCAGGTCAGGCGCTGGCTGGACAGCGAGCGAGGACCCGCGGGGCGGGAGCGAGCAGGGTGGCGCGGGATTCCCCACCTCTCACTCTAGTTCAGCGCTTTGGCCGATGGAGCTTCTTCATTGGTTACGTGGAGAAGGGGGAAGCAGGACTGTGTTTAGGAAAAGCCGGGTCTTAGCTGTCCTCAGGAATATCGAGGACTCTTTCTCTCCCTCCTCTTGGCCCTTTCCTTCTGGGGTGGGGGGGAAACCACGAGGAAAGTCCAAAGGTACTGCTTGTTTTGGAGTGGGTGGAGACCGTGAAAGTGGGCCCTGGCCAGGTCTGAGACAGGACCTTCCCATCCTGCGCTGGGACGGGGGACCCCCTCGAAGACGGAGGGTGTCCTGGGGGTCCCCTGTGGCCTCATCGCGGGCTGGCGGGCTTGTAGAGCCCCCTACAAAGCCCCGCACCCTCCAGCAGTGCCCCTCGCCCCACTCCCGGCCCTTTCCGGGTCTGAGTTGGCGTTCAAAGCTGTTCCTCAGCCTAGACATTGGCAGATAGGTTTCCATCTTTCTGTTAATTTTTAGAGACCACTGAACAGGACTTGGCGGTACTCGAGGCGCAGGTCTTGCGGGACTCCCGGTTAAAAACGTCCCTGCAGTGTTTATAATAGAAATCTGCCGGGGGGCGTGATGTGCCTAGAAGCATGAGCCCCGGACAGGGGTCAGTCCCCGCAGGCTCCAGGCCCCAAGCCTACCCCAACCCCAACTCGGGCTCAGACCCTTCCCCGGGTTCCTGAGGGAGGTCGGAGGTCACGGGAGGGAAACCTGGGCCAGGGAAGATGGCATTTCGGTCCTGGGCCCAGCCTATCCCCAGCGGCTGAGTTCGTGGGAAGCCGGAGGTCAAAGGAGGCTGTGCGTCCGGGCGCAGTGGGCCGAGGCTCTCGGCGTCTGTACAGGGGCGCGCCACCCGGCCTAGGTCCGCGGGGACTGTCCCTGGGCACAGGACTGAATGGGCCCAGCAGGGACCCTGGCGGAGGTCGCGCCCGGCCCAGACCCCTGCGGGAGCGCTATAGGAAGTGGGGCCAGTAGAGGCAGCCAAGGCCGGCGAGAAAAGTCCAAGTTTCTGGGCCGAGTAAGCACAACTCGAGCGGGACTCGGCCTCTGGGCCCAGCGCGCCAAGGATGATCCCGGCAGCGCCCTTGCCTCCTACAGCGTCCGCTCTGCCCTAAGGTTCCCGGACCTCATAAGCCAATCTCTTCGATCCTTTGGGGCCTCGGCCTCCAACGCAAGATCACGCCGGGCTCCCTTTCCAAGAGCTCCGGGGCCCAAACTTTTGGACAGTCGCCTCCCTCGTTGTGCAAAAAAACAAGTTCAAACCCTGAGTTCACCAAGCCATCCGGAGATGTCCAAGAAAATCTTCACTTTAAATTTAATTAAGGTCCAACTTGCGTGTTGTTTTGGTCGAAAACTCAACAATCCTAATAAATAATTAATAAAGGATTCCTATTCCCAACCACTCAATCTTTCTGGACGTGCAAGACCTCCCTGAATTACAAAATCCTTGACAGGGGACAACTGCATTAAAAGAGATTATTCGAGACATCATTAGCCTATGATACATACAAGATATCCTCAAAGATAGGAGGCCTTTGCTTGTAGCTGAACTGATATACAATATCTATTCTGAGTTTTCCCCCAGATTTATAACTTTTTAGATCCTCAGATGGTAATACTTTAGTATAACGCAATGCTCAAGTTTCAGAACTATTTTGATTTCTGAAAAATGCCTTTTTGGCTTTAACGACATAGGATCCTGTTTTTTCTTCACAAATCAGTTTACATCACAAATTGCAAACATTTGCAATAAGATATCAAGATTGTTTATTTTACATAACCTCGAGCACTTGACTATGTTAAACACCAGCACAGAAAGTCTGTGAAATCAGTTTAATGTGTGTGAGGGAATTAGAGGATCACTCCTTTTCATCACATAAATAAAGCATTTAAGATTGTTTTGATTGTCAGTCTCCCAATTTTTAAACAGTCTTACAATTGACTATTAATTTTAGAGTCATTCTGTACAAAAATAATTACTAAAGTTATATCCAGCTTTAATTAAATGTTTCTGGGCAGAAATAAATGGTATTTTATATAGGGAAGTGAGTGATTGTTTTTAGTATTATTTGAATTCAAATGTAAATAAGAGTCTGCAAATTCCAAAAGAGGAAAAAGGCCTAAAATGGTTTCTGAACGTGCCATTAGAACAGTTAGCCAAAATTCATTCAAGCAACATCACAAGCCCAGAAATAATAAATATGTCATTCTAATGAGAATGTTAACTTATAGATAATTTATTCAAGGTAGTTTTTACATTTGACCTGCCTGGCTACTGTAATGCTTGTTCTTCAAAATCTAATTTATATAGGCTTGGGATATACATAATTCATAACTCCTGTTAATATATACATATGTATCCACACCCTGAATTTTAAATCTTTACAATATGTTTGGATGTTTACTAGCATGTTTTTAAAATGACTGAAATAAAAACATAGGAAGTGTTAAACATCATATTGACAGCAAGTGCTTGCCCTGCCCTGTATCTAAAGAAAAAGTGATGGAAAATGAAAATATTAAAAAGGATTAGATAATTTTCAAACTCAAGTATAAACACAAATATTTTAGGCAAAAAACATTCTTGTATAAGAAACACAAAAACCTGCAAGAAAGACATACAGATGTGAGCGGATGACTCTTCTGATGCCTAGACAATCCTTTTTTGTCTCTAATTCATGAAACAAAAAATCCTCAAGTCTTGGGGTATTTTGTTTTGGCTATTTTATGTGTCAGTCAAGGTAACCATTCCATATGCCTTCACTCCAGGAAAATTTAGTACCGTACTTACATGGAGTTCTATTGGCATGAGGAAAGGCTTTAGAGTATAATCAAATAAATCACGCAGGAGAAGTAAACACACTTTTTTTTCTTGTTGAACAACTGCTCACATGTCCTAAGTAAGATCTTCACAGAATCTTAGTCTAGCAGAATAGCGTATGGCTAAGAGCATGCACTCTGGAGCCACACTTCCTGGATTCAAACCTCACTGCTACTGTCTACCAGCTTTGAACAAGTTAATCTATCTGAGCCTTAATTTCTTTAACCCTAAAATGTGTATTAAAAGGGCATCTGTCCAATAGGATTGTTTTACATTGTTATCTACAAGTAATATCACAATATTACAAATTATGTGATATTATTTGTAAACATTTACAAATATTAGTTTATTCTATTACAAGTGAGTTAATATTTGTAAAATCTTTAGAATAATGTCTTACCCATGTCTAATGAGCCCTAATAATAATTATTTTCTAAGAAGACCAATAAGCATAGATCCTTGAAATAAAAAGCTGAGAAGAAAATAACAAAGTAGTGCCAGACAAGGAATGAATATTTTTCTCTTGTGGTCAAGAAGAAAACATCACCCACTAGTTTGTGAGTCTAGCTGATTGCTTAGTCTTCATGAACCTCATCGGAAAGATGTGGCAAATGTCACAACGTAGTTAGGAAGCTTTTACCTAGAACAGCAATTTGTGGATTGTAGATCGCTTTCTGCATGACAGATAGTACTGTTACTCTGCCATGCACATCTAATAACGTGAGATATCAGCAATGGCACTTGCCCTCAAGGGGCTTACCATCGAGCAGGAGACAGTTCATAAATACATATGATTTTCTGGGAAACACACGCTGAATGTACTTGCTGAAATGCATTCAGATGCATCTGTACAGCATACAACACATGCCCGCCTATTGTCCTGTTCTTGGCCACTGAACCTGCCTTGGAAATGAGTAGCCTTATAAAGGAATGGTGAAGCGACACCCAGAGGTAGAGAAGCACACTTTTGTTAGAAGTACACGTGCATATACCACCTTACATAGTTTGTTTACAGAACATTAGCAGTAAAATCCCCAAAGATAAAAAGGCTGCTGACCAAAGATCTTCATTTAATAACAGTTTGAGAACATAAACACCGCAAAGGAAGATTTAATTACTACTGTAGGGACCTGTAAGATGATCAATTGAGTCCTAATTACAAACTAAATTAAGGACTTCTTTCCAAGGCTTAAATTTATGTACATTCCTAATATTGCCCCATATTTTATAGCATATCTCTGAAGATCTTAAAGCAATTTTTCTCTGTCTTTATTTGGGAGTCAATGTATTGTCGCAGTGTGTAGTTAATTTTTAGAGGCAGATACTCCTGAGTTCAAATTTCAGCTCTGTGAACTGTTAGATGTGAAATCTCAGGTAATTTCTTGGCTTCCTAGAACCCATGTCCCTTTGGTGTCCTGTAACAAACACCTTGTGGGTTGTTCTCAGAATCAAATATAAACAAGATGTCTAACGTGCCCAGTACACAATAAGTTTCAATACAAATGTAAATACAACTCTTCTCTACTTGTATTATTTACCTTTCAAATTATTGTCACATAGAGAGTATTTTTAATTTACATTTCTGCAATTAGAAACAGTTTTGAAAGGTTTTGAGGAGGGTGTGCATCTTTATTTCAATTCCTTAATCTGAATATTGACTGTGTGAACCTATTGCGTGCTCTGCAGTTTGGAACAGAGCTTTCTTCAGATCTTGCAAAACTTTTTAGAGAGAATTTTTGAGGGACTATGATTTTAGATTTGCCCATTTGCATAAAATAGAAAGGGTTCTACCTTTCTCTCTAGTAACTCAAGGATGTTCTCAATGTGTATGTTACCCAGAGTCCTTGACCTTCATTCCTCTGTATTCTAGAGTCTCAGCATATAAATTGAGCCCTGGCATTAACTCTCTAGTCAGTTTGATATTAGATTGATTGTCCTTCTGTTGCATATTTATTGAATACATTTGTATGCGTCCATGGGAAGGAAGAAGGAAATAAACTACCTTAAAAATGATTTCAAAAAAGTCTATCAATCTATCCAAATTTTTAGTACTTGTGCTACACTGTTTTGTATCATATATGCTAGCATTGCTGGTTTAAAATGTAATTGTCCGTCTTACGGGCAATATATTTATTTACTGAAATTCTCTATTTTCAGCAGTTATGAGTATTTTTTTGGAAGCAGAGTCTCACTTTGTCACCTTTAGTAGAGTGCTGTGGTGTCACAGCTCACAGCAACCTCCAGCTCTTGGGCTTAGGCGATTCTCTTGCCTCAGCCTCCCGAGTAGCTGGGACTATAGGCACACGCCACAATGCCTGGCTATTTTTTTGTTGCTGTTTGGCTGGGGCTGGGTTTGAACCCGCCACCCTTGGTATATAGGGCCAGTGCCCTACTCACTGAGGCACAAGCGCCACCCAGAAGTTATGACTTTTTAAGGCATGTATTTTTTTCATTAAAATTAATTGTGCTCAATGCTCATTTAAAAGGTTCCATATGGGAATTTTCATTCTAGGTCTCCTTCCAAAGCTGTTTAGAAAGGTGGGAATAGCCATTGAATGAAGCTTTG
>NW_003852471.1:5406593-5412951 GCF_000181295.1 Otolemur garnettii | reverse complement strand
TTGTTAGTGGAATTAAAACTGCTAATCCGTTGACCTTAAAGTAGGGAGATTATCTTGGATTATTTAGGCAGACCCTCTTTATTCCTTGAAAGTAAAAGACAGAGGCCAAAGAGGGAAGTCGCAGAGATGTGACTAAGGAAGAATGCTCAGAGGGATGCAGTGTTGCTGGGTTGGAATTGGAGGAGCCACAGAATGCAGGCGGCCTGCAGAAGATGGAAGAGGTAAGGCGAGAAATTCACCCGGAGCCTCCGCAAAGAATTCAGCCCTGTCCACACCTTGACTGTAGTACAGTACAACTGATGCAGAACTTCTAAACTAAAGAACTATGAAATAATCAATTTGTCTTCTTTTAAGAAACGAAGTTCGTGTTGTAGCAGCAACAGAAAACTAATAAAAAGTTTCTAAACTTTTGTGTGTAAGAGCCCCTGGTCATTTTTTTTTTTTTTTTTTTTTTTAATGCCATAGAGTCTTCTGAGTCTGTTCAGGAGCAAAAATCCTCCAAAACTCAGGGCCAAGATACTTTGCACAGCCTACAATATGGTCTTACTCAGCCTTGCAGATTTCTATATGCAGCGCCTCTCAAAAATCTTTCGTATTACCAAGTGAAGTCTATCGAGGAAGTCTGCAAAATTACCATAGTCCCTTATGAAAATTGAGACAGCAATGAAAAATCCTGGTCTTGTTTTGTTCTCTGTTCTTGTTTCTTCTTTTTCAACTTTTGCTTTATTATTTACCTTTTTTTTTTTGTATTTAATGTAGAGAAAAAGACCATTAGTTTCAAGCCTGGAAGTTCTTCACTAATGCACTGAGTGAAAGGGAAGAGCCGAGCAATTGAGCTTGTCTGTCAAGTTGGTCAAGGTGGAGAGTAATGTGGTCTGGGAGCCCACTGGACCTTTGACCTTTTCTTTTGAGACTATCGATCTAGGTTAATAGTCAGCATAGTCATGCTGTTGGAGGAGCTGTGTGCCTGTGTGTGATTCCTCACTGAGTACAGATGAGCAGCCTGTCACACTGCCCTTTTCTGGCTTCTCCTTGAGGTCTGTCATTGCTGGAGGGATTGGTGGTTGAAAGTAGAGGAGGGCATGTTTGGCATGGGATGGGTGGTAGGTCCGACAGAATAAAGAAAAGGAGACAGTCAGGTGGGCTGCATTTTGGAGGCTCCTACTCACTAGACCCTGTTAAATTCAAATACAATATTCTACAAAAGCTACTTTAGTAAAGAATAACCCCGGGAACAATTTGGGATGCTTCTGCTTACTTCACAGGAGATATTCGTTTCTCATGACCCAGGACAACATTTAAAATCTAATTTTTTCCTCCAACATTCTTTTATCTTTTAAACTATATGTATAGAGATGGGGTCTTTTAATGTTGCCCAGGCTGGTCTTAAACTTCTGGTCTCAAGTAATCCTCCTGCTCAGCCTCCCAAAAGGCTGGGATTGCAGGTATGAACTGCCATGCCCAGAACATTTTTTTAAATCTAAGTAGAGAAGAAGCCTAATTATAGTTAATTAAGGTCCAAGTAGACTATAGGCCTGGCACTGGCAGTCAATGGAAGTTGGATGGGAGGGAAGGTGGTCAACGGGAGGTGAGGTATCTTGGAAATATCTGTAGAGCTTGGAGGAGAAAGAGGGTTTGCACAGGGAGGTGGGCAGTAGCTGATGAGAGAACCCTCCTGGAGGGTGCATTCAGGAAATGTACTATGACCTAACTTTCATTTTAAAAAGAAAAATAATACTCAGCAGTGCTCAGTTTTTATTTCCTAAATTATATTTTGGTACTTATAATTATATAATATAAATTAGGAAAAACATTTGTTTTCCTTAATCCTTCCACAGATCTTCTTCTTTCCTCTTTCTGCTTTTGTTTTCTTTTACTAATTGTCTAAATATTTTACTAATGCCCTGGTAATGACCAAGGGCTTGTAATAATTATACTAAATCTACTCTGCCCAAGCTCTATACATTGAACAAAGCTTGGACGACAGCACATCTGTTTACAGTATGGCTTATTAACTACTTTAAGCCCATTTTTGAGACCTACTGCTCAGAAAGATAGATCCCTTTCAAAATATTACTGTTTGTTGTCAGTGCACTCGGCCACTCAAGACCTCTGATAGAGATGTACAAGAAAACCAGTGTTGTTTCCATGCGTGCTGATGCAACAGCCATTCTGCAGCCTGTGGATCAAGGAGTGATTTTGATTTTTAGGTCTTACTGTTTAAGAAATTTGTTTGATGCATCTGAGAAACATAAATTGATAACCTTCTGGAAATGATTCACCCTTCCGGATGCCATTAAAAGCATTTGTGACTCATGGGAGGAGGTCAAAACATCAACATTGACAATGTCTTCTTTGGAAGAAGTTGATTCCAACTGTCACAGATGACTTCAAGGGTTTAAGACTTCAGTGGGGGAAGTAAATTCAGAGGTGGTGGAGAGAGCAAGAGAACTAGAATTAGAGCCTGAAGCTGTTACAGGGTCTTGCTCTTCCTCAGGCTAGTGTCAAACTCCTGAGCTCAAGGGATCCTCCCGTCTCGGTCTCCCAGAGTGCTAGGATGACAGGTGTGAGCCACCATGTCGGGCCAGAAAGTGGTTTCTTAAGATGGAATCTACTCCTGATGAAGATGTTGTGAACATGTCATGAGGAGAACAAAGGACTTAGAATGCTATCCAACAGCATCCTGTGTTACAGAGAAGTCTTCTGTGAAAGAATCAGGCAGCAAACTTCATTGCTGTCTTGTTTTAAGAAGTTGCCACAGCCACCCTAACCTTCAGCAACAACCACCACCCTCATCAGTTGGCAGCCAATGACATACGGGCAAGACTTTCTGCCAGAAAAAAAAGATCACTACTGGCTGAATGCTGAAATGAGCATTTTAAGAAGTAAAGTATATTTAATTAAGGTATGTACATTTTTTTTAGACATGATACATTTGTACACTTAACATCTCTAAGATGTACCCATGATAGGAACAGACATATTGCAGTTTTGGGGTAAGTATTGGTGGAATGAATAAGACTGAAAAAAATATATCTATAGAATGTCCTTTTAGGATAGGTAATTTTTGTGGAGATAAATCTGAGCTCTCTGAGGGTGGTTTTAGTTTTGGAACTAACCAAAGGCTGTTTGGCATTAAGTCTGATGCAGAAGCTGGGGAATATCATTTTTTTTTTATTACATATGAAGTGTGGGAAAAAATTAAGCATGACTATTTTGTGATAAGACACACTTTCTTATACGACTCATAAAGAGCACTGAAGTTTACTGGCGCTTATTTGCTCAAGGCATTTTCAAAGATGAATTCCAAAAAAACAATTTTAACAGTGACAGTGCTGCTGGACTAAGTGTTGGTTTCTCAGAGAGACCACTTTGAAGGACAAGTTTTACTTGCATCTGTAAGTTCTGGCATCTGCTTTAAAAAAAATAAGTATCATTCTTTTTTAGGAGCATCTTATTTTCCGTAGTGAATTTTTACAAGCTAAATTTCACATTATTTCCGTGTATTTAACTCTTCTCTTTGTAACTCCATCATTTTCCATTCTCTCTGTTGTGAGGAAGCATCATGGTCCAAATGCAGCAGCATTTGAAAATTCAAATTGTTTATTTTAGAAAGCTATTCATAAAACCATTAACTAAGACCAGATTTAACACCAATTCCAGTGGCTGATCTCAACCCCAAATGGATATATGGCCATTTGTTAAGATCTTTTGTTTACTGATTTTCAAGCAGTTTTCAATCTGTGTGTCACTGATCAGATCCAAGCCAATTTGGACTAATTTTTCAAGTCGCTTTTCATGAGGCTGTGCATCAAATGCCTCACCCAGCCCAAATGTGTAACATCTGCTCGCCTTTCCCTGATAATTTTACAGTTCTCTCAAGAAGTCAACTACTTTATCAACCACGGAATGTGTTTTATAAGCCTCCGTTATTATTGCCCATGATTCTGTCACCTTTTAGAATTTCCCCTCTCAACTTTATTGGCCAACTCTTGATAAAATACTTATTAGTTAAGCACCTGATACGATTTTTCTTCTAGCGGTAACACTTTGCGAGTCTGGGTTCACTCGGATTAGATCTATATATAACCTTTTCAGTTATTATGATTTAAAAGATGCGAGTCATAAAGTCTGTGTTAGTCATTTTTGTTCATATCCTGGGAGAAATGTTATTCAGACTTGCTGATTGGTGTATGTTTTGAGGTTTGAAGTATTCATACCTGCTCTTTGTCATTAGCTTTTTTTTTTCTAGGTGCATTTTACAGTTCTCCATCTTTGCCATATGTTAAATGGATATTTTGCTTGCAACAGCATGCCTGCCGAACAGTAAAATGTCTGTGCATATACAGTAAGTTGACTCACGTAGTCTTCGGATACAGATTATGTTTTTGATGCTTCTGTCATCTCATGGACATAGGTGAGCTGTGCTTAATAATATTTGCTTTCAAGAGTTTGGAGGGTAATTTCTATGTGCATAAACTGAGTAAGGTTGCTTCCTAATGAATTTTTGAAGCAAATTCAAGAAGATTCCGTATAAACAATGTGTTTTATAAAATGATTTACATCCTGAAGCCATTGTGTTTATTGATGGAGTTTAGTTAAGGGAATAACAATGAAAATCTTATAGTGAGGACCCTTGTGTTTGTTAAAACGGAGTTGCTATTTCATCAACTTTTATACATAAGTTTCTCCATTAACAAACTTTAAGAACGTGATTGACATATTTGGCAGATCCATATAAATTAAAACATAGGTTATGATTTATCAGGGATTACTCAAGTATTAATTAACTGACAGCTAGAACACTGCTTTTGACATTCTTAAGTTTCCTTTGGTACATTTGGTAATCTTATATACATTACAGATTAGTCGGTTTCTCCCTCTTTAAATAAAATATTTAGCTTTTGAAGTGTTTTGACATATGGTAAACTTCAATAAGAAGGCAGACATTTTCAGTTTTGAGAAATGTAAATATATCATTCTGTAAGAAATTCCAAAATGTTGGCTATGGGACAATGGAAACCACATGTAGTTTTTCAGCAATTCTCAATATACAAGTCACTGCTTTCAACACTTTTTCTGTCTCCAGTTTTAATATTAACTGCTTGATTAAATGTCAAGCAGAGCAAAGGCCATTCATATCAAGCATAACTGATATTCATATTGTTTCTGAAGGATGGAAAACACCTAGTTTGAATAGTTATTATGCTTTGGTAGCTCAGTGATAATTAGCTAATATTGGGAATATCACCCATTTATAATCTGAAATTCTAGAGTTGGTGATTCATTGGCTGAATAAATGCTATGATGTTTTGTTTTGTTTTTACTTGCAAAGTGGCAACTATATGTTCTTTTCTGTTAGATCCACAATTAAGAATACAAATTTTGTAAATATGTTCAAAACAGTGCTTTTTTCTAAAATCTAGGTTAGAATTTTTCTCTTATAAATGTTGTTCATATGTATTATAAATGCTCTGTTGATTAAATTATAATTATCCATTAGTGACCACAGTTTATATATTTCTATAAATAAAAGAAACTATGAACATTTGAAATGTGAATGGAAGAAATTCACATTTATATAGTACAGACATTATTAAGCTTAAATTTTTTTTTCACTTACAAGGTAAGTCTGAATCTAGAAAGCTGTTTCTAAGGATAAAAAATGACAACTTAGTAGAATATACCTTACAAATGAATTATTTTAAGTCAAGAAACATTACTATGTCAGAGGTCAGAAACCCACAGAACAAAGGTTTTTAGGTTTTGCTTTTTATATAAACATTTAAAATGATACATCAATATATATCAAATGAAGAAGAGTGAGTTATTCTTTCTGTATATGTAAAATCTGAAGTCTGCATTTTTGCTTTTTATAAAACTGTGGCAATTGTCTCTCTCAAGATGCCAAACATACACATAAATTTTTTTTAAAAGATCAATTTTCTGTATAGTTCCAAGTTTCTCAGTTTGTATCAATACATTTCTATTGCTCTGTTGTTATTTACATATACTCAACTGTGTTGTTTAAAATTTTTCTTGCTGCTAAAGTTATGAATCATTCACATAATTGTAGAAATACTGAGGCTTTGAGTGAAAGTTATGACTGGAGCAAAATTTCTTAATTTGCGATTTGTCATATGAAGGTTCCTGGGACAAGGTGGTGGCCACTGATGTGTCCCTCTCGCTCTCACCTATGCTTATGCTCTCCTCCTTAGGTCACCTACACAAGTACAAGAATGGGAGAGGCAGGTGGGCAGAGGGCAGTAGGCAAGAAAGAGAACTCCACAACGACATTTGGGAAACAATGCAAAACATTTGTAAAGTGAACCTGCAGCCTTTCTGTTCCTAAAGAACA
>NW_003852471.1:5355201-5405809 GCF_000181295.1 Otolemur garnettii | reverse complement strand
TTTTTTTTTTCATTTTCACAAAATCTCTAAAGTTCAAATGTGTAAATTAGTAGCCAATTACCTAATTTGCCTGCCTGTGGTATTTTCATGCTCTACTAATATGAAAATGAATCTGAATATTGATTAGATTTTTTGGAGACAGGGTCTCACTCTGTTACCCAGGGTAGAGTGTAGTGGCATCTCCATAGCTCACTGCAGTCTGAAACTCCTGGGCTCAAGCAATCCTTCTACCTGAGCCTCTCAAGTAGCAGGGACTACCAGCATATGCCGCCATTCCCAGCTAATTTTTCTGTTTTTAGTAGAGATGAGGTCTTGGGTATGCTAAGGGTGGTCTCAAACATTGACCTTAAGAGATTTCCTGCCTCATCCCCCCAGAATGCTAGGATTAAAGGTGTGAGCCACTGCACCAGCTGATTGGATTGTTTAAACCTATGGGAGAATTTTGGGCCTTTCTCATAGTCTTAAATTGTAAGAAAACATTAAAACCTTTAAAAATATTGAAATTAAATTAGTTAAAAATAACTATAAGATATTATCTTTGTTTAAATACATCTGACACAACTATTGTCTACTCAGTTCTAGAAAACTTAGGAGTGATTTAAAAAATACTTTCTTTAAAATTTATGGTTCATAATGACATATTTCACTAGTTGTAAAATTGTAACAATCTTCCCAGTCAACGATTTTAACCCTATTTTCATTTATGCTTGAATTATATTTCTCTCACTTTCAACATGCAGAAGATAGGTAGGGATACAGAGAGAGTTATATATGGGCATATAGTTAGTATGTGTGCAGGTTACAAGAAATGCGAAGTGGAGGGTCCGGTCATTGACTATGCCATGCTCAGGCACTTCCCGGGGAATTGGTAAGGGTGGGGCCTGCCCCCAACAAAAGGCAGAACAGGCCCTATTATTGATCTGCAGAAGTGGGGACTGCCAGCAGAGCTGTGGCCTTACCCAGAGAGGAGCAGTTTCATGCATTTAGGACCTGTGGGACATGGTGGGAATTAAGACACCCCGGAGCTCAGATTGCTGCCCCACGGTTTTGACCAAATCACTTCGCTCTCACTCTTGGCTTGAAATTCGCACTTGAAATATTGATGTAAACACTGGAGTGCAGTGAGAAATCGCTAAGCGAGCTGATGTGTGGCGTGCATGAAGCACTCTGGCTTCTACAGGTAGTGCCATGTGGTAGCCTTTCTCTGAGTGCTCTGGTGAATATCAGCCATTTAGATTTGGGTGCCCACTCCTGAAGTTGAAAGCAGGGGATGTAGTTGGGGTTTACTGGGGAGCCCCGTGGCTGCGTCTCTCTCTCCATCTCTTTTTCTCCCTTCTGCTCACCCTCCCTCCATTCCTTCCTCCCTTGTATATTTTAGTCATAGATATTTTAAGAGAATTTTCACTTCAGTAGCATAATTTTGGCCAAAATAGTAGATGACGAGTACCAGGGATCTCCTTTTGAGACTTGGTAAAGTTTGTTTTTAGTTTTCAAATAAGACTCCAGTCCAAAAGTGGACAGCATGACTTTATTCAGAATATTAAAATGAGAAGCAGAAGGGACCTTAGCAATGATCCAGTCCAATATCTTCCATTTCCTAAGAAATGAAGCTTGTACTAGGCATATTTGGCTAAGTCAGAGAGGCATAATATGTTTAAGTGGACTTATTTTTAATAATAACAGATATTCTTCTTAATTAAAATACTCTCCACCCTTAATCCTGTTATCTAGAGCTACCACCGTTAACATTTTAATCTGTGTCTCTCTTGTCTCTTCTACACACACACATAAATATGTGCATTTTTTACCATATTTGAACCATGTAGTTCACACTGTTTTTAATACTATAGGTTTAGTAGTTTTCTAAAAAGAAATAGGGACATTGTAAAAAAAAAAAGTCCCAATGGTATAGAAAAGTAAAAAGAAGAAAGTAAAAATCTGATTTGAATTTCTCGCTGTCCAGAGATAGTCATTGGTCAACATATTAAGAAAGTCATGAAGTGTGTTAAAATGGCTAGTTAATATTAATAGCATTCATTCAGACATTTGTCAGTTTGTATTGATACTCACAAAGATTTATTTATATATATATATGTATATATATATATATCATGCTGATATTTGATAATATGGTTTTTACTTGGTAATGTCATGGGGACAGACTTCTATGTGGATCATTACAAACATTTTGAGATACAGAAAAATCAAGAGACATAAAATCCACACCGACAGAAACAAGTGAAACTCTCCCAGCAACACGAATAAGCTGAGCAAGTTGAAACTTCCACGACTGAAGTACTGTGCTTTTTGGAAGTGAATGACAGACCATAGCACGATCTGTCTCAAAACTTTTGTAGTGACCTATGTATGTCAATAAACAAATCTATACAACAACTTTGGCTAACTGATAATATTTTGTTACACAGATATACTTTAATTTGTTTAAAAGTTATAAATTATTAATCCTTACATTATTACCAATATTTCTCTTATTAACAGTGCTATAAAAAAAGTCCTTATAGTTACATTTTTCTGCACATTTTTGCCTAGTTTCTTATGCCAGTTACCTAAAGTGGTGTTGCTGGATCAAAGGCTGTGCTGTTGATACTCCTATCAGCTATGTATGAGAGTCTAGTTCCCTCTAGATCTAATCAGCATTGAACAGTGTAATGTATGAATTTATTCAGAAAAATGTCTCATTACTATTTTCTTTGGTATTCACAAACACCTCCCAAGTTTTGACTGAACTGTTTATTATGCTTCTGCTGTGAATTGCCTGTTTATTTGCCAATTTTTAAATTCAGCTATTCACCATTATGTACTAAATGTTAACTCTTTTTTGTCATACATGCGGCATTTTCTTTAGTAATTTGCATTTTAGGGTGGCACCTGTGGCTCAAGGAGTAGGGCGCTGGCTCCATATACTGGGGGTGCCGGGTTTAAACCCAGCCCTGGCCAAAACTACAAAAAAGAAAAAGAATGTAATTTGCATTTTACCCTCAATTCTGTCTGCATTTTGCATGCATTCTTTTCCACACACTCTTTGTGTGTGTCTATAGAAGTTCTGAAGTTTTGGATAGTTGATGATATCAATATTTTATGATCGTTGCTGTTTTTAAAATCATGCTTAGAAAATCCTTTTTTATCCAAACATCATCTAACTATTCATTTATGTTTTCTCTTGACACTTTCATCATTTACTTAATCTATCTGGAGTTCATTTTCATGTAAAATATGAGAGAAAATCCAACTTTGTCATATACTACCTTCATCATAGCCTAATTTTTTTTAATATTTAAAAAGAGCTTTATTGAAGTATAAGTAATATACAAAGATCTGGACATATTCAATATGCACAAATTGATGAGCTTAGACATAGGCGGACACCCAGAATACCACCATCATAATCAAGGTAATGGATATAACCAACGCTTTCTAGACTTTCCTTGTGTCCCTTTAGTTTTTGTTTGTTTTGTGTTTGATTTTTAATTCTGTGTGGTTAAATTTAGCATTTTTTATGATTTTCATCATTACTGCCATAATTTATGAAACTTTCTACCTAAAGAGTATATGTATGTATGTATACACACACGCACACTCATGTGTATATTTTTCTAGTTCATTTATGGTTCCATTTTAAATTTTAAAATAATTATCTAAAATTTATTTTGTTACATTGTGTTAAATAAAGGTTTGATTTAATCGTTTTCCTATATGGTCCGTTACATCAATAAAATTTATTATTTCATATTTTGCCACCGATTTTAAATGTTATCTTTATTGTATAAATTTTTACAATTATTCGGACATATTTCTGGACTTCTTGTTCCCTTCCACTTACCTTTCTGTTTAATCTTGTGCTAGTTTCATACTTTTAAAATTACGGTAGTTATAGAATATCTTTATTATCTTAAAACTTTTCATACATTTTTAAGTTCGGGGGATGTAAATCATTATCCCATTATCCTTTAATTTACATTTTTTCTGTCTGGTAGTGATTTGGAGCTTTTTTCATGCTTGTTGACCATTTGGATATGCTTCTCTGTGAGTCTCCTGTGATACTGTACATCCCTTATCCATTTTTGTCTTACGTTGTACTTCTATTAATATGAAATATGAATATTAGCTCTTTATCTGTCATCTGCTTCACAACTCTATTACTTATTCTTTGTGGTATCTTTTCCTGTATATGACTCTTCAATGGAAAACAAATCTATTTACAAAGTGCTCCTTTATTTTATAACTTTTAAGTTACCTATCTCAGTTAATAGAGTCTCCTACCACTAGCTGTTCCTCCAGTTGCCTATTTAGTACATGATACATGTTGTTTTAAATTTCACATTTAAGATTTTATTTTATCTGAATTAGTTTTTGTATATGGCATAAGAAAAAGGTCTAACTTTATTTTTTTAAAAATGGGTAGTCTATTGTGCCAAAATGGTTTATTATGTAAACTCTTTTCATAAATGAAAATGTTGCTCTGGTTTATTATCTATTAAATTTTTACATATACTGAATTTACTTCTGGAGTCTTTATTTTGTTCCATTGATTAGTTTGTCTCCTCCTATGCCAATACAAAACTATAGTAAATATAATGCAATACAGTGCTTTGACAAGCACTGTAGTTATTTGATTACAATGGCAGAAAGGTATTCTTCCACATCTAAGCATTAAGCAAATATGTCTTTGAGTCCTTGAGAACTTTGGATCCTTCTGGAAAAAAATTAACTGGTAAAATTCAAGCCAAAAAAAGAGATAAACAAATTAGAAAATGGTGGCGTCATGCAATAAAAGAACTCATGCAGAGCATAAAATTTATTAAAAATAAAAAACTATGATCACACCACTGTGAGAAATATGTTACAAACAGTCCATACATAAATGTAATTAATACTGACAATGTAGAAAGAACTAAAATAAAACCAGTTGGTGGTTATGTGGTAAGTTGACAGTATGTATCACGTAACACATAACATGTACATAACATTTGACCCAGCAATTCTACTCACTCTGTTCAAAGGTATGTGTGCACTACTGTATTTGTACTAGCAAAATATTGGAGACAACACTTCATTGATGGGGAGCTGGTTAAAATAAGTATGGCTATAGTAAAGAGTATCAAAAAAGTGTTGAGTGCAAAAAAGCAAGGTACCACGCACTGTGTACAATACGATACCATGTGCGTTACCACAGTCATTTACACACGAATATGTTTTTATTTGCATGGCAAATGTCAGCAGGACAAAAGTTAGCCATAGTCATTGCCCTCATGGAATATATATGTAATTACAAGTTCACTGAGCATCCAGAATGATAAGGTATTCCGTGAGAATACAGTAAGAATGTGACAGGTAGATTTAACCAGCTTTAGGGAGTTAGAAGAGGCTTTTTGGGGAAAGTGATAGTCTCATTTTAAATAATTAATTGATTTGGTGTTTAATATTTATTTTTTTTTCTTTTTAAGAGTAAATTTTAACATAAAGGATATTCAGGAGTTAGACCATGAAGGGTTAGGCGTGAGACTGTGGGTAGGGAACATTCCAGGCAGACAAACTATGAATACGCAGATTCATTTGCATATTCCAGAGAGAGGGCCAGTATGATTGGAGCACAGAGGGCTGAGGAAGGTGGGAGAGGAAAGAACAGGTAAAATGGGACATGTAGGCAGGACCCACTACTGCATCATGAACTATGGGCAGGAGTTTGGTCATTGTCCAAAGAACAGGAATAGGTTACTGAAGATATATTTTTTTAAATTTCAGATTGTTATGAGGATGCAAATGTTTATGTTACATTGTTTTCATTCCTAAGGTAAAGTTGAGGTTGTAGTTAAGCCCTTCACCCAGAATTGCTGGACATCCTTACACTGTGCACATTGGGTGAGATCCCACCGATCTTTCTCCCTCCCCCCTGCTGCCTCTTCTCCCTTCCTCTCCCTCTGGCTAGACTATACTTGTGTTTTTCTCTCACGTGGGCATGTAGCTGTTTACATATTGGTTTCATACTTTCCCCATTCTTGTGATATTTAACTAAGACTGGAGAATTTTCATCTATTAGGGAAGGGTAGTGGGGTAAAACCTTAAATAGATGGGTCTTGAAAAATCTCCGACGGTTGTGTGTTGAATGGACAGAAGGGAATAAAAACAGAGAGTCTACTGCACAAGTCCAGGTGACAGATGAAGTATCGGAAGTGGAGAAGCAGAGAATGAATGGATTTAAAGACTTTGGGCATCAGAATTGATAAGAGTCGGTAATAGATTGAGGGTAGAGAGTGAGGAAGACTCATTGTGAGGAGCTGGAACAACTGAGTGGATAGTGCTGCTGTTTACAAAGATACAAACACATAAAGATGAGATAAGTGGGAGAGGATTCATTCAACCTTGGACCTGTGGGAATTGAAATGGGAGGGGCATCCACACAGAGATGAGAAGGAGGCAGATCGTGTCTGGGTTGCTCTGAAACTCTGAAGAGATGTATGGCCTTGAGATGGAGGTTGGGTGTTGGTGGGGTATGTACAGTGTTTGGAGTCATGAGTCCATGAATGGCTTCATAAGAGAGTGAGTGGTGCAGGGAGAAGGGAGCCCGAGGAAGGCCAGAGGAGCCCCCCATGAAGAACAAGGGGATCCCTGAAAATAGAACTGGAAAAGGAAACCAAAGATACAGGAGAAAACTCTCCAAGTGGTGTCCTGGGAAGTAAGGAAGAATGTCTCTGAAAAAGTCAGTAGTCACTTGAAACTGCTAAGAGGTCAAGTTCGGAACAGCCTGAGACACGTCTACTGGGTTTGATTACAAGCAGGCCTTCTGTGATACGTGAAAAGGCCATCAGGCGGGGTGGAGGCAAAGGCTAGGAGGTAACAGTAGAGAGCTGAAGTTGGTTTGGGGGGGAAGTTTGGCTGTGAAGCGAAGAAAACAGGCAGAACAGAAACTTGTGGGGATGTGGGTCCTAGAAGATTTTGACTTTTTATTTTGAAAAATACTTGTAGGAAGGCACCAGTAAAGAAAGAGAGGTTGGAGACACAGGAGAGGGGATTAGCCAGCTGTTAGCCATTTTTGCCATGATCCCTGAGAAGGCTGGGAGGGCGAGAGAGAGAGAGCGCTGGAGCACAGGGAAGCGGGGTTTGCCCACTAGTAAGGGCTGGGAAACAGGAGCGGGCGAGATGTGGACACAAGTGGACAGTGCATGCAAGAGGTTCAGGGAACTGCCACCCGCTGGAAGCTGGAGGCCGGGTAAGCGCTAAGAGAGGAAGACAGGGGCTGGCCAGCTGCTGAGGAGCAGGAGGCTGGCAAAGCTGGGGCTGTGAGGAGAAAATGACTGAGAACATTGCACGCCCCAGAGAGTCTTACACACTATGATGAGAGCCAGACTCCTAAGGTGTGAGTATTACAACTCGAAATGTTTTAGTAAAAGCTGGAGGAGGGAGGTGCATCTATAAACACTCAGTTTGCAGACCACTTCCAGTGAAACATTTCATAGTCAGAAAACAACACATTCAAGAGTAGACTGGTTCTACTTTCCATGGTATCAGTGAAAAGCCAGTGTCCACTAAAAAATCTAGAAACTGTGGATATACCTGAGACTCCCTAAACAAGTGAAATAAACTAAGTTCAGCTATGCAACATCAATATATTATTTTATTACCAAATGATATGGGGGGACAGGTGCTAAGTGAGAGGAAAAGGGCCGTGGAGTTTGGAGTCAGATGGATTTGGTTTAAATCTAGCTTTGCTGTTTTCCAAAATGACCACAGGCAAGTCATTAACTCTGGGCCTCAGTTTTCTCATTTTCTAAATAATACAATCTACCTGAATTGGGTCCTTGTCACGGTGAAGAGAGGTGATATATGTAAAATATCTAGGACAGTACACGGTACAAATTTTGTGCCCTGTTAGAGGAGTCTTTGTTCTTATTCTTGATTTACAAGATCTTTTTTTGCCTGTTCAACTAACCCATAAACATTTATTTTTGAGAGTGCAGTGGTATCATCACACAATCTCAAATACCTGGGCTTGAGCGATTCTCTTGCCTCAGCCTCCTGGATAGGTGGGACTATAGATGTGCATCATCGTGCCCAGCTAATTTTTTTTTTTCCTATTTTTGTAGAGATGGAGTTTCCTTCTTACTCAGGCTGCTCTTGAACTCCTGGCCTCAAGCGATCCTTCCGCTTTGGTCTCCCAAAGTGCTATGATCACAGGTGTGAGCCACTGCCCACTTCGATGCATAAATATTTATTGAACACCTACTAGTTACTTGGTGCCTAGTCCTGTGCTAGGGACTGTGGAAGCAAAAAAAAGAATGCACCATATTTGTTGCCCTGGAGCTTTTTATGCCACATCTGAAATATATTTTCATGTAAGTCTTTTACCATCTGTTTGTTGCTTTACTGAATTGACTACGCAATCTTTCTGTTCAGCGGCTAGCACACCAGAGCCCCTTGATACATCTTATTTTTCTTCTCTTCTCCCATAGTGAGAAGCAGCAATGACCAGCTTTATAAGCAACTGATGGAAAGAAGTCAGATGTACAGATCCAGAATGACAAATAGCATAGGATGGGTATGGAAAGAAACCACTGAAGGCATAACTGTCTTAGCAAGGCTGACCTGCGGGCACAGACTTCCAAGACTGGTTGCATGTTTTGCCCTAAACAGCGTTCTTGCCATGGTCTACAAGTTTCACATCTTTTTGTGACCCTGCCTGCATTTCCTATGGTTTTGCCTCAGGGATATCCTTTCCATGATCTGATTTAGATTTATCAAGTTTTCTTGAAACAATTTTTTTCTTACTAAAATTCACAATTTGATGTCTAGTCTCTTTTCCGGCTCAGGAAGGGGAACTGTATTCTCTGGAGTAGGTAACAGGTCACTCCTTACAGTATGACACTGTGCCTGGGAGGGGTTCCTGTGCTATTCATTCTTTCAGTGAATACCAGTATTTGGTGTTCACTTTGTGAAATTTATGCCAAAGCATCCTCCTAGTAAAACATTAAAATGTACATGTTCAGAACATAAGATGTAAAATATCCCTTCTTCCTTCTCATCCTTCCGCGTCCTGTAAGCAACACTGCTGGCATTTCTTCCAGATATTATTCTGTTTATTTTCATGCATATAAATGTCTATGTCAAATATGTATATTCACATATTATATACGTTAACAAAAGTGGGGTTTTAGTATATAAATTGCTCCACGGTTGGCTTCTCTTACTGAAGATGCTGGAGCTTGTACAGGTAGATCCACCTTGTTCTGATTTACAGCTGCGTAGAATCTGGTATTGCAGATGGAACAGGCTTTATATAACCCACCTTCTGTGGATATCCAAAACCAAACTCCTGAATCCTGCCCCCCCAAAACCTGATCTTCCCACACTCTTTTCTGCTTCAATTAATGGCACTTCTTCCAGTTGGTCAGGCCAAAAAAAGTTTTGGTTATCTTTCACCTGCCCCCCTTTCCCTTATCATTTGCCATGTATTCTTTTATTGGTTTATTTATTACCTGTCTCCTTCTCACAGGTATACAAGGCTTATGTTGACAGGTCAGGAACAAGGGCTGGTGACAGTGGAAGGAGGGCAGGTAAACCTACTGAAAGAATAAGAAAGTATGTAGAGGGGAAGGGAGGGCATCTTGGTGCCTGGGTGATGTCCTCTGTAACTCTGGTGGGAATTCTCAAAAAAAAAAATCCCTGAAGTTATTTTTAAATTTTTATTTATACTTTGATATGTGCAGTTTGTTGTGTCATTACCACCCAATAATTGTACTCCTTAATCACCCGGTCCTCCTATCTCAGTGTCTGTTCTCCTGGAGTCTTTCCCTACTTACATCTGTTCAGTCAAGAAGTCTTTTCTTTTATTTTTTTTTGAGACGGAGCCCCTGGGTAGGGGGGCTATCCCCCTGGGTAGAGTGCCATGGCATCATGCTCACAGCAACCTCCAACTCCTGGGCTCAAGCGAGTCTCCTGCCTCAGCCTCCCAAGCAGCTAGGACTACAGGTGCCCGCCACAACGCCTGGCCATTTTTTTTGGTCGCAGCCATTATTGTCGTTTGGCGGGCCTGGGCTGGGGATTCAAACCTGCCACCTTAGGTGTATGTGGCTGGCGCCTTAGCCGCTTGAGCCACAGGCGCCGAGCCTCAGTCAAGAAGTCTTATCAATTTTTTAAAATATATCGAGACACACGTCCACTTCTCTTCAGTTCCATTGCCATCACCTTGTTCTAAGAGATCCCAACATTGGGTGAGACTATTGCTGCAGCCTCCCAACTGGCCTCTCCCACGGACTGTGCCCCAGCCTCTGCTCTCTCCCCCCATGTCCTCCACTCTAGTTGGAGTGATCTTTTCACAACGCACAGCTGAAAGCCCTCTGTCCATGCCCATGAACCAAACTCTTGATCCCTCACACTGCTACAGGGCTCTTCCTGTCTCTGTGGTCTCCTGATACAGCACTTGCCCCCTTACACCCATGCTTCAGCCGTGCTGATTTTCTGTTGGTTCCTATCTCAGGCCTGCGCACAATCACTTCCCCAGGCGGGAATGCTCCTTCCCTCCATCCTTCACCTTACGTCATTCAGGCCCCCTCTTACATGTCTTTTCCTTAGAATGCTTTCATGACTCCACAGACCGGCTCTGGCCTTCTGCTGGGGAGCTGCTCATGCTTGTGCTTATTGGTTGGTACCCATCTTCCGGGTGAAACTGTGTGCCCCCTGAGAGCAGAGGCCATCTCTGGCCTGATCACAGCCAGGTACACCACGGATTCTCAAAACATATTAGTAAAGGTAGTCTAGACTTTGGGAGAGTGAAACTTCTCAGAAATTACTGACTCGGCCTTGATTCAAGAAGTGTTCTGGGATAAACTTGAACAGACAAGGCAGGATAAGGCAAGAGAAGAAGAAAACCTGGTAGGACCAGGGCAAAACCTCTTCCTGCTGTCTCTCATGTACTAGGTTTCATCAATGACCTACTGATTTGGGTTAAGACCTGAATTGCTCCATGGTTAAGCAAGAGTTATTTTTCCTCTTTTGCATATATAGGCACAATTTAATTAAATATATAGTAAAATGTATGTAATTAATTGTTTAGACATTAACTTCCAAGAAATTAACTTTTTAGAAAGTTGAATAGGTTTCATTTCATAGCATGGGCTTACTTCTCAGAAAATTGCTTTATAAAGATCTGGTTAAAATGAGACTTCAACATGGTGGCTCATGCCTATAATCCTAGCACTCTGGGAGGCTGAAGTGGGTGGATTGCTAGAGCTCAGGAGTTCTAGACCAGCCTGAGCAAGTCAGAGATGCTCTCTAAAAAATAGCTGGGCACTGTAGCAGGTGCCTATAGACCCAGCTACTTGAGAGGCTGAGGCAGGAGGATCACTTGAGTCCAAGAGTTTGAAGTTGCTGTGAGCTATGATGCTGTGGCACTCTATCCAGGATGATGAAGTGAGACTCTGTCTCAAAGAAAAAAGAAAACCCTCAAGTTATTTTTATTTATACTTTGATATGTACAGTTTATTGTACATTGATTACACTTTATAAAGCTGTATTTTAAAAAAGATTGTCAATGGTTTCCAATATCAGATCTGCAATTTTGACATAAAAATTGTTTTTGAAAATCCAGTGCCTAACCTTCTGGGGAAACTGGAATCTAGACTGTAATTGTTTGAGCCCAGTGCCTTCACCTCTCTGGGCTATAGTCTCTTTACTTATAAAATAAGGGTAATAATAGGGCATGCAATGCCTAGAGTGGTAATTGCTATAATTTTGATTATTTGATCTTTCAACCTTATTATTATTTTTTTGAAACAAAGTCTTACTGTGTCACCCTGGGTAAAGTGTTGGGGTGTCATATCTCACAGCAACCTCAAACTCTTGGGCTCAGATGATCTTCTTGCCTCAGCCTCCTTAGTACCTGGAATTATAGGCACCCACCACAATGTACAGCTAGTTTTTCTATTTTTAGTAGAGATGAGGTCTCACTTTTGCTCAGGCTGGTCTCAAACTCCTGAGCTCAAGCAATCTACATGCCTCAGCTTTCCAGAGTGCTGGTATTACAGATGGGAGTTACCATACCCAGCCACCTTAAGTTATTTTTAAGAACAGATACTTGACTTAGTCTCAAATGACTTTTTTTTCTTTGGTGACCTCACCTGGAATAATTTCAACTCCACTGATGCTTCTTACAATCTAATAATCAAATTAGCCGACACTCTGGAGAAATCATGCAAACAAACTGTTCTTTATTTAACATTTTTCGTCTTTTAAATTGGATACAATTAAAATTAAAAAGATACAAGGCTTTGAAAGTTTTGAGCAATAGAAGATAGAATATGATCTCAGCTACAATTATAGCATTGTTAAACCGGGACTATAATTTAGGGATTTAAATTTCATATTTAAAATTTGAGGGTTTTGTATAGCTGCAAGAATCCATAAACAATGATGACATTCTAAAGAGGAAAGAAATGGAAAGTAAATACGACTGCTAACTGGTAGAGTCAACCAGTTTGGCTCCAGGATTCCTCGGGATACACAGACACTATACACCAAGAAGGAAGATTTTGAACATACCAGCTCTTTAATCTGCAACGCTGGTTACAACAGAATTTGTAATCAGTTGAAGGTTTGATGAACTGACAACAACCTCTCTGCGCTCATTTTTATCTTCATGATGGCTTATTTATTGCAGGAGCATGATATTTACTCTTAATAATATGCTAATCATAATTACTAAGGAAATTGATGGTGAGCCTGTCTGGCGTTAGGTGATCAAAAGGAAGCCAGGATGGAAACAAAAACATTTCATTAGCAAACAAAAAGAATCTAAGTGGAGAACATTTTGATATCCTTATGATTTTGTTCTTACAAGTTATTGTTAACAACGAGAGTCAAATATTGGACTGTAGATATACAAAGCCAGGTTGTTGCAATGGGAAGATTTGGGTTTGCTCTAACCTATGAATAACTGAGAAAGTCCCCACAGAGGACAGTAATAAATAGTGGTGGTTCTGACCAGAGACAGCCAGTCCTAATTTAGTTCTGCCGTCTCCTCGCCTTTTGCATTTGTGTTTCCTGTCTACTTTTGGTCCTTGGCACTCTCCGTCTTTTCCACCCTTTGGGACATTTTGGTGGGAATCCCATTTCATGTATTGCTTCTTCCTGAGACATTTTACATTGATATTTACTTTATCTTCACTGGAAAATTAGATGTTTTTGTTCCTCCCTAATTTGGGCATCACATTTTTTTAAGTGTTTCGTTCTCTTTAACTAAGGCACGCTACCCAGTGTCTCTAAAAATAGACTGCTGCCTACTTTGCCTTCTGGCAAAGTGAATTCTGGCTCTGAAATGAAAGATGTTACCAAAAAAATAAGAACACTGCGGCCCACTGAGTTACAGCAGAGAATAGAGAGAGGTTCAGAGAAGGTTCAGAACATTTTTCCTTTTAAGGCCCTGTAAGCTTAAATATGCTTATAATGTTTCAGTGGTAATATACCTAGAAGTGCTCAAAAATACTAGGAAAATGCAGGAAGGAATTTTTTCTTGAGACAGAGTTTGCTCCGTCACCCAAGCTGAAGTGCAGTGTGGTGATCATAGTTCACTGTAGCCTTTAACTTGTGGGCTGAAGCAATTCTCCTTTCATCCTCCTGAGTATCTGGGATTACAGGTGCTTACCACCCAGCACAGCTAACTAAAAAAAATTTTTGAGAGATAGGGTTTTGCTGTATTATACAAGCTTATCTGGAATCCCTGGAAGCTATCTTCCCACCTCAGTTTCCCCAATAGCTGAGATTATAGGCATGAGTCACTGCATCTGGAAGAATATTTATTTATTTATTTATTTAGGAGAACTACAATAAGTTTTTAATTTTGTTATCTATTTTATTCTTTTCTTAATGAAATGCAATGAAATAATTTGGAGATTATTTTGCGTAAAATTCTGAAAGACTTCTCCATATAGCTTAATATAATTCAGAATCTGATTATAGGGAGAATTTACCCAAGAAAAGAAAATTGAACTTTATACCACAGATAGTTGATAAAAAGGAGCCTAGAAATCAATATTGTTGAAACTAATAAAAACTGAACTTCAAGACCAAGATAATTTAGATGCCCTTGACAAAATTCAGAAATTATTTGGAGTATTTGGGAACTTACATGTAACAGCCTTCAAATAATGGGCTTGCTATTAATGTGGTTCCTGCTGGAATACTTGGTTCAGTAGCGTCATTAACCATTTATCCTGTGATCATGCGGAAGGGGACATAACTAGAAAAACAAAGTTTATTGCATATGTATAAAGAACTTGTAAACTTGATGGAAAGAGCCAATATAGTTGAACAAGAAAAGAGATGAGAAGAAATTACGTGTGTCTATGAAAGGTCCTAATAGAATATTTTTCAAGTTATAACAGTATGATGGCCAGAAAGTGGATATTCTTGGAGAGAGAAATGTGATGAAATGATTTAGATCGAATATGAAAAAAAGATTTTAAGAAATTTAAGAAATCTAATACAGCCTGTAATGTCCTTGTATGGGTCCAATGTAGGTCTATTTTTAAAGGTAACACTATAATAGACAAGGAATCTATTTTGCAGAACAAACCACAGGTCTCTAGTCTTTTTACTTCAGCTTTGCTTCATGTTAAGTAGAACAGTGCATCAAACAGTGTCAACAGATGACTTAAATTCTCAGCTCTGCCACTTGTGAAATGTGTGATCTTTGCTAAATTGATAAAGCTACATTTTTTTTTTTTCACTTTTTGGCCGGGGCTGGGTTTGAACCCGCCACCTCCGGCATATGGGGCTGGTGTCCTACTCCTTTGAGCCACAGGCGCCGCCCCATAAAGCTACATTTTCAAATGGAGATAGGAGCACCTCCCTCCCTGGGTGGCTGTGAGGCTCAAAGGAGTTAACACATGTGAATGCGCTACCCAAATACTAAGTAGAAGCCTATCATGCTGAAGAAGTTTAATTCTCTCCTCTAGTAACTAAGCTAAAATGCCATAAATCAGTAGGTTATATCATAGTCAGAAATTTAAACATTTCCAAGCAGGTTGAGCATTAGAAAGTTATTTCACCAAGAAACAGAGTATGTGGGAAAGTTAAGAATGCATAGTCATAGGGCTATGTGCTTATCCCTAGTTGGGCTTAATGAATATGCTAATTTGTAGTGTACCATCACATGTTAATAATTCTATTAATTTGTTTTCTGGAGGTAATTTTGTATTAAATACGTTCAATTAACTTCTCTAAAATTATTTTTGCATGGTGACTTTAGCCTCTGGGAATAGTAACTACTAGGTACTCTGATCCCTAGATCTTTTCCTTTGTGGATTTCAGTGTTGTGGTCACTTAACCTTTCTTCCTTATAAAGAAAACTTGTCGGATCTTGGCTTCAAAAGTACCAAAAAAGAGGCTGGGTGTAGCAAGTAGTTCATGCCAGTAATCCTAGCATCCTGAGCAAGAGTGAGACCTCCATCTCTACTAAAAATAGAAAAATTTTAAATTTACTCTTATTTTGGATTTTAAACATTTTACCAAAAAAAAAAAAATGTAAGTGAGGTAATGCCTATGTTAATTAGTTTTATTTAAGCATTCCACATTGGGTATCCAATCATAACAGTGTACTCCATAAATGTGTACACTTATGATTTTAATTTAAAAATTATTCACTTATTTTATCTTATTTCAATTATGCAAGATGAATAAATTCTGTGATCTAATGTAAAAAAAATTATTAAAAGTAAAAACAGTAGCTGGGTGCTGTGGCAGGTGTCTATAGTAGTCCCAGCTGCTTGGGAGGCTGAGGTAGGAGGATTGCTTGAATCCAGGAATTTGAGGTTGCTGTGAGCTACGCTGACCCCATGGCACTCTAGCCTGGGCAACAGAATGAGACTCTGTCTCAAAAAAAAAAAAAAGTACTGAAAAAGAAAATGTGGTATTACATTATGATTTATTGAGTCAAAAAACCCTGGTAAAAAAAGTGAAAAAAAATTCAATTTAATTGAGCTAGTAAGACATCTCTCAAAATTGTCATGATTGTGTATTGTGAATTTTAAAAAAGTTCTGAATAGAATATAAATGGTCCTTTTGGTCAACATGAAAAACATAGTCTGTTAGATTCAGCCTGGCTGTGTATTGAATGTCTTTACTTCAGTTACGTGTATTTTATACTCTAAGTTATCTTTCCTGTTTTGACAAGTTGCTAAGTTTGCATGCTGCCCTGATTCCTCCTCTGCAAATTTGGTTGTGAAAGTTTGTATGTAAACATCGATCTGCTCCGTTTGATGTGAAAATCCTGGCTTCCCTCGTAATCATGAAAGCAGGCTCAGAAACAAACTGTCTTTTTCATTATTAGGCCCTTTAAAAAATATTTAGCATATCTATTCTGAATGTAAAAAATACCCATGAGAGTTCTAACGTCCTAATCGTGGTATGTGGAAAGATCTTTTTGTGGTCTAATGTGCACATGAATTTAGCATGTTAATCTGTTCGTAGTAAAGGCTGAGGATGTTGTAATATTGATATTTTTACATTGCAACCAGTGAGTTAGTTATGTGAAGTGCTCAAGTGACCGTCATTTCACAATAAAATAGATGAAGCATTAACATCTTAAACATAATTTTTATATCATTTGTTTTTTTAAAGTAAGGTGAGATGAATCAGGTTTTTTTTTTTTTGAGTTAGGTTTCAGAAAAGCAGTTGGCAGAACTGTCTTTGATTCTTTCCTCCAAATGATTAAAAATAATATGCACTTAGTTTTAAATATTTATGTTGGTTTCATTTCTTGTTTTTACCCATACCATGTAAGGCTCAAGTAATCACTTCTAATTATTCTAGATGACAACACTCAGTATTTTTTAAAATTTATTGACATGGGTTTTAATATCGTTTCCCCACCCCACCCCCTTGGAAAATTGCATCCTTAAAGAGATTCCAGGTGCCAAATGTGTATGCAGGCTACATTATTCTCTACTTTTTTTTAGAAAGAAAGAGAAAAAGATGAAGAGATAACACGAAATGGATCACAGAACATAACTGAAAGACTAGAAATAAAGACAGCTAAGGAAAAAATATTGTAAAGAAAAAAAAAAAGCAGACCCCAGGGTATTATTTTAGGATATGGTAGGTAATGTAATTCAGTAAAAAAGAAAAATAGGGATGAAAGTACTGAAGGTAAGTGGGAAAAAAATAGCAAGAAGGCGTGTGTTCAGGTAAGGCAGTAACAAAACCTAAAGGCTATGAGAAAACAAGATGTGTTTTAAAATTCAAGAAAAGAGTTGTAATATTTGTAATACCATAATAATAACCGAACTGCAAAAACATGTAGGAAAAAATTCACAGAGGTAAAAACATTAAAAAGAACTTTAAAGTTTATTAGCTTTCTATTCCAGGTATTTTTTTTTAAAATGGCTATAATCAGATTAGCAATTACAACAGAGTAATGTTTGCAGGGTTACAATTTAGAGCCATAGAGTTTCTGTGTTTCTACTAATGCCATCAGAATGAAGGAAAGACATTATTAAGATAGTATCTAAAGGTAAAAACCCAATCTAGAGAATATATTTGAAGGGAAACTTTCTTATTACAGTATCACACCAGCTGTCCTAAAGGCTTTAGAGAACATAATTGTGATTAAGCAGCACGCCTGCTGCTGGTGTAGGAGTTATGGCCAATAATAATGTATTGACATTTATATGGTTGTGATGCTCTGACCTGAGCTCGCTTAACTAGTGCCCTCGTAATTGCCAAGTGTTTCACATTCACTGTAATGCCAAGATAAAAATAGCAAAGTTGATTAAATACAGTTAGATGTTCATATAAAATAATAAAGTTAAGTACTTCATATAATGTTGTTCCTGACAATTTGTTTTCCTCATTGAGTAAGTGAATGCAATTTATGGAAAAATAGCCCTTCATATTATTTCCCTAAAGTTAGGCACCATGAATAATTAGTCTTTACTAAGCAGTTATTAAATCTTCCCTCGCATTGTAAATCAGTTGAAAACGAGGAGCCATCGGAGAAAGTAAGATTAGATTTTTTAGAACGCTATTTTTGTCAATTTAAACTACCAGGTCACCAGGTTTTCGTATTACCATAATATTATCAGGTGATAAAATTTGATATATTTAAACCTCTCAGAAACATTTTTACCCTTTCCAAGGCTTGAGACTCTGTAAAAAGTTGAGTATTTACTTCAAGTTCTACTAAGTTTTCCTCCAAATCAGATCTTTTCCTTACCCTCTTATTTTGTGATAATAAAGGTACTAATAGATGCTTTCATGGATGGACCCCCTACTTAAGGAAAATGAAAACTAAAAATGATTCTGGTTCTTTAAAAGTTTATCCCTATGGCACTATCGTGTAAGCAGACATATGGGACAGTAAAAATGGAAGACGACACATTAAATGACATTATTATAAAATGCAATACTCTTGGAATGATCCCTTATTAAATTAGGCTCTATGATCTGAGATGAATTTCCCCGATCCCTAATCCATCACTGGAGAAATATTAAAAGATAGGTCTCAACTGGTATTAGAATCGCACTCAGTCTCTACTTTCATTATTTTGAATTAGGGTGCTACTGGGGGAAAGCCTCTTAATGAGAATTAGAGTGATTCACTGGCCTTCTTTTGGATTTTGACAAGTAAAATATTAACTCTTCAGTCACAGCTGTCTGAATTAAAATACTTGGCAGCCGCAGATGCACAAATTAAATTGGCCTTTATGTTTCCATATTGCTGACCTCCTTAGAGGCAAAAACATCAAACCCAGCAATAACAAAGGAGTCATAGTGTGTCATTTCTTGAAAGAAAATATATTTATTGAAGTTTTTATGTTTGTTTCAGTTTTAACGTATAATTGAACAACTCTAGGACATTTTGAAGTGGAATTTTGTTTTATTTAATTATAAATTATTCGAACTTTGGCTACACATCAGTTATTTTAAGCCATTAACTAGTCGTTAAAATTATCAGTGAAGTTTTGGGGAGTTTCTTAATGTTTAAATCCCATGAATCAGATCTGTGAATGGACTATCAGAGCAAACGCGGCGAACTCAACATCACAACATTTAAAACGAATGTTTCCTCGGAAATACCCGCAAAAATTTATCCCTCTTTTCAATCTAGAAATAGATTAAATTAATGATGCAGGATTAATTTAGTTGAATCAAAGAAGGATTGAATTGGTTTTCTCTCAAAAATGATGTTCAAATTCAAAATTCATCATGTAATTAAAGCTCCCAAAACCTTAATTTTTAATTTTTTTAAAAAAATAATAGTCATTGATATCTGTCTTACCCAATGGAGTTAGCGATTTGAGTGAATACTGAATAGAGTTAGTAATTTATAAAGTAATTCAAATAATGATGAATAAAATCTGGTCTGTCATCACATACTGGTTTCTGATTTCTTTACCTTTTTGTGGTCACTTGGACATCATCTTCCACTCCTCTCTAATCACTACTCATTGATCTGAACTTGTGATTGGTTGGACAATGATTTGAGATGGACACTGATGAATGATTCTTACCCATCTTACTTTACACATCCAATAAAGTGATGAACTCAGGGACATGGGTTGTGATTCTAGGTTTTCCTAAAACTGTGGCACTAAGAAAAAGGGTTAGGAAAGTGTCCCCCCACCTCCCGATGAGGTCCAGTTTATGAGGAAAATGCTCTTCTTCTAGGAAGTTATGAGAACTCTGAGCATTATATGAACTGTCATTCTGGAGTGTGATATTTATCTGATCATGTGTGGACCAAAGGCTAAATTGTGAGCCCTCTAATGAATTTTATTTTTGAAAGTGCATATACTTTTACATAGACAACAAACACACAGATATCCAAGGTTATCTTATTTCAATGGGCAAGGATGCTAGGTATGACATTATGCAATGAAATTCGATATAATTAATTCATTTCTTGAAAAGTTCAGGATTTGGCCAGGAGGAAGAAAATTCCTTAGTAACTTTTTGGGGATTATATTTTAGTACACCTATTTTCATTTTAATTATTTTCACTACATTAGAAATGCTTTTCGCACTGAAGTCTTACCGACTTGAACGGAAACACCACAAAGCCCTGTGCTTTTTCTAGTGACGATAAATTATTATAGTGCAAGATACTTAACGTTTTACAATTTATATTCTGTTCTAGAACAAAATAGGTTAATCCAACTGCATCCTGGAAATAATTCTGAATAACATTAATGGTAAGCGTGTGCTTCAAATGTGTGTTATTAAATTGTAAACAAAACCCCAGCATTTTTGGCAGAGACATACAGTCTGAATGGTTATGTGTATGTGATTATTTGAGATTGTGTAACTTCACATAAAAGCATAAGTTATAAATTGGGCTTGATGGCACGTGCCTGAAAGAGGGTTGCCTGGGCAGCATAGCATACTATGTATATGCTGTTAGCATAAAATATGCATCATGCTTTATTTTGTTTTATTTTTAGCTGGGAAATACCTATGTGTGAACATTCTGACATATCTTCATAGAACCAAGTTCTGTATAATTACTTAAATCCATTCATCATGTAAGCGAAGTAACCTGTTGCATTAAGAATGCATCCTTAAAATGATCATTCAGTTGTTCCCCAAATACTAATAGGGCCATGTATGTTTACTGGCAATTCTTCTCCTATCATATTAAAATGAAAACTTGAAATACCACCCAAATGAAAAATCACTGCTCTTACTTAAAGGGGAATATAACCGTCTGGAAATGGATTGATTTATATAAAAAATATGTCCAGATACCATCACTGTATATATTCAACATCATTAGAAAAAACAGGAGAAAATACTAGCACTCTCGCTTTGTCATGTAACTAACTGGAATGTTTTGTAAGAACCTCGAATAGTGGTAGAGCATTATACAGACAGATTACCAGCACAGAAGGCTCAGTCTGTGAATTAGTTCTACCAGAACCACTTAAAGCATCTTTTCTGGAATTAAATGTGCATGGAAGGCTGCCATAGGGCAAGCCACAAGGTGGTTTAATTTCTTTTTTAGAACACATTAGTAGAACTCGATAAAAGGTCAAGTAATTTCATCCAACTTGCCACTAGTTAGTTAAGAGAAAATGACAGTACTTGAGGCTGACATTGTTACATTTCCACAAATATATTTTATAAAATAGCAGTTTAAAATTTCATTTTTTTTGCCGAAAGAGTGATTGCCTAAGGAATACTTCTTAGCTTTAAAAGATTACCTAGCCTGTAGCTAAATAGGGCATTTTGATTAATATTTGCTATTTTGAAAGTGGGTTGAGGTCTGAAATGAGATGGTTACTTTTCAGGCAGGAGTGACTTTGGTTCCAAGGCTCCCCTAGTTTCCAGGGAGGCTGCACAGGGAGTAATTTCAGCGAATTGTAAGCGGACAGTAACTCCACAGGGAGCTCTGGCAATCATGGCGGAAACAATGTTTACATCGATCAGCTGTCACGGTGATTTATGGCTTCATTTTGCTGTAATGGAGAATTAGTGGAAAGATTATCAGGGACTCAACACTTTGGCTTGTTACCCATGTCCAGACGAGCAATTTGTCTCCCTGAAGCAGCGAAATACTTGTGACAGCTCCAACACTTGCCCTAATTCAATCAAGAGAAAATGTTGGAATTAATTTGTTACAAGAAAATTTAAATATGTTCAGCAAACAGTAACCGCAGAGCAGAAGGCTGATTTATTGTGCTCGGCAAGATATCGATCCACTTCGATCTGGCCCATGTTGAGGTTTTAATGTGTAATAATTTCCAATTTAAAGCTCCTTTTCAAGATCACGGGTTTAAAGAGAGGGCAGGCTAGGTCTCAAGACCTGATTAGGAGCCTGTTGCGATGGCTTTGTCAAAAGCCTGTTTGAATGTAAATTCATAGTTATCTTTTGCACTATCTTTAATATTCTTGACATGGATTTTATTGTGTGTCAAACCTCAGGCCAGCTGCCTGCCACAACCATTAATGAAACATCGTAGGAAATAAATCTCAGTCTTTATACAATATTTTTAAAAACCTGAAACATTAGATGTCAGAGAAGAAGGTTTAACAACATTCTTTTTTGTCAGGAAACCATCCGCGAAACAGCCGTGTTACAGGCTGCCTACACAATTAGATTGAATTATTGTGTGAATGCCATAATGTTATAAGCTTTCATTTCAGAAAGTCTGCAGGAATGTTTGCAGGCACAGGTACAAATCTGCTGTGAAGATTTTTTTAAGAAGCTGACAGGTCATGAAACATATTTGTTGTTTGTTTTTCTACCTGCCTCCCCCCCCCGCACCTGACTAGGTAATGATGTAACTGTCTGGGTGTCTGGATGGGTTTATGGTTTTGCTGTGCCCATGATATCTCCATTAGCATTTAAATACTTATTGTATTAGGGAGGGGTTGTTCACAGATTGAAAGTATTATTCTACCATTTTATATTACTCGAATGGTACATTTCATGGTAGAAAGTATGTACAGATGCTGTAATCTTTCAAATTGCAGAATTAAAAAAAAAAGACTATGCTTGAGTGTCAGATTGCAGGAGCAGTGAGTAATGTGTAGTGTGGGCAGGCGATTATTTTAGCCCAAATATGCTTTGATGGAACATTCGTTGGCACAACAGACATTTAAAGCTATTTGGTTTGCAGGACTAAAGAGCATCTCCAGCCCTTTTTTCTGCATCTAATTGTAAGTCTGCTGCTTGAGTCTAACATCTTTGTTAATATCAGTAGCTAATACGATCAGAGAACAATTCTGTTCATCCTGATCAATAAAAAAGTAGAGTTTTCCACCGTGGGGAATTGATGCAGGGCAGTGTACTTTTTGCTGAGCGGAATGGCAGACAAGCATATTGCTTGGCTTATGTTTCCGTCGTTTATTTTTAACTCTGGAGCTATAAATATGTTTTTTGTAAATCACATCCTTGTAGGTTTTTAAAAAATTCATTTTCATTGTATTTGCAGGAGGGAATTTTGGGCTTTGAGATTTGCTTGCTGTCAATACTACAAATAATTGGCTTGCATGATGGTAAAATACTATGTCTCTCTACCAGACCTAAATGATATATTGGGAAGGAGAATGGTGTCTATTATTATTACTGCCTCTGATATTTTTACTGGTACAAGTACCATTTTTAGTTGCTGTTCTTGTGGTTGAATGTTCGAGTCTAATGTGTATCCTTTGGGTCTAGGGAGCAAGAAATGAAATTTTTAGCTTAGAAAATCCAATTTTTTAGGTGACACTCACTATGAAGGACCCTAGCCTACTAAACTTAATGAAGTAAGTAATTCAGACATTTACTTATCCTCTCAGTAAAAATTTACCACCTTGGGCTTCTGTCTTGTGATGGAAGAGTCAAGATACCTGACAGGTAATTTCAGTGCAGTAAAAGTGGCTTCCACACAAACCACTTAAAAATCAAAATCAAATCACATCAGTTTCTTGTTTCTGTTTTTTAGACAAAGTCTCGTTCTGTTGTCCCAGGCTAGAGTGCCTTGGTATCAGCCCAGCTCACAGCACCCTCAGACTCCTGGGGTCAAAATGATCCTCCTGCCTTAGCCTCCCAAGTAGCTGGGACAACAGGAGCACACCACCACTCCAGGCTAAATTTTTTATTTTTAGTAGAGACCCAGTCTCCGTCTTGCTCAGGATGGTCTCCAGCTTTTAAACTCAAGGGTCCTCCCACCTCCATCTCCCAGAGTGCTAGGATTACAGGCCTGAGTCACTGTGCGCAACCCGTCTTCTTTTAATTTAAGCTTAAGTTGGCCTTTGTTCTGTTAGTTCCCACCCTGTTGGTGGGGAAACCGTATTTCCATAGCCCAGGCTGGCAGATGAGCTCAGATGAACTGAACAAGATATTCCATACACTTGTCATCTCAAAGAAAACCCACACATTTTGTTATTTGCTAACTTAGAGATTTAACACAGTTAAAAATGAATTTAACATAGTTTAAAAAACACCTTGGAAAATGAATTTTTAGAATTTATAGCTCATTATGACTAAGCAGTAGTAAGAAGTGCCCAGAATACACTAGGCCTCTAACAAATATTTGTTGAATGAATGAATTTAACTTTCCCTGAGGTTAATCTGTTTATAGTCCTTTCTTTTCATTTTAAAATTCATTGATTTTAAAATTTATAATTGACACATAATAATCTTTTCTTATTTAGTTTGCTCATTTAAATTTTCCCAATTACCCATCCGCATTTCTTACTTCTTTACTTGAGGGTGGAAATGGCTACATACAGAAGGAGTAACAATGTTGAGTTAATCAACACACAGAAAGAGAAGTTAGTACCTAGTGAAAAGGAGCTCTCGGTTTATTCTGACTTCAGTGAGACTGTAACAACTCCCTCCTTAACTTGTGAGTGTTTAAATCTGGGGTCCTCATTTCCTGTAGTAAAGCTGTGAAAAAGCACAGTTTTCTAGATTTTGGAATTCTGTTAGCTAAGTTTTTGTGAGGTGAGGATTTCCCATCCCGCAAATTACGTCCCACATAGTACGTCCTCCTAGCTGAAGTTCCTGCTTATCCTAAGGGCCAACAATTGTCATTTTGCCAAACACACACAAAAATACTATGTTAATGTATTAAAAGCCTCTACCAATGAAACTAGGCTCAGTTCCCAAACTATATTAACTTTGGAAATTGATTAATTGATGGATTGGTGCAGGTACAAAGTCAAAAAGTGGTGAAACTTCAAAAAAAATGGGACATAAAGTTAGAGTTAGTGGAAAGTTTCCCTCAAGTTCTAAAATGTTTAGAAATTTCCGCAACTATATAGGACAAGCAAATGGGTGAGAATGGCAATCTTGCTGTTTAAGCTTTTGATACAATTATTTCACTTTCAATGGCTTTTCAAGAAATCATTTAATATAGCACATTAATAATATTCATGTAGTTGGAAGACTTTACCATTAATGTTTTCCAAAAACACTATTTTTCACTAACAAGTATGATAAAAAATGATTTACTAATTCTCCAGTTATTATTTCATAACATTCACTGACTCATTTTAATCTTCAAGTAAATCAACAAGGAAACAGGATTAATTTAATAAAATTAGCTTTGTGGTAAATTTACAAATGCTAAGCTTCATGTCCTGTATTAAATGCAAGCTCTGTGTGTCTTATGTGTGCGTGTGCGTGTGTATATCTGCATCAGTCACTGAGTTCGATTTTAAATTGAATGGTAATTATACCTGTCTTGATAAGGGTAATATATTTTAGGTTATAAGTATTTAGTTTTATGCTAGTAATTTTTAATAGGAAATTCAGTTTAATAAGATCCACATGTTCATGTTATGACTCAACTATGCAGAAGTGAAACTTTACTTCTAGTGGACTGTTGTGCTCTTAGTTGTCTTTTCAAGGACACTCAGCAACTTCTCATTTATGTCTTAGTCTCTTCCAAGTTAACTCACCCTCTTTGGAGAAAGAAAAAGGTTTTCTTTTTTACGGAGGAGGAACTCCAACTTTGGGTGATTTAAGTGCCTTTTGCAAAGAGGAGGGGAACACCTGCCCGGTGGCCTTCTTCTGACCCTTTGCTCCTGTTGGTGCAGCTTGTCCTGCCTGGCCACTGGGCATCCTGCATAGGTTCCTGTCTGCTTCCCAGCACTAGCTGGCACCTGAGAATGTCCACACCCTAGTCTGTCCACATCCCAGTCCTGCCACGCCTATGATCTTAAGGGACTTACATTTTGCACCTCCCTCATTTCAAACTTGGATCTGTTCTGGTTCACAAGATTTTTTGGTCTCTGGAAAGCTCTAGAAACCTCACATGCTAAGAAGTTTTGCTTCTTGGTTTAAATTTCGAATTGAAACTCTTGATTAATATGATCTCATCCACATTAACACTGTCAACCTGACAATCAGTAAAGACAGGGAGAGGAGAAAAGATGACAACTCACTTGTAGCAACCAAGATACATACACAGTGTTTTTTCTGAGCACAGGTTTATACAGAATTTGTGACTCTGACAGGGGAGGCCCGAGTGATATGCTCATTACAGAGTCAAAATTCCAGTGAGTGAAGAGAGGCGGCTGTGTCACCACTGCTGTGATGGCTGCAGGAAAATCTATGGCTCCTCTTTTTGAAGCAGAGTTGGCCGTTTCCCTTCCGCTAATGGAAACGACATTGAGAAAGACATAGTCCCGGAGGGAAGGCTGCGCTGCGTGCTGTGAATGGCTCCCTCTCAGGCCAGGCTTCCATGTCCATCTTGCTGCCTTGCTTTCTGATGAGTGATGATTATTGCTTCATCCTTTGAAATGGACATGACTGACTGGGTCTCTATACAGAAGGGCTCACATGCTGCAAAAATTGCTTGCCTGTTTGCTCTGTGAAAATTCTTACCTTAGTTTGTGACTTCAAAAGGAATGAATAAGTTGTTTTGTCCCTGATTTATGATATAGTTTATAAACTGTACATTTTAGTGTTGAGATGCACTTTAGAAGATTATCTTGTTAAAACTCTTTCACAAATCGAGAATCCGATTTTTTAATATCATAATAGATGATTGTGTTGTTTTACCACAGACAGTTAAATTTGATGATGTGATTTTGTTTTGCCTTAGCTATAGTGAGATCAGTGATAATAAATTGCTAGGAAAAGAGAATCACCTGGGAGGGGTCAAATTGTCTCACAGTCATCCTTTATATGGCAGTGTTCAATTCTAGAACATGCTGTGTAGAATTTCGTATATACAACATGTGTCTACTTAGGGAAAATGTGATTAAATGGGAAGATCGACTAGGTTCTAGAGCTAAATGTTGGGTCTTTCACATTTAGGCGGGATAAAACCTCTTGTAAAATCTGTTTAAAAATTACTATTTTGTAGGCAGGCAATGTAATGACAACAGAAAAAAGGAATAATGATTTATTAGCAGAAAAATAGGCCAGTGTCCTCTCATGTGAGCAGTTTACCCTAATGTTACCTGTGATGTCGGAAAGTTACTTTCTGACTACTGTTCATTTTCCTTGCATAAGCTGAGAGACCACAGTAAGGGCTGTTGTGAAGGACTCTACACCAAAAACAAACAAAACAACCCCCACCCCCCAAAGGAACATAAGAGAAGGAACGCAGTGTGTACCTAAGTGGGCTAAAGCATGGTATTTACTATGAATCTGCCAATATAGGTCCACTCATGGAAGAGAAATAAAACGTGATTTCACATGTCACTTAGAGGAGTACATATATATGAGCACATTAAAAAAATTAGATTCTATGTTGCATTATATAAGTATCAGCTTACTGAATAGTTTTTGAAAAATGTTATCCTAATAAGACATTGGAAGCCAAACTATTACTACTGTATGTTTTCATGGTGGTAGAGATTAAAGAAAATAGAATATAAGGCCTAAATAAAGCATTTCTAAAATTACCATGGAAACTGTATTCTGAACATAAGCACTGAACGTTGTTCCTGGGGGAAAACTGAGACATTAAATAAAGTTCTTAGTTTCATCTTCTATTTGCTCATTTTATCCATTTTCTTTTCTTTTTTCTTTTACCATGTGAAACATTAACATGGTTGCAAAAGTCAGAATTGTAGAAAAGGGCTGTCTTGGGGAGGTAACATTTTCAGCTCTCCCTTCCCCCACCCCTCTATTATTTCCCTTGTCTCTCCCTGCCCCCAGCCTTGTGGTTAACCAAATAAATAAACAGATTCATGTATATTTTCTTCCCTTTCCCTTCTGTTTTGTAAAAAGAGCATATTATAGATACTCTTTTTGCATTTTGCTTTTCCACTCAACAATATGTCCTGAAAATTCTATCACATCTGTTTATAAAGATTTTCTTTGATCCTTTTATTTTTTAAAGCTATATAGTACTCCACTGTATGGACATACCACAGTTTATTCAAATGTTCTCCTATTTGTAGATGTTTAAGTCATTTCCAGTATCTTGCAATTGCAAACGGTGTTGCAGTGAATAACTTTATACATATATAATTTAATGTTGTTGAAAGTTTTGAGTAACTTTTGGATTTTTCATCTTATAGATTTAAGGGTACCACAAAATTGGGTCCTGCCCTTTCAAACTGTGACATAACAAATGTCACAAGTAATCCCATTTTTTATCTTAGCATTACTTTGGGAAAGGTTTCCATCATGGAAAAATTGTCATGTTACTCTTTGTTCCTAGCTGGCTGTTATTTTATTAGTGTTTCTGGGCTGAAAAGATGAAAAAAGGCAGAGAAGGAGACAAAAGAAGAAGAAGAAATTCTTATCAATTGTAGTGAGAAATCATACAGAAATCATACATACATAAATTCATTTGATAGGGTGCTTACTACAATAAAGATATCTGTATCAGAATGTTCATTGCAGCCCAATTCATAATTGCTAGGTCATGGAAGAAGCCCAAGAGCCCATTGATCCATGAATGGATCAATAAATTGTATATGTACACCATGGAATACTATGCAGCCATTAAGAAAGATGGAGACTTTACTTCCTTCATGTTTACATGGATGGAACTAGAAAATATTCTTCGTGGCAAAGTATCCCAAAGGGAAGAAAAGGTATCCAATGTACTCAGCCCTACTATGAAACTAATTTATAGCTTTCATAGGAAAACTATAACCCAATTTTAGCCCAGGAACATGGGGAGAGGGGAGAAGGAGAGGAGAGGGAGGAGAGGGAAGGGGAAGGGGAGGGGGAGGGAGGGTGAATGGTGGGATCACGCCTATGGTTCATCCTATAAGGGTACATGTGAATCTCTCTAAATGTAGACTATAAATGTCTTAACACAATAACTAAGAAAAAGACATGAAGGCCATGTTAACCAGTTGGATGAAAGTACTTCAAATTATATATAGAAACAGTACACTGTACCCCATGATAGTATTAATGTACACTGTTATGATTTAATAAAAAAAATAATAAAACAGCACCCAACTGATTACCTGGAGTTTGAGTTGGTTGTGTTCATTTAGGATATTTTCCACATATGGGAAATGAAACTTTCCTTTCATCAGAGAATAAAAGATTTTCCTATGGGACTACTTCTAGCTTATTATTCCAGAATCTTTCAGGATGATCCAGATGAAGTGGAAATTTCACCATAATTCCCCTTATGGAATAGTCTTCTTGAAAGACCATCTTTAAATGGATAAAATGGATATGCCAATAAAAGCTACTGAGTCTCAGCAGAAACAGTTATGGCTCTATTAACATTTTCAGTGGTGTCATATTAAAGTTTGTATGAAAATATCTAAAATAGAAAAAATATGCCTTAATATTTGAATACAGCTATATTATACCACAGAGTGAAAAATATGTGATGTAAACAGTGAAAAATAATTGGGGAATGGGCACTGTCTGTGGCTCAAAGGAGTAGGGTGCTGGCCCCATATACAGGAGGTGGCAGGTTCAAACCTGGCCCCAGCCAAAAACTGCAAAAAAAAAAAAAAAAAATTGGGGAATTGTAATGTAGTAGAAAGTTTGTGAAACAAGGAGAGTGTTGGCTTGGCACCTATAGTTCAGTGGCTAGAGCACAAGCCACATATACTGGGGCTGGTGGGTTTGAATCCAGCCCAGCCCTGCCAAACAACAATGACAACTACAACAAAAAAGAGCCAGGTGTTGTGGCAGGCACCTGTAGTCCCAGCTACTTGGGAGGCTGAGGCAAGAGAATTGCTTAAGACCAAGAATTTGAGGTTGCTGTGAGCAGTGACACCATGGAATTCTACCAAGGGTGACATAATGAGGCTCTGTCTCAAAAACAAAAACAAAAACAAAACAGCAAAACAAACAACCAAAAAAAAAAAACAAGGAGAGTGTTGCAAAGATGAATATGAATGGGAGGAATATGGTCCTCATGGAGTACAGAAAATCAGGGTTTATTTACTGCTGACCTGGGAAGACATGGTATGTGTGGGCTATGAAGAACTGTTTTCTCCAAGGGGACATTCTCCAGGGAAATAGGAACAATTCTTTTTTTTTTTTTTTTTTTTGAGACAGAGCCTGGGTAGAGCACTGTGGCATCACAGCTCACAGCAACCTCCAACTCCTGGGCTTAAATGAGTGTCCTGCCTCTGCCTCCCAAGTAGCTGGGACCACAGGTGCCCGCTACAACGTCCAGCTATTTTTTGGTTGCAGCCGTCATTGTTGTTCGGCGGGACCAGGCTGGATTCAAACCTGCCACCTTAGGTGTATGTGGCTGGCGCCTTAACCACTTGAGCCACAGGTGACGAGCCAGGAATAATTCATTAGTATTTATAGTAGTCTTATGACCTAGACCTAGAGTTGCAGACTTTTGCTACAATATGCACTCTAATTTTAACAATTCAGTTTTCATGAAGCCTAAAATCCAGCAGCAGTAGAGGGATCCTTGGCTGAAAATTTGAGTATCTAGTTCCTGGAAAGGTGTAAGATTGTTACATTTGGTGAGCTGATGAAATAAAGTTTTTGAACTTGAAAACTAGGGCCAGGGCCCTGTGTGGTGACTCAAACCTGTAATCCTAGGACTCTGGAAGGCTGAGCCAGAAGGATTGCCTGAGCTCACTAATTTGATATCAGTCCGAAGAGTGAAAATCCATCTCCACTAAAAATGGAAATAATTAGCCGGGCATTGTGGTGGGCGCATGTAGTCCCAGCTACTCAAGAGGCTGAGGGAAGAGGATCATTTGAACCCAAGAATTTGGTATTGCTGTGAGCTAGGCTGACACCAGGGCTTTCTAGCCTGGGACAACAGGGTGAGATTCCGTCTCAAAAAAGAAATGAACAAAACAAACAAACAACAACAAAAGAAAACTAGAGCCAGGTCCTTGTGATATCAGGACTCAGACACAGCCACCTTTTCTATTCTGTAAAAAAGTTGAGATGGTTTGCACCAAGCAATAAATAATATGTTGAAGTTGGAATTTAAAAACCCTCCAGTAATTTTTTTTTTTTTGAGACAGAATCTCACTATGTCACCCTTGGTAGAGTGCAGTGGCATCACAGCTCACAGCAACCTCAAACTCTTAAGCTATTCTCTTGCCTCAGCCTCCCAAGTAGCTGGGACTACAGGCTCCCACCACAACACCTGGCTATTTTTTCATTGTTGTTGTCATTGTCCTTGTTGTTTTAGCTGGCCCGGGCCAGGTTTGAACCTGGCAGCCTTGGTGTATGTGGCTGGCACCCTAGCCACTGAGCTACAGGCACCGCCACCCTCCAGTGATTTTAACCCATCAACTTCTTTTCTGTAAACTTCTTTCAGGTCTCTCCAAACAAATAAGATTTTTTTCTTTTTTTAAAATAAGATTCTTTTATAATTTATTTTTAATTTATACTATAAAAATTTTCAACCACTTATAAAAGTAGAATTGTATGATGAAAGGCATCTCAATGGCCCAGTATCCACCTTCAATAATTATTAGAATTTGACAATCTTTTTTCACCTATTTTTTCTACCAACTTTACAACTGGTTACAGTATTTTTAAGCAAATCCCAGACATTACACCATTATGTCATTTATATAATTTCACATACATATACCTGTAGGTTTGTTTCATTCTTTTTCAGTTTGTTTCAAATTTGGGTTTTTTTCCCTTTTTGATTATTTTTTATTATATAAAACAATTACACATTCCCAAGTATAAGTTATCTAGCAAAGTTCTTTCAGAAACATGCCTCTAGCTCTCATGCCTCTCTCTTTTAAGCTATTCCTTTGGTCTCTATAGATGTAATCCATTCATTAATTATACTAGTTTTCGGCCTATCCTATCATTGTTTCTTTTTGGAAATATAAGGAAATGTGTATTTATATAGATGTTTGCATCTTTACTTGTAAAAATAGCAATATTCTACATTCTTTGGTTCCTTGTACTTTTCACTTAGCCATGTATCCTTGAGATTCTATCCATAGCAATTTATGGCGGTCTCCCTTAATTCTTTTTATTGCTTCAGGATGCTTCATTGAAAGGAAGAGAGATTGGACGAAAGGGAAAGGGAACTTTTGAACTAAATGTGGGCGATAATTCAGCTATTGTTCTGTATACATTTTGCAGGCTTATTTTATGTAATTCTTGCAGTAACTCTTTGACATGGCATTGTTGTTATTCTGACTTCACAATTGTGGAAATAAACTTGGAGAGATTAGAAAAGTTGCTGAAGACCCCACAGTGGGTAATTGAATGGAATGGGGGAATTGAAGTTGGGGCTGAATTAACTCCCAAATCTATATACTTCCTTCTGTATAACTAGATCCAGTGAACTGGCTGACAGATGTGAACTTTAGGCAAATTCTGGTAGGGAGAATAGTGAAGAGCAAGTTGAAGTTCAGTAACTCAGCTGGCTTCCAAGGAGGCCTAACATAGGGAATGGACAGAGTAATCAGGGAATTAGCACAGGAAGCAAATCTCTGGGATTCCGACATACTGGAGAGTTATGTTCATCAGAGAAGTTTGTCAGCAAGAGCAAGGACTACTGCTCTGAGCTTGGACTTAGTGACAGGATTCTTGGTGTTTGGGTAGAAAGGAACTCAGATTGGGACTCAGTCTGTGTGTGTGTGTGTGTGAGAGAGAGAACCAAGACCATTTCAAAGGGCTATGAGCCAACCAAGGGGGCAGAAGGCTGAATCCTACCCATTGGACTGGACTGGAGCTGCTCATCTCTTCTGCTTTGGTCAATGACAGCTTGGGAAACTGGTGAACAGAGGAGAGATGAACAGGCTGATGCCCAGCAACACTGTCTGTGCAGTTCCTGCTGACTCTAGCACCACTTTCTCCAGGTCTTCTAATCTCGGTTCAGAATCCATTCTCTTTGAGTTTGGAGTAGAGCTATATGGCTTTCTTGGGAAAAGAAGAGCTACTGTAATAGTATCAGTCAGCCTTTTCCAGAGAAACAGGGCCAGTGACACATATACACAAGTATATATGAATGTATATACACTTAGCAAGTGGCTCTTGTGATTATGGAGGTTGGCAAGTTCATAGTCTGCAGAGAGGGCCTACCTATCATGTGGAGAACCAGGAGAGCCAATGTTCCAGGTAGAGTTTCATAACACTGCACAGAACCCAGAAGAGGATTAAGTTTTAAGGCAGTCTGCTGGAGAATTCTCTCTTAACTGGGGAGGCAGTTTTGTTGTTGTTGTTGTTCTATCTAGTCTATGGACTAAATTAATGAGGCTGACCCACATTGTGAAAGGTCAAACTCCATAATTTAAATGTTAACGTCATCCAAAACACCCTCATGGAAACACCAGAATAATGCTTGACCAAATATCCAGGCACCCTGTGGTCCAGCTACATTGGCATAAAATTAACCAACACAGTGATCTTGGTAGTTAAGTGGATATCATTGGCAGAATAGAATGAAAGAAGGTTAAGGTCATGGAGGATGCTGGTCTCCGAGTCACAATGCCAGAATGTTAGCACTGAGTGGACATGGAGATGATTTATTTTAGCTACTTATGTTGCAGATGAGAAAACCAAGACCTAGGGTAATTGGATGAATTTCCCCAGATTACACATACATTCATTAAATAAATTAATTAATAAATGAAATAAATATTGATTGAGCCTTTTCCAGATGCCAGGCACAGTAGTAGGCACTGGGGATTCAGTGATCCCTGCCCTACAAAATTTCCTTGAGGAAGGGAGACAGCTGAGCCATGAGGAGGTGTTGGAGCTGAGCCATGAGGAGGTGTTGGAGCTAATCAGGTGAAGGTAGAGCAGGGGCAGGATGGGGATGAGGGGATCATGCAGAGGGATCCAAGTGTGGACAGGTGCTGATGTGGGAAAGACTTGAGTGAGTCTGAAGAGTTGAGGGAAATTCAAAGGGGGAAAAAAGAAAGAAAGAAAAAGAAAAGACTCAAAGATGCTATTTATACTGCATCTCCCCCTAAAGATGGCAATTTACCCCCACAAGCTATTCCTTTTTCAAAGTGCTTAGCAATCTTTAAGCAATCAGTCTCACAGCCTGATGAGAGCAGGTATCATTATTGCTATTTACCATGTAGAGGAATTAAGGCATTGAACACTCCTTGCCTTGCCCAAGGCCACTGAAAAATTCAGATTAGAGCGCTGGAACTAAAATAATAAAAAAAAAAGTCATAAGGGAATGCTTAGCTTTTCATAGACAGTCATGGGAAAGGAAATTATTTATTCTGAAAATTAAAATAGTCATCTTGGAACCTTTGATGCAAAAATAGGCCTCCCCCAACCCCCAGCATAACAATAATTTAGCAGTAATTATGTTAATGATTGCTAGAAGATTTGTGTGCTGATCAGGCTAGGAGTTCCCAGGGTTCCTATGTTACCCTCCTCTGCTGCCCTGGGTGATTTTCCTGGGGCTTTAACCATGACTGTACTTTCACAGTCCTCCAGCCATGAGCTCTGATCACCCGGGACTGACCACTCCCCTACGATGTTATTGGTGTGAACACACCTGAAGTGACCTGACGGAGCTGCCTTGTTAGGAAGCTGCAGGTGGCTCACTTGGTAAATTACTGTTGGATGGGAGGTTTTAGTAAAATAGCTGTCCCTTTCTCTGCCTGTCTCTCTGACTTACATTTATCTGTGGTTTTTGTAAATGTATTGAAAACATTTAGCTTTTATCATTCTTTAATTTTTAATAATCTACAGATTGTCACTTAATTAAGCTTTAATACATTCCATTGTAAAAGAAAAGAAATGCTTACTGGTCAGCTGTTCTGTCTTCATTACATCTGACAATTCAGAGAAGTGAAGAAACCAGGGACCATGTTGACGTCTTCGAGGAGACGTGTGGCATGTGAAGGGCCTGGACTCGGCTTGTCCTGGGAAAGGGAATAACTCTTCAAAACCACAAACTATTCCGACGACATTCAGCTGTGCCTCCTACAGCGAATGTTCTATGTCTGTGATTACTCTGAGTCACTTTTCAGTTTTCACCTGTTCATTTTCAAATAGAATGGGAGGAAACCTTTGCTGACTCTCATTGGTATAAGCAGAAAGTGGGTGAGCCTTGGAGGAGGAGAGAACTTGAATCAAGTTCTGGTTTAAGAGTCTGCTGGCTGTATGCTCATTCATGTTACTTAACCTCTTACCCTAGGTTCTTTATAATTAAATAGGAATAACATTTTCCTCATTGTGTTGCTCTTGTGATTAATATAATAGGGAAGCTCTGGCACTACCCTGGCTTGCCTTGCCAGTTTTTTTTAACACTTTCTCTGGAAGTTTGCTGCTCAAATCTCCTGACTGAGAGTAGCTGAACTTTCTAAAGATGTGCTGATTTTTTTCACTCACTATATTTAAACACAACATTTAATTTTTTTATGACTTAGAAAAAGTATACCAAAATTATTGGGAATCTCTATCAGCATTTCAGTATTCAATACCACTGTTTGAAACTGTTATCTTTTATATTAAAGACAATTTGGAGAGCAGAAATGTGTCATAACTAAAGAGAATAGAAATAGAACACAACTTATTTAATATTCCTTTTAGGTTAAGAGTCAAGTACAAGTGAGCAGTCATGTATTTTTATCCAAACCACATGCAGAGCTGGATCCATATCTCTGAGTTAACTTCTGTTATCTGTACTTGATATCCCCTTCCATAACTGTTCTCTCTCTTCCTTTTTTCTAAATAATACTGACTTAAAATCTTCAGAGTTGTCCTTATTGAAGGCAAACTGAAATTATTTCCAATGTAAACAGCTCAGATGGGTATGGACATACATAAGGGCAGAATTGAATGCAATGGTAACAAGAAAAGAATAATTCCTTATATTTTAGAGACTTGTGCTATTCAATATATACTCATTTGTTATTTAATTACCCTTTGCAATAACTCTATGATGTTCTTCCACCAGTCACAAAATACTTAAAGGGTGAAAGCTGCCTCATACTATAAGTTCTGAGGCTTGTGTAATCTTGATGCCCAAACCGGGCAAGATAACACAAGAAAAGAAAATTATAGCCCCTTTCACCTATGCACATAGATGGAATCTGTATTTTATTTTCTTATTGAAGCATAACTTATAGTGAAGTGCACTTGAACTTATAGCTTGATGAGTCTTTGCATATATTCATTATCTATGCATGTATGCAAGATAACCCCAGATCAAAACAGAGAATAATATAGAACTCCCAACAAGTTCTGTTGTGCCCAGTTACTATAAGGGAAATAATGGCATATTCTTCTGTGCCTGGCTTCTTTGGATTAACATTATTATTGCTGGCCACCAAGTGGAAGTTTTCCCAAGTAGTTGATGTTTGTAGAGGAAAGAATTTCAGGATGTACCATGTAAACCAAGGAAACGTCAGTTATTAGTGAAAGTGAACGTGGACTCTCAGGAAAGAGCCTGGGAGGGCTGGAAAGGGAGCAGCTGCACTGTGAGGAAAGTGTTAGATTTTCCATAATTTTGTTAGATGAGGGGAGGAATATTCAAGGCCAAGGGGTGGCTTTTACTAAGAATTTGTGTAGTCATTTCTAGAACCAGGTTTCTTCCATTTTCATCCTCTATATGGCTGACTTGAGGTTGTCATGGTGATTTCAAGGATGGAGACATTTTAAGACTGCAATGTAAATGATACTGCAACTGGCCAAAGTTCATGTATGGTGACAAAGGTGCTGACAAGACAGATGAAGGCAGCTCTTGCCTGTGGTTCTCAGCCTCTCTAGTTAGTTCCTGCTTACAAGTTGTTTATTTTAACACCTGCACCTGATCTTCAGGCCCCTGTACCCGGTCCCAGCCCGTCTCTTAGTCTCCCACTCTGACATGAGGCCTGTGAGATTCATTCATGCTGGTGCAGGAACAGTAGTTTTCTTCATTATTTAGTTTTATCCTGCTTAGTGACATCACTAGTCGTTCTACTTTTATGCACATTTAGGTTATTTTCAGCTTATAAGCAAAGCATCTATGAATATTCTTGTATGTATATTTCATAAGTGCTCATTTCTAAATTTTTTGCTTTTGAAACAGGATTTTATTTACACAACTTTTTATAAACACAATGCATAAACAAAGTCCACTTATGCCTTTTTCTTTTTAATTATTATGAGTACGTGATAGTTGCATAGTTTATACGGCACATGTGCTGTTTTGACATGGGCATACAGTGTGAATTAATTAAATCAGGTAATTAGGATCTCCATTACCTCAGGCATTTATCATTTCTTTGGGTTAGACTTCTACTTTTTTTAGTTATTTCAAAGTATACCCTAAATTATTGTTGATTATAGTTACTTTTTGTATTACCAAATATTGTTCCTTCTAACTATCTAACTATATATTTATATCCATTAACCGTCCTCATTTTATTCTCCCCCTCCCATTCCTCTTCTTATCCACTGGTAACTGTCATTCTATTCTGTCTCCCCATAAAGTAAATTAAAAAAACTTAGAAGACAATGTGCACACCATGAGCACAGAGGCCTTGCCCTCGCTGCTCTGCCACCAGCCCACACCTGCCACCCAGCTCTCCATGGATGATGACATTGCTGCTTTCATGATTGAAAAGGTTCCAGCATGTGCAAGGCCAGTTTTGAAGGCAACAAAGCCCCTGGGGCTGTGTTCCCTTATATGTCGTGTTGCCTATGGTACCAGGGCATGATGGTGGGTGTGGGCCAGAAGGACTCCCATGTGGGAGACTCCTATGTCAGGACCCTGAAGTACCCCATTGAGCACGGCATTGTCACCAACTGGGATGACAGGGAGAAGACCTGGCACCACGGCTTTTATAACAAGCTGCATGTGGCTCCTGAGGAGCACCCCATGCTGCTGACTGAGGCCCCTGAACCCCAAGGCCAACTGTAAGAAGATGACCCCAATCGTGTTTGGAACCTTAACACCCCAGCCATGTATGTGGCCATCCAGGCTGTGCTGTCCCTGTTTGCCTCTGGCTGTACCATTGGCATTGTGAGGACTCCAATGATGGGGTCACCTTCACTGTGCCCCTCTATGAGGGATACACCCTCCCCATGTCATCTTGTGTCTGGATCTGCCTGGCCCGGTCCTGACAGATTACCTCATGAAGGTCCTCACAGAGGGCAGATATAGCTTCACCACCATGGCTAAGCAGGAAATTGTGTGTGACATCAAGGAGAAGCTGTGTTACCTCATCCTGGACTCTGAGCAAGAGATGGCCACAGCAGCCTCCACCTCCTCCCTGGAGAAGAGCTGCGAGCTGCCTGATGGCCAGGTGATCACCATTGAAAACGAGGTGCTCTGCTGCACGGAGGCTCTGTTCTAGCCTTCTTTCCTGGGCATAGAATCCTGTGGCATCCGTGAAACTACCTTCAACTCCATCATGAAGTGTGATGTGGACATCCGCAAGGACCTGTATGCCAACAAAGTGCTGCCTGGTTGCACCACCATGTACCTGGGCTTTGCCAAGAGAATGCAGGAGATCATTGCCCTGGCTTCAGCATGCTGAAGATCAAGATCATTGCTCCCCCCGAGCACAAGTACTCCATGTGGATTGGAGGCTCCATCTGGGCCTGACTGTCCACCTTCCAGCTTGTGTGGATCAGCAAGCAGGAGTATGATGAGTCTGGCCCTTCCATCATCCACCACAAATGCTTCTAGGTGGACTGTTACTAGTAGTGTTACACTTTTCCTGACAAAACCTAACTTGCGCAGAAAACAAGATGAGATTGGCATGGCTTTATTATTATTATTATTATTTGATTGTTGTTCTTTCTTTGGCATGACTCATGATTTAAAAACTAGAATGGTGAAGTTGGAACTGGAACTGTGACAGCAGTTGGAACAAACATCCCCAATGTTCTACAATGTGGCTGAGGACTTTGTACATTGTTCTTTTTCTTAATAATCATTCCAAACATCGTGAGATGCATTGTTACAGAAAGTCCCTTGCCCTCTCATAAGCTGCTCCACTTCTCTCTAGGAAGAAGAATGACCCAGTCCTCCCAGTCCATGCAGGGAAGGTGACAGCATTGCTTTTGTGTAAATCATGGCCCCCTATTTGTCCCCCAACTTAAGATATATGAAGACTTTTAGTTTCCCTGGAAGCTAGTGAGGGTGCGGAGGCAGCCAGGACTTACCTGTACACTAACTTGAGACCGGGTCAATAAAAGTTAAAAAGAATTTACCTCTCACATATCAGTATGATCAGTGAGATTTGCCTTTCTAATATTTTCTTTTTGGTGTACATTCACATGTAGAATTGTTGAGTCATAGTATATACAGTTTTCAAGAGTGGTTCTACCAGTTTACGCTCTCACCAGTGTGAGACATGTATACAGTTGCTTACACATCCTCACCTCACAATACTTTGATTGGAATTAGCAGTCCTCTAGTTTTAGTCATCTGGTGGAGTTGTAATCATGTCTCATTGTGATTTTAATCTGCATTCCCCCCATGATTAATGATGACTGATAATGTTACATGTCTTTAATATGCTCATTAACTATTTGGATAGTCCCTTTTTTGAAGTGCTTGCTCAAATCTTTGTGCATTTAAAAAATGAGTTATCTATCTTTTTCTTATTGACTTGTTGTATTTTTTTAAATGTCACCGATAAGTTATTTAATACAAGTGTGATGATTTTTGTAGCCAGAGAAAGAACCTTCATTCCAAAGAGACAAAAAGAGCGAAAAATAAGTTGTAGTTATTACTTCTCCAGATCTGTTTTGAATGGCATTTTTGTTTCTTTTGGTATTTTTCTTTCTTTCTTTTCTTTTTTTTATTACTGGGGCTTCATTGAGGATACAAGATGTGTCACACACTGAGACCCCATCCTCTGCCTCCTTCCCTCTCTCTACTCTTCCTTTACCCCGTCCCCCTCCCTCCTTCTCTCTCTCTCTCTCTCTGCTTTTCCCTTTCCCCACCCCCACCATGTTATTACTTGTTATTAATCGTCCTCATATCAAAATTGAGTACATAGGATTCATGCTTCTCCATTCTTGTGATGCTTTACTAAGAATCATGTGTTCCACTTCAATTCAGGTTAATACAAAGGCTGGAAAGTCTCCATTTTTTAAATGGCTAAATAGTATTCCATGGTATACATGTACCACAGCTTGTTAATCCATTCCTGGGTTGGGGGGCATTTAGGCTGTTTCCACATTTTGGCAATTGTAAATTGAGCTGCAATAAACAGTCGAGTGCAAGTGTCCTTATGATAAAAGGTTTTTATTCCTTCTGGATAGATACCCACTAATGGGATTGCAGGATCAAATGAGAGGTCTAGCTTGAGTTCTTTGGGGTTTCTCAGACTTGTTATATTTTTTAAAAATATATTTGGAATATTTATTCTTCGTCAGGCACATGTACTGGAAATACATTTCCCCAGGTAGTAATTTACCCTTTTACTCACTTAGTCATGTATTTTGATGAACAGAAGTTCTGAATTATAGTAAAGTCCAATTTATCAGTCTTTTGTGATTAGTGCCCGTGGTTCCTGTTTAAGAAAACATCACCTACTCCAGAGTAATGAAATATTCTCTTTTGTTATCTTCTGGAAGGTTTATTGTTTTATCTTTCACATTTGAGCCCTATGATCTATTTTTTTTTTTTTTTTTTGCCGGAGCTGGGTTTGAACCTGTCACCTCCAACATATGGGGCTGGTGCCCTACTCCTTTGAGCCACAGGCACCACCCTATACTCTATTTTTTAGTGAGCATATTCCTCAAATTTTATTTATTTATTTTCTGAATTTATTTAGGTATCACTTACAAATAAAAATTATATATATTTAAGATGTACAACATGATGTTTTGATATATGTATACATTGTGAAATGATTACCACAATCAATCTAATTAACATATCCATCACCTCACAGAGTTACCATTTTGTGTGTGCTGTTGGGATCATATCCAAAAAAATGACTGCCCAGACCAACATCAAGAAGTTTTCACCTACATTTTCTACTAATAGTTTTAGAGTTTTCTGTTTCACATTTAAGTCTTTAATTAATTTTTTTTATTTTTTTCTTTTAGCTTTTTAATTTTTTTTGTTTTTATTAAATCATAACTGTCTACATTGATGCATTTATGGGGTTCAGTGTACTGATTTGATATACAATGTGAAATGCTTACATTGAACTGATTAACACATCTATCATAATTAAACTCTTTTCTTAATAGTTTTGAAATGTACCATTGCATCATGCACATTATGTGAGGTCTCACCCAAATATCCTCCCTCCTCCTGCCTCCCCTGTTTCCTCCCCTCTCCTCTTCCTTTCTACTTTCTGGATGACAGTTATGTTTTACCATTCATATGAATGTATAGGTGATTATACATTGATTCATAGTAGTACTGAGTACATTGGATACTTTTTTTCCATTCTTGAGATACTTTACTAAGAAAAATATGTTCCAACTTCATCCAGGTAAACACAAAAGATGTGAAGTATCCATCTTTTTTATGGCTGCATAGTATTCCATGGTGTACATATACCACAATTTGTTAATCCATTCATAGGTTGATGGGCACTTGGGCTGTTTCCATGTCTTGGCAATTATTAATTGGGCAGCAAATAAACATTCTGGTGCAAATGTCTCTGTTGTAAAATGATTTTTGATCACTTGGGTATATACCTAATAGAGCAATTACAGGATCAAATGGAGGTCTACTTTAAGTTCCATGAGTATTCTCCAAACTTCTTTCCAAAAGGTCATGCTTGCATTCCCACCAGCTGTGTAACAAGTGTTTCCTTCTCTCTACATCCATGCCAACATCTATAGTTTTGAAATTTTATTATGTGGGCTAATCTTACTGGAATTAGATGATATCTCAAAGTGGTTTGATTTGCATTTCTCTGATGATTAAAAATGATGAGCATTTAATTCATGTGTTTGTAGGCCATGTGTCTGTCTTCTTCAGAGAAGTTTCTGTTCAATTCTCTTGCCCACATAGAAATGGGGTTATCTGTTCTTTTCTTATTGATTAGTTTGAATTTTCTGTGGATTCTAGTTATCAGACCTATGTTGAAAGCATAACCTGTAAAAAATCTTCTCCCATTGTGAAGGTTGTCTATGTGCTCTACTTACTGTGTTTTTGGCTGTGCAGAAGCTTTTTAGTTTGATCAGATCCCAGTAATATATTTTTGGTGTTGCTTCAATTTTCCAGGGGTCCTCCTTATAAAACATTCTCCCAGGCTGATTTCTTCAAGTGTTTCCCCCTGCACTCTCTTCTAGGATTTTTATAGTTTCATGTCTTAAGTTTAAATATTTATCCAGTGAGAATCAATTTTTGTTAATGGTAAAAGGTGGGGGTCCAGTTTCAGTCTTCTACAGGTTGCCAGCCAGTTCACCCAGCACCATTTGTTAAATTGTTAAGATTGCATGTGTGAGCCACCTGGCTTTCTTGAGGATTTTTGCATCTGTGCTCATCAAGGATATTAGCCTGTAATTTTCTTTTCTTGTGGTATCCTGGTCTGGTCTTCTATCAGGGTAAAGAGACCTTGTAAAACAAATATGAAGATATTCCTTCCTCTTTAATATTTTGGAAGAGTTTGAGAATTAGTGTAAATACTTCTTTAAATGCTCAGTAGATTCACCAGTAAAGCCATCAGGTCCTGGTCTTTTTGGGGGGAGGATGTTTTTGATTAATGATTCAATCTCCTTTCTATTTCTTTATTAGTCAATGATTCAGTCTTGGTAGGTTATATGTTTCTAGGGATTTACCCATTTCTTCTAGGTTATCCAATTTGTTGGCATATAATTTGTCATATTAGTCTCTTAAAAGCATTTGTATTTCTGTGGTATAAGTTTTAATTTTTACTCCATTATTTATACTTTAATTAATTAATTAACTTTTTACTGATAATTTTTTAAATTTAAGTTCTTTTTCTTAGTCTAACTGAAGGCTTGTCAATTTTGTTCATCTTTTCAAAAAAACCCAACTCTTTCATTAATCTTTTCAGTTGGTTTTCTTTCTCTATTATGTTTATTTCTTTTCTGGTTGTTATTACTTCCTTCCTTATGCTAACTTAGGACTTACTGTGTTATTCTGCTTTTAAAATTCTCTCCTTGTCTTTGAGTTTTGAGAATTTGATTATAATATATCTTGTGAAAGATCTCCTTATGCTTGATTTATTTGGGATTCTTTGTACTTCATAGATCTACATGTTTATTTCCCTCTTCAGATTTGGGAAGTTTTCTGTCATTACTTTTTTAAAAAGTGTTTTTGGAATATTCACATATATATTTTTCCATGTAAGCAAATGAGTTCAGATGAAGCAACAGCTGTGAACAATGGCTGTGATGAGACAATGGCATACCAATTTTGCACATATTGAATAGTTATAACTACTGGTATAGCTCTATTTTTTGTTGTTTACACACAGGTTGGGAAGGATGCAATAGTTTAAGTGTTTGTATATTTACTCAATATGTGGAATCCTGATGAAATAATAACAGAGTTCTTATTCTCACCATCATGGAGAAGTAAAGTGAGAACATTAGCTTTGAATTATTCACTATTCCATATCATTGACAATATCTTAGCAAGAGTTATGCCCAGATAATCAAAATTAATGTAGATGCTTGTTGATCTTCCCAATACCCTTGTAAGATCAGTAATATTTTTAGCCAAGTTTTATTGGTTTAGTGAAATTTTATTTTTATTTGTTTTATTATTTCAGGTTCATTGATGGTACAAAGAATTAGTTTTTACTGTTTGCATTTGTTAAGTAAAGTCCTTCTTATAATTGTGTCCTACCCCCAAGAGGTGTTCTATCCACTGTGACCCCTGATCTCCCTCCCTCCTTTCCTCTGTCTGGTCCCTATGCCCCCACCCCTCACCTTGAGTTGATTTGAGTTTTTCTCTTACGTGGATATGTATTAGATTGTCTACTGGCTTCATATTAGAATATTAGAAGCAAGTACATTGATTCTTGCTTCTCCAGTCTTGTGAAACTTTGTCATTACTTTGAAAATAAGATTCATCTCCTTTCTGTTTCTCTCTTTCTTTGGGATTTCTATAATGCATATATTTGCTTGCTTGATAGTATTCCCTAAACCTAGTCTGTTTTTATTTTTTTCTATTTTTTTGTCTTTCTGAGTGTGTAATTTTGAATAACTGTCTGGAAGCTTGCTTCTTTCTTATAATTTATGGATTCTATTGTTGAATCTTCCTTTGGAATTTTCTATAATGGTTTAGTCATTGTGTTCCATAATGTCTATTTGGTTCTTTTTAATGATTTGTTGAACATCTCATTTTGTTTATGTATTGTTTCCCTAATTTCAATTAGCATACTATCTGTATTCTCTTGTAGCTCACTGAAATTCTTTAAAATTATTACAGTTGGTGCTGTCTATCCATGATTCAACCAACCACAGATCAAAAATATTTGAAAAATAAAATTAATGGTTACATCTATCTTTAATATGTATAGACTTCTTTTCTTATCATTATTCCCTAAAAAAAGTATAGCAATTATTTACAGTATTTACATTGTATTAAGTATTATAAACAATAGAAAGATGATTATTCTAAAGTATATATGAGGATAGCTGTGGGTTGTATGCCAATTCTACACCGTTTTATAAAAGGACAGAGCATCTGTGGATTTTGGTATCTGTAGGTGATCTGGAATCAATTCCCCATGGATACTGGAGGAAGATTGTATTTTGAATTCTTTGTGAGGCTGTTCATGGGCCTCTCTTTAAGATCAGTTGCTGGTGTTTTCTTTTGTTCCTTTGGTGGTGTCATGTTCCCTGATGTTTCATGATAATTATGGCCTTGCATTGATGTCTGTGCATTTGAAGAAGTAGGCACCTCTTTTAGCCTTTACTGACTGGCTTCAATAGGTAAAGCCCTTCAATCAGTTAGTCTGTCCAGAGAAGGTGAGCTGCCCAGTGGGATCTATGGGTACACTTGCTACTGGAGTCTTTGAGTGGGCTGATCTTGTGCCTGGGTCACTTCTTAACAATATAAGTTATTAAACATAGGATATGTCTTCCCCAATAAAATTTTGCCCACAACATCAATAGTGTATTATAAAGAGTATAGCAAGATCAAATAGGATGTATTCCACAAATGTAAAGGAGATTGTCCTTCATAATGACTTCTGTATAATACATCACAAACAGCCTAACAGAGGGAAAAAAACCCCTAAGATTTCTTATGTTTTAAGATTTTTAAAACCTATGAAAGAGGTTTTGATAAAGTCTAGCCCAATTTATGATAAAAGTTTATTAACCAAGAAAGAGAAACATATAAAGGGCAATAAAGGTCTATTAATATAGAAGTTAACCTTAAAAAAGAGTACAGAGCAAGGACTTTCCCAACCAGGTATTAAGACATACTATGAAGTCATGGTAATAAGGGAACTACAGTATTGTTGTAATAGGCAGGTAATGTTCTATCTAACTCATTAAAACTCAGGCAAATGAAAATTAAATTGTAGTTTCAATTTTGTGAGTTAGTTCATAGTAGTTTAGGAATACTGACACTTTCATGTTCTTGGCAACATATAATACTTAAAAACAATTGGGATTTTCACTTTAGTTTTAACCTTTTTTAGCTAGACAATTTACCTCAGAAGTAAAACAAATCTCAAATTTTTATAAATAACACACATACTACACATATCAGCCAAATTTGAAAAATGTGCTATTTTAAATGATTCCAAGAGAAATAAGAAATGGATGACAGTTAACTATAGGAATCCTTATATGTATAGACACGGGGAAAGGGCATTAAAAGCGCTACATTTATTTATATTATTATTTGGCATCATTTAATCAGAAAGAACATTAAGTAAATAACAAGAGCTAATGGTTTTGTCTTCTAATCACAGAACCAAAAACTGATCTATGGTAAATTAAAAAATGTAAAAAAGAACAAAAAGATATATGTATCTAGAGAAAATTATAATCTGCTCATACTGAGTTCATACCTGTTAGTTAGCATAGCTTCCAGTCTTTTTTGCTTAGTAATACAATATGTTTTGACCATCATTGTGATAAAGTCTATATCTTTGGCTCAGGCTTCCTTGACTTATTTGTAGCTTTTTTTCACTCTGCTAGTTTCTATGAGGATGAGGAAAACTACAGACTTGTCCTCTCACACTGCTGCCTTGCAAATAATCACTCTCCTTTCTTTTTCTTTTGCTTGCTTGCTTTCTTTCTTTCTTTCTTTCTTTCTTTCTTTCTCTCTCTCTTTCTTTCTTTTGCTCTTTTTTTCTTTCTTTCGCTCTTTCTTTCTTTCTTTCTTTCGCTCTTTCTTTCTTTCTTTCGCTCTTTCTTTCTTTCTTTCTTTCTTTCTTTCTTTCTTTCTTTCTTTCTCTCTCTCTTTCTCTTTTTTTTTTTTTGACAATGTGTTGCTCTGTCCCACAGGTTAGAGTTCAGTGGTGCAATCATAGTTCACTGCAGCCTCAAACTGCTGGGCTCAAGGGATCCTCCTGTCTCAGCTTTCTGAGTAGCTGGCACTACAGGTGTATACCCCTATACCTAGTTAATTTTTCTACTTTTTGTAGAGGCAGGGTCTCAGTATGTTTTCCAGCTTGGTCTTGAACTCCTGGATTCAAGAAATTCTCTCACCTCAGCCTCCCAAAGTGCAGGGATTATAAGCATGAGCCACTGCACCCGGCCTCACTCTCACTTCTGAATGACCCTAGCATTTTTGCTCAATTCTCCCTGTGGAGATCATCACAGTCCATGCTAATTTTTATTTATTTAGGTATATGTCTCTTGTCCTTGTTTAGACTGGAAGACAGAGGCTGCCCATCACATTCCTCTCCCTTCACGTAGCTCTAGCTATCACACCTCCCATGTATACTCTTTTTGAAAAACATATACTTTAAAAAAATATTTGTTATGTGAATAAATTAGTAAGTATCAAAGATGAGGAAAGTAATGACTTTCATAATACTTAATATCTCAGTTCTGCCTTTGATGATATAACTTCTATGAGAAGTTTGGCGTCTCTCTTACAAATTGATAATTCTTTAAGGGTAGGTACTGTGTGCTACCTTTGTAGGCATTTATCAAACATTTATTAAGCAAGTATATATATATTTTTAATTTACTTATATTTTTATTAAATCATAGCTGTGTAAATTAATGAAATCATGGGGTATAATGTGCTGGTTTTATATACAACTTGAAATACTTTCATCAAACTGGTTAGCATAGACTTCACCACATTTTTTTAGTTATTGTGTTAAGACATTTATATTCTACCCTTATTAGATATAACATGTACCCTTGTAAAATGCACCATAGGTGTGGTCCCACCAATTACCCTCTCACCAATTACCCCCCTCCTCTCCCTTTCTCCTCCTCTTACCCCTTCATCTTGGACTGTAGTTGGGTTATAGCTTTCATATGGAAGTGTGGGTGCTTATAAATTGGTTTCAGAGTAGGGCTGAGTACATTGGTTACTTTTTCTTCCATTCTTGAGATCCATTGCTAAGAAGAATATGTTCCACCTCCATCCATGTAAACATTAAAGAGGTAAAATCTCCGTATTTTTAAGGCTGCATAATATTTCATAGTTTACATATACCACAATTTATTAATCCACTCATGGGTTGATGGGCACTTGGGCTTCTTCTATGACTTAGCAATTATGAATTGGGCTGCAATAAACATTCAGGTGTAAATATCTTTGTTATATAGTGATTTTTGGTCTTCTGGATATATACCTAGTAGAGGAGTTGAAGGCAGGTCTATTTTCAGATCCCTAAGTGACCTCCAAACATCTTTCTATAAGGAACATATTAGTTTGCATTCCCACCAACCATGCAGAAGTGTTCCCTTTTCTCCACATCTACACCAACATCTCTGGTTTTGGGATGTGGGCTAATCTTGCTGGAGTTAGATGATATCTCAAAGTGGTTTTGATTTGCATTTCTCTGATGATTAAGGATGAGGAGCATTTTTTCATGTGTCTGTAGGCAGTGTGCCTATCTTCTTCAGAGAAGTTTCTCTTCAAGTCCCTTGCCCATCTTTGAGATGGGATCACTTGTTCTTTTCTTGCCAATATGTTTGTGTTCTCTGTAGATTCTTGTTATTAAATCTTTATTGGAGACATAACCTGCAAATATCTTCTCCCATTTTAAGGGTTGTCTTCTTGCTTTACTTACTATGTTTTTGGCTGTGCAGAAGCTTTTAAGTTTGATCAGATTCCAGTAATGTATTTTTGGTGTTGCTTCAATTGCCCAGGGATCATCCTCATAAAATATTCGCCCAGGCTGATTTCTTCAAGTGTTTTCCCTGTACTTTCTTCTAGTATTTTTATAGTTTCATGTCTTAAATTTAAATCTTTAATCCAGTGAGAGTCCATCTTTGTTAATAGCGAAAGGTGTGGGTCCTTGTGCAGGTTGCCAACCTGTTCACCCAGCACCATTTGTTAAATAGAAAGTATTTTCCCCAATGAATGTTTTTAATTGGCTTATCAAAGATCAAATGATGGTAAGTAGCTGGGTTCACCGCTTGGTTCTCTCTCTCTCTCTTTTTTTTTTTGCAGTTTTTGATTGGGGCCAGGTTTGAACCTGCCACCTCTGGTAGCAGGTGCCCTACTCCTTTGAGCCATAGGCGCCACCCTTCTCTTGGTTCTCTATTCTGTTCCATACCTCTACCTCTCTGTTTTTGTGCCAGTACCATGCTGTTTCGATCACTATCGATTTATAGTATAGTCTGAGGTCTGGTAGTGTGATTTCTCCTGATTTGTTTTTATTTCTGAGTAATGTATTGGCTATTCAAGGTTTTTTCTGATTCTATGTAAAATGAAGTGTTATTTTTTCGAGGTCTTTAAAGTATGACAGTGATGCTTTAATAGGGATTGCATTAAAATTGTATATTGCTTTGGGTAGTATGGACATTTTATTTTATTTTATTTTTAAGAGACAGAGTCTCACTTTAGACTTTAGACTTCAGTAGAGTGTCATGGCATCACAGCTCACAGTAATCTACAACTCCTGGGCTTAGGTGATTCTCTTGCCTCAGCCTCCTGAGTAGCTGGGACTGCAGGTGCCTGCTACAATGCTGAGCTATTTTTTTTTGCAATTGTTGCAGTTTGGCCAGGGCGGGGTTCGAACCCACCACCCTTGGTATATAGGGCCAGTGCCCTACGCACTAAGCCACTGGCGCCACCCAGTATGGACATTTTAACAATGTTGATTCTTCCCAGCCATGAGCATGGTATATTTTCCATTTGTTAACATCTTCAACTATTTCTTTTCTTAGAGTTTTATAGTTCTCTTTATAAAGATCTTTCATGTCCTTTGTTAGGTAAACTCCCAAATATTTCACCTTTGACACTACTGTAAAAGGAATAGAATCCTTGATTATATTTTCAGCTTGACTATTGTTGGCATATATAAAATCTACTGATTGTAGGGGAGCCAAGAGCCAGATGACTTGTGAGCAAGATGATCTGCAGCTGAGGGGTGAACCCTTGAACCATTTGTCCACAGGTGCTCCTTGTGGAGAAAGAGCCCGAGCCTTCAGCACATAGTCATTTGTCAATTACTCCCCTCACCTGTATTGTACTGGTTCAGTAAAAGGCTAGTGCAGAGGTTGCTCAGGGCTACCCTGTAAAGGGCTAGCCTGCCTCCTACAAGCTTGTACTTCTAATCCATGTCATGCCTGGTTCCTTCCTCCTGTGATCAAGACCAGGGCCACAGGGGCCCAAGGGGTTGCGACAACTGATTTGTGAGTATTGATTTTTTTATCCTGAGACACTGCTGTGTTTCATGATCATTTCTAAGAGTTTTGTATTTGAGTCCCTGGGGTTTTCCAGATATACAATTATATCATCTGTGAAGAGTGAAAATTTGATCTCTGACCTTATATGGATACCCTTGATCACTTTTTCTTGCCTGATTGTGAAGGCTAAGACTTCCATTACAATGTCAAAAATCAGTGGAGACAATGGGCAAGCTTGCCTGTTTCCTGATCTGAGTGGAAATGATTTCAGTTTAACTCCATTCATACGATAGTGACTATGGGTTTGCTGTAGATGGCCTCTTTCAGTTTAAGAAATGTCCCTTCTGTACCTATTTTCTTAAGTGTTCTAATAATGAAAGGATGCTGGATATTATCAAAAGTTTTTTCTGCATCAATTGAGAGAATCCTAAGGTCTTTGTTTTTTATTTTAGTTATGTGATGAATTATATTTATAGATTTACATATATTGAACTAGCCTTGAGACCCTGGGATAAAACCCACTTGGTCATGGTGTATACTTTGTTTGATGTATTGCAGGATTCTTTTGCTAGGATCTTATTGAATATTTTTACATCAATATTCATTAGTAATATTGGTCTATGATTTTCTTTTCTTGTTGCGTCTTTTCCTAGTTTGTGGATCAAGGTGATGTTTGCTTCATAGAATGTGTTGAGTAGTATTCTTTCTTTTTCTATATTTTGGAAAAGGTTAAGTAATATAGGTACTAAATTTATAGTAAGTAAATTATAGTAAGTAATATAGGTAATTATAGTGAGTAATATAATAATTTTTTAATTTAAAATTAAATTAAAATATAGGTACTAAATTATAGTAAGTAATATAGGTACTAAATTCCTCTTTAAAGGCTTGGTAGAATTCTGATGTGAAGCTATCTGGTCCTGGGCTTTTCTTTTGGGGGAGATTTTGTATAGTTGATGCTATTTCAGAAATTGATGTAGGTCTATTGAACATTTCCACTTCATTCTGGCTAACTCTAGGAAGGTAGCATGCTTCCAAGTACTGGTCTATTTCCTTCAGATTTTCGTATTTCTGAGAATAGAGTTTCTT
>NW_003852471.1:5343273-5354884 GCF_000181295.1 Otolemur garnettii | reverse complement strand
GGCAATTCATGTCTTCATTATCATTTTGTTCCAAAAATTTGGTAATTTCCTTCTTAATCTCGTCTATGACCCAGCTGTCATTCAGCATAAGGTTATTTAGTTTCCATGTTTTTGTATGAGTATGCAGATTCCTGTTGTTACTGAGTTCAACTTTTATTCCATAATGGTCTGAGAAGATGCAAGGAATAATTTCTATTCTTTTACATTTGCTGAAGTTAGACTTGTGACCTAAGATGTGATCAATTTTGGAGTATGTTCCATGGGTTGATGAGAAGAATGTGTATTCAGTTTTGTTTGGATGAAATGTTCTGTAGATGTCTGTTAAATCCCATTGTTGAATGGTTAAGTTTAAGTCTAAAATTTCTTTGCTTAGCTTCTTTTTGGAGGATCTATTCAACACTGCCAAAGGAGTGTTAAAATCTCCAATTATTATGGTGATGCAGGAAATCAAGTTGCTCATGTCTGTTAGAGTCTCTCTTATAAATTGAGGCGTATTCTGGTTGGGTGCATAAATGTTAATAATTGAAATCTCATCATGTTGAGTGTTACCCTTAACAAATGACTTCCTTATCTTTCCTTACTTTTGTTGGTTTAAAGCCTATTGTATCTGCAAATAAATTTGTAACACCTGCTTTTTTCTGATTGCCATTTGCCTGAAATATAGATGACCATCCCTTCATCCCTTCACCCTGAGACTATATTTATCTTTTAAGGTAAGATGAGTTTCTTGTATGCAGCAGATATCTGGCCTGAGTTTTTGTATCCTGGTAGAATTTTGGGTATTGAGTTTTTCAAATGTCCAGTGGAAATTTTTAATCCTTTCACCACTGTGGAAATTGGAATTTAATCAAAAGTTTCTGAGTGAGTTTACTTTTGTGGTGGAGTATTGTACTGGTCATTATGGAGGATAGATCTAAGAATATCCTGGAGAGCTGGTTTAGTTATGGAAAATTTCTTCAACATGTGCACATCATCAAAGTATTTAATTTCTCCATCATAAATGAAACTCAGTTTTACTGTATACAGGATCCTGGATTTAAAGTTATTTTGTTTTAGGAGATTAAAAGTCAATGACTACCCTCTTCTAGCTTGAAAGGTTTCCCCAGAGAGATCTGCAGTCACTGTAATATTCTTCTCCTTGTAGGTTATGGTTTTCTTACGTCTGGCTGCTTACAGAATTTTCCCCTTCAGTTTAACTTTGGCAAAGTTAATTATAATGTGCCTAGGAGATGTCTTATTCAAGTTGAGTTGTGCGATGGTTCTGAAACTGTCTGATATCTGAATTTCAGAATCTTTTGGCATGTCTGGAAAATTCTTCTTTTTTATCTCATGAAGAAGAGCCTCTGTGCCTTTTGAAGTCACCTCATCACCTTCTGTAATTCCTGTGAGGTGAATATTAGTTTTCTTCAAATTATCCCAGAGCTCTCTGAGAGGATGATCCATTTTTACTCTCCACTTCTCTTCCTCTTTGAGTGTTTGGGAGCATTCAAAAGCTTTGTCTTCAGTGTCAGAGATCCTTTCTTCTGCCTGTTCCATTTTGTTACTGAGGGATTCTACTGTATTTCTCAGATCTTTGATGGCTGAAAGTTCTTGCCTCAATGTGTCAAAATATTTGGTGATTTTTATCTTTGAATAAAATGGTGATTTTTTCATTGAAGTTTTGAGACAACTTTTGAATTATTCCTAGAATTTCTAATTCCAACTTTACTTCCATTTTGTTAATCTTATTTGCCATCCAAATTCTAAACTTGATTTCTGACATCTCAGCCATTTGTTTATGAATGGAATCTTCTAGTATGTCTACCTTGTTGTTCCTTGGTGGAGTTGATCCACTCTGGTTATTCATGTTGCCAGAGTTTTTCTGCTGTTTCTGCCCCATGATTATTTTTCACTATTTGGCTAGATGAGCAGATAAGGTGAAATTGGACTGGGGGCTACTGGAGTAGTGATTAACCAGTCCTTTGCCCAGGAGCTGGGACTAATGACTGTGGCTTTACCCCTACAGCTTTGCAAAGGCCCCATACGGTACTATAGCCTGAGACACTGGGGACCTACTTGGAGTGGTGGGGCTGAGTAGCTCAGTCTTGTTTACAGCTGATCTCTGTCCAATCCTAGTGAATCAGTTACTCTGGGTTGAAGTCTTAGTTATGGCTAAGTATAAACAACCAAGACACACCACCCCCTATGGGCAACAACTGGAAAAGGAAAATAAAACCTTCCCACAACAACGCAACTAAGGTACCACCTTGGATGATCCTTGGGTGATTGGCCCAGGTCAAGAGCTCCAAATTAATTGTCCCACTGAATACCCAGTCTCAAGTGGGAGAGTTCAAAGGTCTCCAGCAACTAGATAGCAGGGGTCTGCTGGCAGGTCAGCATGGCTAGCTCTGTGGGGTCAGAGGGGCCCACCCTTCTGGGTTATTCCAGGAAGGCTGATGCCTCCTTCCCTACCTGTCACACCCAGTCACTGGTAACCCATTAGGGCTGTGACCCAGTTCCCTCCAATAAGCAGATGCTCCAGGAGTTTGCATCTGCCTGAGCCACAGAAAGATCTGTGTCTCCTTGGACAGTCAGCCACACTCTGCCACCAGCTGGCAGGGGTAACTGAAGCTTGACTACCTTAGGTGCTTAATGGGAGCTGGGGAGTTTCAATCAGTTATAGCTCCACCCCCGATTGATGTTTGTACCAGTTATATTCTCCTGGAATTTCCATTACTGTCCTGGCTATATTCCCCTGTTGGCTAGGCACTGTTTGAGTTCACAGAAACTGTGACTCAGCCCTGCCTTGTGCCATTGCTGCTGCACCAATTCTCACAGAGCTGGCATCTCTCTCTCCACTGCACTCTGTGTTGGGGCAGGCACAGTTAGAGCTAACAAAGGACTCTTAGTTCCTGCCCCTTCCTGGGCCGTGCCACTGCCACCCCTGCTTTTGTCCCAGCTATGCTCCCCTGGGGGCCAGGTGCATCTTGGGCTCACAAAAGCAGCAATTCTGACTCAGCCCTGCCCTGGGAGTATGCCACCTCTGCATGCATATTCTAGTCTCTGTCCCTGCTGCGCCCCACCTGGGCAGGTACTGCCTCAGGCATACCCTTTGCTCACGGTGCCTGCGTTTTTGTCCCAGATCTGTTTCGCCCATGGCTGCCACCAGAGTAGAGGCCTGGCTCTCTCTGGTTACTAAAAGAGGGGAGAAGTGTTTCTCCAAAATATCCTCAGGGGTGTGACCCCTATTGTTCCTGCCATTGTTGCTGCTGCGCTGTGCCACGGGGTACTGTTTCTCTCTCTCTAGTATGGCTCCCTCACTCCATAGTCCCTGCTTTATACCCATGCCACTGACTTAGCACAGACTTGTAACAGCCTACACCCTGTCCACACCTCTCAGGAAAATGCCCAATAATCTGGACTCTGTGTGGGACAGGCTTCCAGACCTCAGGGTGAGAGTTGAGGGGAGTACTGGGAGTTCAGAATTGTGGATAGAGTATATGTTCAGTTTTATACCTGGCAAGAGAGTGCCATGGCACACTAGTGGGTCCTCTCTGGGGAAAGAGTTCCGGTTTTTAGAGGGTCTCTCCCAACGGGATAAAATAGGAGGAGATCTGAACTCTACTCGCTTGTTTGTAGAAAGCATACCACAAGCTGTTCTCAAGGGGGAGGGGACTCCCATCTGCTTGGCAATGCATTTTGTACCTATTGTTTGTTTCCTTGGGGTTGCAGCTTGCCTCATCAGGGGTGATATGTGCTCTTCAATCTTCTCTCTTGGCTCAGCTTCAAACCATCAGCTTACGTCTTACTAAACTTCTGTCCCTTAACTCTCCCTCTGGACGGGAGCCTCTGTGGAAAGCTGGCTTCAGATGGCCATCTTGCCCACTGGTCAGCAACTAATTCATTAAGCAAATGTTTATGTGTTAATTATTGTAATAAGGTGGAGGTTGGGTGAGAAAATAATATAAAGAGAATCTATGGAAGTAAGTCATGTTTTGGCTCTAAAAGTTTGTAGATTAATGGCGCTGGGGATATGTAAGTGTATCTTCCACATTATCTAGAGGAAGGAAAGGGGATAAAATTTAGAGAGCATCTTATATAAGGTTTTGCTAAGGTATTCTATTGTGCTCCTTTTATAGCTGAGGAAACTGAGGTTTCAAGGAGTTTACCAGTGGTCACTTAGGCCTGACACCAAAGCCCAACACTTCCCATTTGGAAATAGCTGGAATTGCAAACACATTTGTAGAGTAAGTAAATATTGGAAGCACATGAATACTTCTCACCATTTAAACTATTGTAAATGGAGGAAAAAATAGGAATTAAAACTCAGACATTTATCTTTTTTAGTCTGACTCTCAGATGGAAATTTGGCTATTCTTGGTTATTAGATGTTTCCTTCAGGCCAACACCAGTCTCTGTCTTGTATGTTTTCTTTCTTAACTTTCCCTTTACAGACAGCTTCCTGGAAAAGTGACATTAGAACTGAGTTGAATGGTAGTTAACCAGATGGGCAAGGGCTTAGAAGCCCAGGGAAGATGAATATGGTGCTCATTTTGGCAGCACATATACTGAAATTGGAACGACTCAGAGAAGATTAGCATGGCCCCTGCACAAAGATGACAAGCAAATTTGTGAAGCATTCCATATTTTTATGAACCTGGAAAAAAAGAAAAAAGGAACAGAATATGCTTAGACCAAAAGGTATTTCTGTATCTCAAGTTCAAAGGAGTGCTAAAGAAGGTGAAAAATGAGGGTCCAAAGTCCCTAGAGTTAAGCATGAAGACTTTAAGCAAAACCAGTGTTCCTGCCTGGTCCCAGGACTCAGAATGTGATTTCTTGAGCAGGCTGTGTCCTGCACAAGAGCATCAGGCCCTGGCTGTCGGAGGCCAGACCCACAGACCCCTAACCTGTGAGCCTGGACCTGGATAACTTTAGCCCAGAGGAAGTACAGTCTTTTCTACCTGATCCAACTTAAGTGGATGCCTTTTCTAATTCATCTGCTAAGAAGAATCGCCTTTTCTGTGACTCCTTTCCAGAATGGAATCCTTTTTCCTAATTTGAACAGAGGCTCAGTTTGGTAGGTTGCTGCCCTGCCTGGTGGTGTTTAGAAATTCCTGTTTTCTGAGAAAAGAAAAATTTTCACACTGATCTCAGTAGAAGAGATCTATGTTCCCTGAGCATAGAACCCATGTAGGTAACATACATAGTGCATGCATTCCCACCCCAGAAGGAAAATATCTGTCACCTTACCCACCTGGCCATTGCTTTTTTTTCTTCCTCTTTTATTCAATCAAACTACTTGCTTGAGAGAAATAGAAAAAAATAGGAAAAGTAAACCCAAGATGGCTGCGATTTTGTTTCCTCAACTGTACAATGGGAGTAGTGCTGGTATCTACTTTGTGGGGCTTATGAAACTTAGCAGTAACTTGTATCAAGTTACTTAGAATGATGTCTGGCAAATTAAATATGCTCAAAAGACATTACTTTCACTTCTCCTCCCCTCCTTTTCATTCCTCCCTTTCCCTTTTCTTCCTCCTCCTCTTTCTCTTTCCCTACTCTTCTTTCACATGACCAAATGTCTCTATTGGGATGAATGGACTCTCTTTTCCTCGTGCCTGCTGGATGCCTCCTGCCCAAATCACCATGGAATGAATTGGATAGTCCCTATTGCATTTACATGATGTTAAATATTTTTTAAGGTTTGAGTATTTTGAGAATTAATAACGTTCTCTTTTCAGATACAGATTTAATGCAATCACAGAGCCCCACTGACTGTTCTATCCATTTAAGTGATTTTTATCAACGTTATCCAACGTTTATAAACTTGGTCTTTATCTTTAAACTCTGTTTTTATAATGAACTATGCAAAAACCTCCAGGCTTATGAAACTGGCATTAAGTCTTTAACTAATTAAGAGTCATAAGGGTCTAATAGTAAAAACGTTTTTGTGATTTTAAGTGAAGAAGCCAGCATCTGTGACTTAATCTAAAATAAATGTCTAATTCCTAAGAAAATATTTCAATTCATTTTATTATGCCCAGTTTTTTTTTTTTAAAGAAATGCATCTACAAATGCACCAATTCCCAGGCTTTTGCTTATACAGAGCTAAAAAACGTGTAGCTTGAAATAATACACATTTTAAACATTGTATGCAAAATGCCTTAGAACATTTACATAATTGTTTTTCCTACCAGTGGATTTGTTCATTTCTGTATGCTCTTTAAAGAAGAGCAATATAAAAATTATTTTGCATTTCCAGAGTAGAAAAAACTGCAAGGTGATGGTGGGGGAAATCATAAATTTACCATTGCAAATCTTCAAACTCGGCATGGCTGGTTGGTAGTTGAAAATTGAATGTGGGTATCATTATGTAACCAATAAGAACAGGTAGAATGAAAGTCAACATCTATCAAATATCCATTTTCTTCAGAGGGTTTTAAGATTTTCTTTAGTGGAAATAGGGTTTTGGTGGGTAGGAGATTCTAAAATAAATTACATATCACTTGTTTATTCTATCCCTTTTACAAATAATATTCTATTACAATTTTGAGAAAGAGATATTATCTTGTTTCCTTTGACTAATTTACTTCCTAGTATAGGCTACCCCATATCAAAAGGCTTATTAAGACTAATAGCATCCAGCAAATGGAATATTTGACACTTTGTATAATAAATTCTGGCAATGTGTACTCAGATGTATCATCAAGAAGGTTGCTAGGTATCGTATTCAATGTTTAAAGCTGAATAATATTCCATTGTACATGTACCACATTTTCTTTGCATGTCCACTACTGGGTACTTAGGTCATTTCCACATCTTGGCTATTCTGGATAATGCTGCAATGAACATACCTTTAGAAAGAGGGGATTTCCCTTCCTTTGGATATATTCCTAGATGGGGGACTGTTAACCTGTCCTTTGTCACAACATGAATGAGCCTGGAGGACATTATGCCAAGTCAAACAGCCAGACACAGAAAGAAAAACATTGTGTGATCTCACTTATATGTGGAATATTTTCTAAAAAACAGCTGAGATATATAGAGAAAGCAAGTGAAACAGTTACCACAGGCAGAGGATAGGGAGAAGGATGGGAGATCTAGACCCAAGGATATAAAACAAAAGACACAGAGGATGAACAGGTATAGAGATCGAATGTACAACATAATGACTAAAGTTAATAAAATTGTATCCAAAATTTAAAAATAAAGTAACTGCTCTTGTCACAATAATAGTAACAGATGACAGAGATGACAGATATGTTACCCTGCTTCAGTAACCATTTTACTATGTACCTGGGACCCATAACATCATGTCGTACATTTCGAATTATACGACAACAGTTATATTTTAAAAATGTTGTTACCTACTCTTGATTTTGTCTGAGAAGAAAGATTGATTATTTCCTTCTGGAACTTTTTCAAGCAAACACTACATGTTATTATTAGAAACACTTATTTTCTCGAATTTTTCTGGAAGAAATTTGATTTCACAGAAATGCTACATTTCTTATTTTTTTATTCCTTGAGAATAAGGGAACAGAGCAGGTGATTTTCCCACGCTGTCTGCAAAGAATTTGATTTTGTAGAATTTCTAAAAATTCTGCCTGATGAGGGCTTCAGGAGTTCAGTTATCCCACATGTAGCAATTTAAGGTATAAATCTATTAGTCTTAAGTGATAATTAATAACTCTTGAAATCCGCTTACTAGAGTACAGCTGCTGCTGACCCATGGAGGCAACCAAGTGAGGAAAATAAACATCATTACATCATTCCACTTTGATTCCACCCTGCCCCCTTCAAAAATCAAATATCCAAGGACAAAAAGACAAGGAATATACATAAAGTAGAAGGAGTCATCCATTGCTTTCAGATAGACAAGATGGATTAACAGATGAGACAAACAGAAATGACTCCATGTTATTCTGTGATATAATTGTCCCGGAAGTTTTATATTACAGTGGTTAAGGCACAGGTGATGAACTCAGACAGTCCATGTTCGGAGACTTATTCTGCCATGTTACCGGTGGATCTGGACATTGTTAACATCTCTAAGCATCACTTTTCCCATCTGTTAAACGGGGATAATACCTGTAACAATACACATGCCAAGGTTTTTTTGTGAGGAACAAATGAGCAAATCCTTTTGCAAAGTCCTTAGTATGCAAAAAGTGCTCAGGTAGTCTTAGCTGATTTGGCCAGATTCATGCTCCTTAACTGATGAAGGAACTAAGGAGAGAGTAGCAGTCCTACTCACGTGGCATTGATCAGGGAGCACATCTTACAGGAGAGAAAGTGTGACCTCTTTTTTGAAGCACCAGTGAATATTTATGAATGAAAAAAGGAGAAGGAATATATCAGACCCAAGAACGGAGATGCAAGTGAAAAAAAAAAAACGTGCTTTTGAAGCCAGATTAATGATGCAAGTTTGGAAACATATTTACTTGGCTGGAGATAGGTTTGTATAGGGAAGTAAGAAAGAATGAAGTCGATAAGATAAATGGCCAGATGGGTGATAACGTACATTAAAGAAATAATAGGGAGTGTGTGTGTCCTTAACCAACGATGCGATTATACTATGTAAAACAAGTATTTGTGAAAGGTATTCCAGCAGTAGTTTCTGGGTTGAATGGGGAGACAAGGGCATCTTTGGAGACAATGTTGATAATTCAGGTACTGTATACTTGCTTCTTAGAAATGTCCATGAAATTGGAAAGCAAGAGTGCAATGCTCATTCAAGTGTAGGGGGGATAGAGGGAGAGATGAGGTGGCCTAGGGGGTGCTCTCACCTAATGGGAACAAAGGAGGAGTATATAGCACACCTCCTGGGTGAAGGGCTCAACTACAATGTAGACTTCATCTACCAAACAAAAACAAAGTGACCTAATCATGTGTGTTAAACAAAACAATGTAACCTAATCATTAGAACCAAATAAAACCACTGTAACCTAATCACTTGTACCAAAGAAAAACAATGTAACCTAATTATTTGTACCCTTATATTAATTAGAAATAAAAAAAAGAAGAGGGCAATGCTAAGAGGCAATTTGGATAGAGGAATGGTACAACCTGGTAATCGACTCAAGGTGGGAACCAGAATAGAGTAGTTAATAACACTTCCATTTATTACCTTATCTGTTTATTTTTATATACAATATAAACCACCTAAACCTCCCATCCCACCCCACAACATTCCTGCTGGAAATGGGAGAGCAGATAATCTTTAAGAAATTCATCAGAGATCCTCCAAAGGTAATTTCAAAGTTTCAGACTTTGATTACTCCACGGAAACCCTGGTATTGTGAAACTGAAGGGAGAAAAATTACCTTGCACAAGGAAATTATATGTGTGTATATAAAATATAATACACCTATGATAAATGAGTTTGTTAAAATATATTTTGCTCCTGATAGGGCTGGTTCAGGAGGAAGGTATGAGAAGGGAGGAGACATAGAGGATAGACAAAAACTTATATGATGGAATGTCTGATATTAAATGTCTGAGTTTTTGTGTGATGTGGTAATATATATATTTTTTCAGTATCTCCAAACACTCAGACACTGACGCCTTGCTACCAGGAGGGAATGTTTTATTTTTTGTGTGTGGTAAATTATAGAGGTTGATGCAGGATGGAGAATAACTTAGACCCAGGAAGGAAAGATGATCCTTAAACTGAACTAGCTGAGCAGAGGCAGGAGCTGAGAGTCAGAGGTGATAATGTAATTCTGGGAATTACAGAAATCCTAGAAATGACATGAACCTCTCATTGGATGTGGACTTGACCTTCCCCTACAGACTGGATATTTATAGGGATAAAGTTGTCTTTACATACTTATTTTTGCAGAGATAAGAGGTGACGAAATAGGTCTGCTTATTTTTGTATCATGTGCTCAAAGAGCACATATCTGCTGGGCCCAAGCTGCTCTCCAAAGACTCCTGATCCCAGAAAGGAACCTCAGAGGTGCTCACTTGCTGCCAGTCTGGTTTAGCTTCTCTCAGCCTTTCCATGGCCACTGGAACATCACACTGTGGGTGTATGTGTCTTTCTGACTCTAGGACGGAAACTCTTTTTCTCCATCTCTACTTATCTAATAAGCATGACAGTTACAGGCCGGGCATGGTGATTCCCACCTGTAATCCTAGCACTCTGGGAGGCCAAAATGAGAGGACTGCTTGAGGTCGGGAGTTCAAGAACAGCCTGAGCAAGAGTGAGACCTCATCATCACAAAAAATTGAATAATTAGCCAGTTTCGGTGGTGAGCCCCTATAGTCCCAGCTTCTTGGGTGGCTGAGGTAGGAGGATTCCTCAAGCCCAGAAGTTTGAGGTTCCTGTGAACTACGATGATGCCACTGCATTCTAGCCTGAGCAACAGAGCTAGACTCTGTCTCAAAAAAAGATAGGTGTACATCATATTTCTATGGCAGAGTAAAATTTTAAAATTTGAAATACTTAACATCTGTACCCGGAATTGTTGTCAAGAAAAGCTGAGGTACTAGATTCTTTCTATAGATGTTCTTCAACTTTTTGATAGGGTTACATCCTGATAGATCCACTGTAAACTAAAAAAAAAAAAGAAAGAAAAAGAAAAAAGAAATGTTAAGCTGAGATGCAATAGACCAGATTCAAGTTCTGGTCAGCAACCTTGGGCAAGTTATTTCATCTCTCGAAGTTTCTAATATTCAGGTGGATAACCAAAGTCACCTCCTCAGTGAAAGAGATGAGACAGGCAAATTCCTTGGCAGAGAGGACTTGAGCCTCAGTAACAGTGTGTGACCTGTGCCCTGACTTTGAGACAGTTGGTGGCAGCTTCCAGGCTTACTGTTGTGGACTGAATTGTGTTCCCCCAAAATTCCTATGTTGAACAAATAATCCAATGTGACTAGTGTTCTTGTAAGACAAGGAAGTTGGATACAGAAGCACCGGAGATGTCCACATGCAGAGGAAAAGACCACGTGAGGACTTGGCAAGAAGGCAGCCCTCTGAGAGCAAAGGAGAGAGGCCTCAGGAAAACCAACCCTGCTAACACCTTAATCTTAGATTTCCAGTCTCCAGAGCTGTGAGGAGATAAGTTTCTGTTGTTTAAAAAACAAAAAGTAAAGTATTATAAGTTGAATGTGCATTTTTGATTTATGATGTCTTCAACTGACAATGCAATTATGTGGACTCAGCCCCCTCCCAAGACATAGCAGCCCCATGGTGAGCCCAGGAGCACATTGAATGTGTCTTGTCGTTGCCCCATCGTGAAGTTGAAAGGTCATGTCCATATTGCTTTTGCACTATTGTGAAGCAGTAGGGAACCACCTTGAACTGAGGACTATCTGTAGAGGAAGGTTTTCAAGACACTGCTTGAAGTCATCTCTTGGTCTCTGTCTCAGTCTGTTTTGTGGTTTCAGAGCTATGTTAAAATTAAATATCATAAAGCACAAGCCAAAAAAGATCATGTGACTTTTTAAAAATCATTTTTAGTGTTATATGTAAATATTTTTCCTACTTTTTAGCAGACTATTTTGCTACTGAGATAAATGAGAGTTGTGAGTGGGGAATGCAGAGTTAGTTGTAAAGAAAATAGAAGAATTGTGTAGGTGTGCTGCTGGGTTCAAATCCTCGCTCCTCCATGTTCTAGCTGGTAACCTC
>NW_003852471.1:5332452-5343016 GCF_000181295.1 Otolemur garnettii | reverse complement strand
TAAGATCATTTCTGTAAATCTCCTGGAATAGTACGGGGTATCTAGAGAGTGCTCTGGTGGTGATTTATTTTTATTATAATTTTAACATTATTTATAAGAAAAATTAGCCTGCTGGAAATATTAATCTCACTTCATTGTTTTCATCTTGTTTTTGACTCTAAGTGATATTTTCTTATTGATTATTTATGATAGTTAATACATTAGATTTCATTTGACTTTTTGGTTGTTTTCAAATGTTCATATTTAAACACATAAAATTTGTTAAAACAACAGATATTCAAAAAATGTTCCATCAAGCTTGCAGATAGCACCAAAAAAAAAAAAAAAAAAAAGAAAGAAATCTTCTGATATTTTCAGCATGGGTAGAAAAAATGTGTGGTCTCCCCAAATGGGACTACTCTGAAGGAAATACCATTCATTTGGAAATGTGATTTCTGCTCTTTTGTTTTTTAATAATATATCCACATTTGTTTATAATATTATAATAGGGAGAATAATGGTCCCTCAAAGATGTCCGCATTTTAACCCCCAGAACCTGTGAATATGTTATACTTCCTGGCAAGGAGGAATAAAGTTTCTAACTAGCTGACTTTGAAATGCAAGGATCATCCTGGATTATCCAGAGGGGCCTAATGTAATCACAGGTTCCTTCTAGCTCAAGAGGGAAGAAGGAGAGTGGGTGTCAGAGTGGGGCAGAGAGAGAAGCTTATCCATCCATTGCTGGCTTTGCCAGGAGCCAAATCTGTGGGCAGCCTCTAAAAGCTGGAAAGAGGAGGAGACAGATTCTCCTCCATCTAGAGGCCCCAGAAGGAAGGCAGTCTGCTGCTGCCTTGATTTCAACCCAGTGAGAGCCATTACAGACTTCCTGTCTGCAGAATGGGAAGGTAATAAATATGTGTTGTTCTAAGCCACCAAGGTTTTGGTAATTTGTTGTGGCAGCAATAGGAAACTAATATGTGTATGATATTGTATTTTGTCACATCTCATGCCATGGGTCAAGTTTAAAATTATAAGAAGCTTTTTCGTGTGTGTGTCTCTATTATTTTAGGACACTCAGACATGGGATAAAGATCTCTTTCGGAAAGGAGTGCTCTGGAAACTTACCACCCAAGGGGCAGATGTTAGTAAAGAAATATTCTCTGTTATTTAAGTGGAAAGGTTATTTTCCTTTCTGTTTAACCGAGTGGAGATTACTTCACGTTTTGAAGCACATGTCAGACCTTGGAATGAGAATGGAGGAAAAACAAGGGTCTTAGGCCTTGGACAGAGCAAATCAAAGGAGAGAGTCTTACCTCAGGAGAAACGGCTGGGTTTGAGGAAATTCCAAAAAGATTAAACTGGTGCAGCTTCTATTTATAGAAGTATTCTGATTGGTTCTGTTTTCCTCAGGCTACTGGAGGTAAATACATATGCTATTCATTGACCAATCTGTTTTATTTTTCCGGTGAAATGTATGAGATAGAGTATCCGCAACTTTGGGGTATATTAAAGCTACAGAGAGAACAAAGGGATGACAAGAAATGGTGGGGTGTACAATGGCAGAAGGTGAGGAAGTTTATGTGCTAGAATGATTATTTTGCAGCGTAATTTTGGGGAAGCGGGCACAGAATAGACAGGGCAGGAAATGGTAAAGCGTAAAGGCTGAAGGAACATTTACTGAAAATGGATCCCAGGGAAGGATTCAAACAGGAGAATCTCTACAGAATTATTACACCCACAAGAGGCAGAGAAAATGAAGAGGCCAGCTGAGCTACTGCTAACTAAAAGAATTAAAAAGAATAAGCAAGCTCATTTATAATTTTGTCATGGAAAAAGAAGTACAAGAGGGAGAATGGCCCATCAATAAATGAGGGAGGGGGAGAAATCAATGTTAGTTGTAAAATGTCTGCATTATTGAACTGCTGTTTTTAAGTCAGTCTTTATAAAGAAATAGGGGTCTAGATAATTAGGGAGTAATTAAGGTCCCACCATCTTTGAGGCAATATCGATGATAAACAAGTAAATAATTACCACTTGCATTAACAAAATGTGTGTGTATGTAGAAGAAATGCATTCTATAATAAATTTCCCTGCTCCAGGGGTAATTTAACCACTTGTTAAACTAGCAAAGGTTGGGGGGAAAACCTCCACCTCTAAACATGTACAATTAAATAGATCCAGTGATTTGATCAGAGACAAAGGAATGACTTTTCATGCTGAACCCGATATCAGCTTAAACAAACAAAACAATAACAACAACACACACGCGCACACACACACGCACACACAGACACACACATGAACAACACCCTAGCAAAGCAATTTAGAAACACCAGATGTGAGATTTGGAACTGTACCACGTAGAGTACAGTTCTTAGTCATCCAGTGAGCCCGAAATGTTTGGGAAATTGATTACACAATTTTTACAAATGCCAGATAACTGGGGCTTTTCAATCTTCAGAACTAAAATTTCAAGGAGAAATTGCCAACTCTTCAGTTACATAATCTAGACCCAGGGAGGACCTGGGTACACAGAGTCTAAACTGAATGAACGGGTCTCATATGCTTTTCATAAGTGAATGAATGGATGTAAGAATGAACTTTTTTTGTAATTTAGAGGTGGTGCGGAATGGTAAGGAGCACAAGTCTGCAGTCAGGCAGACCTCATTTAGAATCCCGCCTCAATCTCAGTCTCATACAATGAACACATGGGCAAGTGCTTTAACCTTTTTGAAGAATGGTAATCATATTTACTACATATGGTTTTGTGAAGATAAAGTGAAATAGTTGATATATAGTTCTTGGCAAAAAGTAGATACTCAGAAAATAAAACTTATTATCATAATACGGTAGATTTAAGTAAAACATATGATATAAATGCTTGCTCAAAAGCTAGAGAATCCAGAATCTGTTTTTATTCTAATCTTGAATGACTTAGAACTTGGCATATTAGTACTTGATAAATGGTAGCTATTAATGGGTACTTATTATTTAGCCTGGTTAGCTTAGAAAAATTATGGTTTTACTTGACCTCAATTTCCACATATGTAAGGATTAACCAATAATTTTTTGGAGCATTTTTGTGTTCTGGGCATGATTGAAGCATATGGTTCCTGAAGGAACCTGAGTTTAGTTGGAAAGATGGAATTAATATATAGAAAACAACTGGAGGTCTGGAGGTAGAAGTGAGTCTAAATTCTCTGCCAGCACAATAGAAGTTCAAAAAACACAGAGGGTGGTACATTGTCTGAACAGAAGGCATGGCCAGGAAAAAGTGGTGCTTACTCTGGGCCAAAAGGCCTATTCAAGATTTGGATGTATGAGAAGCGGATGGTGGAAAGCCCCAAATGCTTTTTGGGCGAGAGAACAGCTTGAGCTACTGTGAAAAGTTGGACACAAATGCATCTAATGATTGCATTGCTGAAACAGGGGACATATGATCCAGTGTCAGGTATGAGGATCACACCAGAATATATGAAATTGGGACCATTTGTTTACATAGAAAGAGTGGTGAATAAAGGTTGACTAGAAGGGAATGACAAACTTGGATAAACAAATTGGAGAAGAAAGGAGAAGTATGCTGTCACTTGTAATATGATAACTGTCTTTCTGAGGGTCCTTATGGATTTCGATGAAATGAGAAATTTAAATCCCTAAATGTATTTACAACCATCCATAGAAATTCTATTTTTCTTGTCTTTCCTCTACCAGTCCATGAGTCTCTTGAGGAAGGAACCAAGTTTTGTTCATTCCCTCGTATTGCACTTCGTACAGTGCCTGACACATAATAATGAGTGAAATATTTGTGGGTTACACGAAAACTGTGGTAGAGTTATAAACATAAAATAACATGTAATATTTGTGTTTCAATTACATTTGTTTTAGCTACACATTTTATCTAGTTCTAAAAGATGTTACAGTGGCTTGCACATTGAAATAAAATATCAGCTAAGGAATAGAGGTTGTTTCCGAAGGATAGTGTTCCTCTCCTTTTAGGCACCAAGGCCAACCAGAATATGATACTCAGGCAAGACAATTTGGACTTGGTTTCTGGAGGTTGTAACATGAAGAGAATCGTACTACGCTTTCATTTTCTGATAGGCAGTCTGCAACATTCAACTGCAGAGGAAGAATTTTCCTTGGAAACAAACTTGAGGAGGAAGTGATCACATGGGACCTTGTAATATTTCAATTAAACGTTCCCATATAGAGAAGGATGTTCAATTGGATGCGAGTGAGCATGAAATAGGCTCTAGGGAGAATTGGCACTGAGACCAACCTCATTTCTTCTGGCTTTCCAGATGGTTCAGCAATGAAATTTACCCCCCCCCCCTTTTTTTTAAATTCTGGAAGTGCTGTGCATCTGGAAAAAATAACCAGGAATTCAATTGTTTAAAAAAGTAAAGATACTTAGGTACAGATAGAGAAGAGAGCTCATATTAAATGCTTTTTCTTTGAAACATGGTAAATAACTTAGAGAACAGCATAAAACACTTTGCAGGGCCCCGACTCACCAATCTATAACATTAATTAATTTGGAATCTTCATGAGCAGAGACGAAGAAAATAGTCCTTGAATTGATTTCCACATTATGCTGATTTTGTGATCATCTGTGTACTGAGACCACCCAATTCATCTCTGTTGTAACTAACACCAGATTTTGTCCTGGGTTTGAAATCTCTGGCTATGACATGCAACATATTTAAAAAATATGTTTGATTGATAGTTTAATCATTGTTCCCTATTACATCAGCAGCCAGGCTTAGTATTCCAAGTCTGAGTGATTGTTTTGCCTCTGTCCCTGTGTCACACAAAGTCCTTGTGGCTTGCCAATAGGAGATCTGATTGCAGCTTTATAGATTTCAGACGTGGTTTAAAGTTTACATTTTACATTTATCTTTTAGATAGCACATGATTTCTATTCCTTATCTTATAAAAAGAGCAGCTTTCCCATCATTGCTGTCTGTGCTTTTATCTCTTCTTTACTTTTTCTTTCTTCCATATATTATATGAGTAGCAACATTTTATATGTTTGAAAGGCTAACAGGAAAAGCCAATCACCACTCACTCTTTCCAATCTAAGTAGGCATATGTATAATCAGTTTTCACTCAATATAGCTGTAAATGCTTCCTTTAGGTCAGTGTCATCATTCTAAGTTTTCTAAGTAATTTAACAAGCAGGCGAATCAGCATGGCTTTAGGAGCTAAAATAAATTTAGCCAGGCCTGAAACAATGTGCCTATAAATAAGTACATTTAATTGAACTTGACATTGGCATTCATCTCCTGCTGTGTACCCCTTGCCCAGGCAAGACCGTTAAGTAGGTGAAGTCTGTCTGCAGGGATCCTGCTTCCGAGGCACTTCTTCTGATTTCCCCACTCTTTTAATGATATTTTTAGGTTTCCTCATCACTCTGCCTGCCTGGTTAGAGCACCTCACCTGAGTTGTCTTTTTGGGGATAATGTTCAATGTTTGGAGCTTTAAATACATGTGTAAAAAGCTTAACTGACGTATGATTGACATACGGTAAGCTTTTTAGATTTATAGAATACAATCTGGTCATGTTAAATAATTGTATACTCCTGTGATCACCACAATCAAGATATTGAACATACCCATCACCGAAGTTCCCGTACATTTCTTTGCAGTCCTTCCCTCCCACCTTTTTGTAATCCCATCCTATCCCCAGAAAACCCTCATCTGTTTTCTGTAGGCAGTGACTTGTTTTTATTTTCTAATATCTTATATTAATATAAATGGAATCATAAGTACGTATTGTTTTAGTGGTTTAGCTTTTTTGATTCAGCATTATTATTCTGAGAGTTATCCATGTTGTTTTGTATTATCAGTAATTTGTCCTTTTATTCCTGAGTATTCCATTATATGGACGTACCACAATTTGTTTATCTCTTCAACTGTTCAATGTTTTTCGAGTTGTTTCCAACTTTTAGCTAATACAAATAGGGCTAAAATTATGTATGAAATTATGTACAAATAATGGGCTGGTATGAAATTATGTACAAATCTTTGGATACGTGTTTTCATATTTCTTAGGTAGTTGCCAAGGTATATGAATGGATATATGTTTGACTTAAGAAACTGCCAAAGTTTTCCCAAAGTAATTGTAAGATTTTATGCTCTCACCATCAGAATTCTGGTTGCTCCAAATCCTAGTCAACATTTGGCATAGTCAGTTTTAATTTTACATATTCTAATAGGTACGCAGTGCTATCTTATTGTGGTTTTAAAGTTCATTTCTCTAATGACTGACGTTAACCATGTTTCAAAGTGTTGTTATATTTGCCTTCTATTTGTCTTGTTAGGTGATGTGTCTGTCCAAATTTGTTTCCTATTTAAAAACTTGAATGATTTTCTTTCTTATGATTAATTTTTGAGAATCTCCATATAGTCTTGGTATGAGAATATATGATTTTATCAGATTTGTGATTTGAAAATGATTTCTCTTATCTTATGAACTATCTTTTCATTCTTTTAATAGAGTCCTTCTAGAGCATAAGTTCTTAAGTTTGATGAAGTCTAACTTACTAATTTGTTATTTTATGGATCATGTATTTGGTGTGGTAGCTAAGAAATACTTTATAAAATTAATTTTTATTGCAGTGTGATTTATGTAAAATAAAATGCACAAATTTTAGATGTACAGTTTTATGTGTTTTGATGAATTTATACCACTCTAAATAAGACATGAAACATTTCCATCATTCTAATAAATTTGTTTTATACCTCTTTCTATCAATTGTTTCTACATTGGCAGCTACTCATCTTTTTGCCACTATAGATTAGCTTTTCCTACTTTAGAAATTAATGCAAATGGAATTACAAAGTATGTGGCTATTTGTCTTTTTTGCTTTCACATAACATAATGCTTTTGAAATCCATCCGTGTTGTGTAATACATATCTCTCTAGCTTGTTCCTTCTTGGTGAAAAGTATTCTCTTGTGTGGGAATCATTATACATCATTACAATGTGTGACCTTTTGTGTCCGGCATCTCTCTCTGCTTTGTAGAGATGAAGAGCCAAAGGAATTAGAATTGAAACTTGGAGAACAAACTCTCGGGATTCCAAAATGGGAGGATCTTGGCAAAATGGATTATTTTATGGCCAACAGAGTCATCTGTAGGACCTTAACAGTGGGGCATAAGCTGAGTTGAAATTGGGGGTACTCAATTATCTGTATAAAGTAGGGCTATAGGATAAGCTTCATTAGGGGATCTGGGTGCTGTGTCCATATTTCTCTGGGAAAAACTGATCTCAACTCTATCCTTAGATAATTGCTCTTTGGCTTCTTGTTTTTGTTAAATATACTTACATTTTGTTTTCTTGAGTTTTACTCTATGGCTGTTGAACCAAATCTGCAGTACAGTGGAAAGTATGTGCACTTTTGAAGGCATTTCTTTGGAAGGCTGAAGGTATGGGTTCTTACTGAACAAGATGTTCAGACTTTTCAGTTGCTTCTCAGTGCATATAGATTGTTTCTTTTGGGAATGTGTCTGGTGTCTTTAGAAAGGTCCTCTGAGCCTGAGATTTTGTAATCTAGATGTGTTCCTATGTTCAAGTTTAGGGATCTGATCAACTTTTAAAACAATCTGGAAAACTAAAAATGTGTGAGGTACAACAATACTGTGTATTATAATGTTAAATTATAGCATTTGTAAAATTAGTAGTCTTTGGGCTAATTCAATGATTATGTTGTCTGTCAGTAAAGACAGTTTTATGTTTTTCTTGCATGCTCCTGATTTTAGGGGAAAGACATTCAGTCTTTCACCATTAAGTATGATTCAGTTTCTTTAATTGCTATGAACTTAGTCAGATAATCTATTTCTTCTTTTTTAAAAAATAGATTTCATTGTATATACTTAGGGTATACAACGTGGTGTTATGAGATACATATACATATAGTAAAATGGTTACTATGGTAAAACAAATTAACATACTCATCATCTCATATAGCCACCTATTTTTTCTCCCATGGAAAGAGCAGCTGTAATCTACTCATTCAGCAAAAGTCCTGAATATAATCACATTATTGCCTATAGCCCTTATATTGTATATTGGATCTATTAGATCTTTAGACTTGTTCATCTTATGTATCTGTTACTTTGTAGCCTTTAGCCTACAGACCTCATTTCTTCCCTCACCTTGTTTTGACCTTGGTAACCATTGTTATACTCTCTATGTCTGTATATGTTTTGTATATTTGATCTTTTCAGAAAAAGATCCCATATATAAGTGAGATCATGCAATATTTTTCTTTCTCTGTCTGGCTTGTTTCACTTAGCATTATGTTCTCCAAATCAATCTATCTGTGGCAAATGAAAAGATTTCTCCCTTTAAAGGCTGGATAATATTTCATTGTATAATACATGTGTATGTATGTCACAGTTTTTTTTAATCCACTCCTCTGTTGATGAGCATCTGGATTGTTTTTATGCCTTGACTACTGTGAATAATGTTGCCATGAGCATGGGAGTATAGAAGTCTTTACCAGGTGGTGATTTCATTTTCTTTGGGTATATACCCAGAAGAGAAATTGCTGGGTCATATGGTAATTCTGTTTTCAATTTCTTTAGGAAGTTCCATATTGTTTTTCACAATGGCTACAACCATCTACTTTCCCACTAACTGTGTACAAGGGTTCCCTATTCTCAATACACTCCCCAACACTTGTTATCTATTGTCTTCAGATAATAGTTTTCCCAGTGGGTCTGAGGTAATATCTCATTGTGGTTTTGATTAGCATTTCCTGATGATTGGTGATATTGAGCATCATTTCATATATAATAAATGTAGGCAATTTTTGTGTTGTCTTTGGAGAAACATCTACTTGTGTCCTTTGCCCATTTTAAAATATCATGTTATTTGTTTTCTTGTTCTTGATTGTACAAATTCTTTATAAATTTTGAATATTAACCCTTCATTGAATGTAATGGTTTTCAAATATTTTTTCTTAACTTGTTGGTTAACTTTTCATTTTGTTGACTATTTCCTTCACTATGCAGAAGCTTTTTTGATGTAGTACCATTTATTTATTTATTCTTTTATACCACTGGGCGTGCAATGTGATATGTAAGAAATCATTGCCAAAGCCAAGGTCAAGGAGCTTGCCTCCTAAATTTTCTTCTAGGAATTCTTACGTTTGGGCCTTTTATCCACTTCAAGTTGATTTTTGTGTATGGTGCAAGATAAGGGTCTAATTTCACTCTTTTGCATGTGGCCACTAAAGTTTTTCTGGCACTGGTTATGGAAGAGACTACTCTTTCTCCATTGTGTCTTCTTGGTGTTCTTGTTGAAAATTCGTTGACTGTATATGTTTGGATTTATTTCTGGTCTCTTTATTTTATTCCAGTTGTCTATGTGTCTGTTTTTATGCCAATAGTTTTTATTACTATAGCTTTCTAATATAATTTTAACTCAGGAAGTGTAATGCATCTGACTTTGAAACTTTCTCAGAATTGCCTTGGCTATTTAGGGTCTTAGTGGTTTCATATGCATTTTAGGATAATTATTTTTATATTTCTGTGAAGAATGCCATTGAGATTATATTGGGTTTTGCACTGAATCTGCATATTGCTCTGAGTAGTATGAATATTTTTATTTTTGTTTATTTACTTTTTAAAATTTTAGTATATTAGAGGGTACAGGTGTTTTTGTTTCCATACTTTGTTTTTGCACAAATTTAGTTAAGGTTATAAGTATGCCCTCCACACAGACAATGTGCATGGTACCCAACAGGTATAAATTTATCCATCCCCTCCTCACCTCTCCCAGTGTTATTTTTATTGCATTTACTTCCATATGTGTACTTAAGTGTTGATTGATCAGTTCCAATCTGGTATTGAGTACGTGTGTTCATTTCTCCATTCCTGTGATGTTTCACTTAGAAGAATGGTCTCCAGATTCATCCAGGTTGTCACAAAAGATACTGGATTGCCATTTTTATTTATGACTAAATAGTACTTCATAGTATGTATATACAACATTTTATTAATCCATTCACATATTTTTAGGCAATATCTGGCACCTGTAGTCCCAGCTACTTGGGAAGCTGAGGCAAGAGAATTGCTTAAGCCCAAGAGTTTGAGATTGCTGTAAGCTATGATGCCACAGCACTCTACCCAGGGTGCTCAAACAACAGTAACAACAAACTACAATGAGATAACACCTAACTCCAATGAGAATGGCTCATATTAAAATTTCCTAAAACAACAGATGAACAGATGCTGGTGTGAGAAAGAACTCTTACATACAGTTGGTGGGACCACAAACTGGTAAAACTCTGTGGAAAGTTGTATGGAGATATCTCAAAGAATGTATAGTGGACCTACCATTTGATCCAGCAATCCTACTGTTGGGTATATTCCCAAAGGAAAATGGGGCATTTTATAAAAAGGGCACCACCTGCACTCAAATGGATATTTTAATCTTAATAAAATATTAATTCTTCTAATCAACAAACATGGAATATCCTTTCTTTTATTTGTGTCCTCTTCAATTTCTTACATCAATGTTTTGCAATTTTCAATGTGTACATCTTTTACCTATTTGGTTAAATTTAATCCTAAG
>NW_003852471.1:5331779-5332432 GCF_000181295.1 Otolemur garnettii | reverse complement strand
TTTTTTTTTTTTTACGTTCTTAAATTCTTTTCCAGGTAGTTCATTATACATATAGAAATGCTATGAATTTTTATATGTTGATTTTGTACCCTGAACTTTACTGAATTCATTTATTAGTTCTAACAGTTTTTGTTAGTGGAGTCTTGGGGGTTTTCTACATAAAAAAATCATGTCATCTGCAATAAGAGATATTTTTACTTCTTTCTATCTGATTTGGATAAACTTTATTTCTTTTTCCTGTCTGATCACTCTTGACAGTATTTCTAGTACTATGTTGAATAGAAGTGTCAAGAGTGGGCATCCTTGCCTCAGAACTGATATTAGAGGAAAAGCTATAAGCTTTGCTCCACTGATTATTATGTTAATTGGTTTTCTCATGGATGGCCCTTATGTTGGGGAATTTTCTTCTATTCATTAAATGTTGAGAATTTTAACCAAAAACATAACACCAAAAGTGTTGAACTTTGTCAAATGCTTTTTCTGTACCAACAGAGATGATCAGTTTGTTAATATAAAGTATCATATCAATTGATTTGCATATGTTAAACCAGCCTTGCATGCCAGGGATAGAGTCCATTTAATCATGATATATAATCTTTTTGATGTATTATTGAATTAAATTTGCTAATATTTTATTGAAGATTTTTGCATCA
>NW_003852471.1:5321343-5331440 GCF_000181295.1 Otolemur garnettii | reverse complement strand
CCAGGCATTATGGTGGGTGCCTGTAGTCCCAGCTACTTGGGAGGCTGAGGCAAGAGTTTGAGGTTGCTGTGAGGTGTGATGCCACAGCACTCTACCTAGGGCGACAACTGGAGACTCTGTCTCACACACACACACACACAAAAAGGTATTGGTATTAATTCTTTGAAAGGTTGGTAGCATTCAGTCATGAAATCATCCGGTCCTGAACTTTTCTTTATTGGGAGATTTTTAATTACTGCTGCAATGTGTTTGTTACTGATCTGTTGAAGCTTTCTATTTCTTCATGGTTCAACATGTGTAGATTGTATTTTTCTAGAAATGTATTCATTTCCTCTAGGCTATAACATTTCTTGGCATTTAATTTCTCATAATCATTTCTTATGGTCCTTTTTGTTTTATTTTATTTTTTGTTTTCAGCTTTTGGCTTTAATGAGTAAAGCTGCTATAAGTATTTTAATATATATTTTTGGTGGGCAAATATTTTAATTTCTTTTGGAGAAACACCCAGCAGTGAAACACCCAGCAGTTATGTTTTAAGGCTAGTATAAGTTTAACTTTTAAGCTACTGCCAAATAATTTCCCCCAATGGTTGTACAATTTTACACTCCCACCAGCAATGCACAAAAGTTCTGATTGTTCTTCATAATAACCAACTCTCAGGATTTGAACCATTCTTGTGTGTAGATAGTAACACTGCATTTGGTTTTAATTTGCATCTACCCAATGACTAATAATTCTGAGAACTTTTTATGTGTTTAGTGGCCACTTTAGTGCAGTGTTTATTCAAGTCTTTTGTCTATATTTTTATTTTTTGTCTTAGTATTTCAGTTGTTCACAACAGCTCCTCATTATCCTTTTAATGTCTGTAGCATCTCTAGTGATAGCCCCACTTCTATTTATATATTCATAGTTTGTATTTTTTCTCTCTTTGTCTTGATCTGTTTTGCTAGCAGTTTAAAATTTTATTAATCTTTCCAAAGAACAAATGTTTACCTTTGGTGATTATCTCTATTTATTTTCTGTCTCATTTTTATTACTTCCTTCCCACCTACTTATTTGGGGCTTAATTAGTTTTTCTTTCTGGTTTCTTAAGGTAGAGGCAAATCATTTTTTTTTAAAATAACTTTCTTTGTTTTGAGTAAAGGCATTTAAGGCTGCAAAAGTTTTAATAAGACCTGCTTTAGATTAATTTATGTTTTGATACATTATACTTTAATTATCATTCACATCAAAGTATTTTTGAACTTCTCTTTTGAATTTTTCTTTTAGTCATACTTATTTACTTGTGTGATGTTTGACTTCCCATTTGGGGGATGTTCTATTTATAGTCTTTTTTGAGGGGGAGTCTACATGAATTGCTTTAATAATGCTAGGGTTATAAGTCAGGGTTATAAGTTTTTCCATCACCAGCCAGTGTTCACTGTACCCATTAGAAAGGTTTTTGCCCATTCCCTCCTCTTCCCTGCCCTCTGCTTGATTTCCATTGAGTTTTACTTCCCTTTATGCATATGTGCTCATCAGTTAGTTCCCATTTAATAGTGAATACACATGATGTTTGGTTTTCCATTCTTTAGATATTTCATTTAGGATAATGGTCTTGGTTCCATTATGAATCCAAATTGTTGCAAAAGCCATTAAATCATTTTTCTTGATGGCTGAGTAGTGTTCCTTGATATACATACACCACATGTTGTTAATCCAGTTGGTGGATTGATGGCTCTTGGGTTGATTCCACAACTTTGCATTTGTAAATTGTGCTGCAATAAACATTTGAATGCTGGTGTCTTTTTGATAAAATGACTTCTTTTTTCTCTAGGTAAATACCCAGTAGTGGGATTTTTGGATCAAATTGTAGGTCTACTCTTAGTTTTTTGAGTATCTCTATACTGTTTTCCATCCATACTTGGATCTGAAGGTTTTTAGACTTCATCAAATTTGAAAAATGTTTGGTCATTATTTCTTTAGATTTTTCTGTCTATCACTTTCTTTCCTTGCTTTCGATGATTTTAAATAGTTGTATATTGACCATGTAAAGTTGTTTTACAGTGTACTGAGGTTCTGCTCATAATATGTGAATAATATTTTTTGCAGACTTCATTTTCTGAGTTTTATGCTGTAAAGTTTCTATTACTATGTCTTCAAATTCATTAATCTATTTTCCTTCCTAAAGTTGTTTTACAGTGTATTGAGGTTTCTACTCATAATATGTGAATAATATTTTTTGCAGACTTCATTTTCTGAGTTTTATGTTGTAAAGTTTCTATTACTATGTCTTCAAGTTTATTAATCTATTTTCCTGTATTGTCTAATGGTCTGTCAATCCATTCAGGTATTTTTCTTTTTATACATTTATAGTGTTGATCTCTAAAAGTTTGACTTGGGCCTTTTTCTGTCTTTCATGCTTCCATTTAACATGTTCAATCTTTCTTAATGCTTCTTGAATATATGGAATATAGTTACATAACTTTTTTTATCTTTGGCTACTAATTGTATTATCTATGTCATTTCTGATCAGTTTCAATTGTTAGATTTGGTTTTTGGTCATACTTGGTCTGTGAGCAATGCTGCTGCTCAGTTGACCAACGGGACCTTCTGGTTGGATTTCAGTTCACCTTGCCCTGTGGGACCCAGTGATTTGAAACTGGTCATCCATTCTGTGACCAGCCCTCTAGCTGCATGGTCCTTCTAGTCAGTTCCTTGTCCTCCTCACTTACTTTCCTTCCCTTTTTTGATCACTTCTGTTCTGGGTCCAGAATGCCCCATGACCAAGGCTGCCCAGGGTATGTCAGTTAGTAAAAAGTATTTTTTTCCCTTTGGCAAATTAACTTCATCTACTTATTTTTCACAAATAAGATATATGATTTTATAAGATTAGAAATATAATACATACTCATGTAGATAATTTAGAAATTTTAGAAAAATATATATAACAAAATTGAATTTGTCTGTAACTCTAGCTATAATTTACATTTTTTTGTACTTCTCTCTGTTATACATAGAAATCTTTGGTGATTGTCTTTATCTGTCTATATACTTTAAAAACTTTTCAATTATGCTTATTTTGAGTTATTTTTTTTCCTGTATTACTAAAAAATTTTAAGGCTTAATGCTAATCCTTCATACACGTATAGTTATGTCATAAGTTATGTGACTATTTCCCTTTAAAAGGATATTTTAAGCTTGTTTCCAATTTTTTGGCATTATGTCATTGTATAATTTTTCCCTGAATTTAGGATTTCTTTAAAGGATAGATTCCCAGAAGTGGAATAATAGAAACGTATTTTTTTGGCACTTAAAGTATAACAGCAGATTGCTTTCCAAAACGATTATAGCAATGTACATTTAGGTCCAATCATTGTTTGAAATGACTTCCTCTTTCAGCAGGTAAATATTTTTAAACTATCTAAGTTTGTTTGCTAAAGCAAAATCAGAGGTCATATTTAATAAGTTTCATATTTACCTCTAATTAAACAGTCAGTTGAGAAAATTTTTTAGGTAGCTGTCTAATTGCAATGGAAAGTTTTTCTTCAATGTTCAAATCAGTTTAAAAAATGTACTTATATCCATTTTATAACTATAATCAAATAACATTCTTTTGAAAAAGCACAGTATGGAATGAATGTGCTATATGATCCTTAATTTGGGTGAGTGTTTCTTTCTATAACTAATATTAAGAATTCTTTTGGGCTCTCTGAAAGCCTAATATAAATCCCTTAGTTTATTAATCTATTTGTTTTATTTATTTAGGATTTGTATTTTACCTCAAACAGGATTTGAGGTGATTTGCACATAACAAGATAAAAATAGTAAGATTAAGAAAAAGAATAAAGATAGAAAAAAGTCTTAGTAAGAACTGAGCACTGATTTTTAAATTGGAGTCTGTGGCATTTTTTTCATGCATTAGTTGTTCTTGCCCTTGAGCTCTGCAGGCAGCTTGTAAGAACTGAGTGGGGTGAGGCAGCAACTCAGAGGTGGGGAGGTTCCTGGCACCTGGACGTCAACCTCAGAGGCCCTCTGGGGATGCTGGGATCTCACTTTCTCAGTGGAAAGCTCTCATCTATCATATTCACATTCTCCCAGGAAACTCCTCAGAGGACACCCTTGCCTTAGAGGATGACTTTCTAGGAGCTATTGTGACAAGTCAGTGGGCAGCATTTCATAGACCGTTGGCCTCTGTGGTGGGACGGACAATTTGTCTTTGGCTTCAACAAGGGTCTTTTGCACAGTGGTATAGCAGGAAGTGGAAGACCGCGGCCCTGCTGCTGTGCTAAGAAGTCATTATCGCCAGACAGAGCAGAAGTATGGACTGCAGATAATGGGCCTCTCAGGCTGTCCAGAAATCATTACATGACTGAGGAAAAGGCAGCAACTGTTTTAAATCCCATTAGTGGGGCTGATGGGCTGTCTGGGACAGGATGCCTATACCCAAACCAATAGCTTAGAATAACTTCTCCTGGTTAACCCTCTGATGCCAGAAACTCTCATTTCCCATGCTGTACTTTTCCAGAGAGGAGAAGGAAATTATGTTAGGTGCCTCATACATTACCTCATTTAATTCTAACAACCACCTAAAGTCCATGTCAACTGCTTTATGCAGATAAAGACCCAGAACTCTGCTCAGGATCACATAACTCAGTCAGTTATGAAGCCAAGATTTGAGCCCACTGCCTACCTCTAAATTCCATATTTCTTTTGTATACCAGTCAATCCCATAATACTATGTTTATATGGGTGAGTAGGCATCAGATTTTTTTTTTTTTTGATTCAGAATCTCATTCTGTTGCTACAGACTAGACTGTTGTGGCCTCAGCCTAGTTCACAGCAACGTCAGACTCCTGAGTTCAAGTGATTTTCCTGCCTCAGCCTCTGAGTAGCTGGGACTACAGGCACCTGTCATAACTCCTGGCTATTTTTTTTTCTATTTTTAGTAGAAACAGGGTCTAGCTCTTGCTCACACTGGTCTTGAACTCTGGAGCTCAAGTGATCCTGTTGCCTCAGCTTCCCAGAGTGCTAGAATTACAGGCATGAACCACTGTGCCCAGCCATCATCTGAATATTGTAGCTCACAGATGATCTTTACAGTGGTTGACAGAAATGACTTGGGACTTGGTGCTAAGTCTTGAAACTCATATATTTCCATCAACTTGAAAGAACCACATTGCTCTGGATATATTTTATTTTCAGAACTTATCAATACTTATGCCATTTTTCAATTCTTTTTCCCTTTCTAGAAAAAGCTTTCCTTCCTACTCTTTGTTCTTTGTTCCAGAATAACAGAACTCAAATAAGATTAGTTTCAAAAACTGATTGCCCAAATGGTCTAATGAAACAGGGATGGGGAGAATCAGCATCTATTTCATTTCCTCTAGTTCCATTAATTTTAAGTTTTCCAAGTTTCTTCTGATTTTTCTTAAGGCTAAGGTTTTAAAACATATTTCAAGAGAGATACTATGATTACAAAATGAATAATATGGTGAAGTCTACTAATAGCTTTAACTGTGCTTTCCAGGATTACATGATAGGTAAAGTGTTGTAATTATAGGTTATGTTGAATATAGGTATCTTTAAATAACACTTGCCTTTGTTTTATTATGTTATTTTGGGCACTGAAAAATTAATTGCCAAGACAAAAAAATTCCTCAGTAATGAAAACATGTTTTTTGCTAAGGGCCATTCCATTTTTTTAAATCAGACTATCCAAAGGCTTGCAAAGCTATATTGCAGAAACTTGTTCATTCAGAAGATTTGCCTTAGTGTCAAGGCCATACTTTTTGCAACTTTGGTTCTACTTACTCAATGGTGTAGTCATGAGGCAAGTCAGTGGCCCAAACAAAAATCGTCTATTGATACAATGTGACCCTTAAGGGGTCTTCTCCATGCTGTGACCAACACTCAGTTACGTGTATTCCAGCTGTCCACAGGGCCATGCTTTACTAGTTAGTAATGTATTCAACTCTTGAGATGTAATTTTAGCAAAAAAGATAACTTTTGTGCTTCTTGGAAATCTTTTAGAGTATTTGACACTTGGGACTATTCTTCAAATCAGGCAACATACTGGCATGAAAGAATGTTTTGGCACAAGGGCAATAAACTAGGCATAAACCTACATGACCCTCAACAATCTGCAGGTGGTTTATCCATTGCATGCATGTTCCACAGCAAATTTCTCATCCCAGGATGGTTGTCCTTGCTAATAATTTCCAAGGAGACTTCCCCTTAGTCTATTGATGAGTCCACAAACCTTGATTAAATGCCTCAAATACCAGGCACTTATATGTAGTAGTAGTACTAATAGGTGCTCATGGAGAATTCAAAGAAACAAACCTTCAGTCTGTGGACATTCTTGAAAAGCTTTAAACTGTGGATAGCACTGTAGCAGTTAGAAACAGGAGAAGTAAGCCCTAGGTTGGATAGGATGGTGTACATTTGACTGGTTGTAGGGTAGCTCTGGTGGGAATAAGAATGAGGAAATAAACGTTAGGGATGTGGAAGATAGAATGCATAGGAAATGGTGGTAGCTCATGCCTGTAATCCTAGCACTCTTGGGAGGCTGAGGTAGGAGGATTGCTTGAGCTCAGGAGTTTGAGACCAGCCTGAGCAAAAGCGAGACCCCAACTTATTAAAAAAAGGAAAATGTATCTGGACATTGTGGTGCATGCCTATAGTCTCAGCTACTCAGGAGGTTGAGGCAGAAAGACCACTTGAATCCAGAAATTTGAGGTTGCTGTGAGCTAGGTTGAGGCCACAGCACTTTAGCTTGGGACGACAGAGTGAGACCATCTCAAAAAAAAAAAAATAGACCATAGTTAGGCCATAAATCAAATATCAATTAATTTAAAAGGGCTAAAATCATATAGATATGTTTTTTGACTACAGTGGAATAAATAACAGAAAGAACTTTGGGAACTTTATAAATACTGTATAGGGAAGTCAAGCAACATGCTCCAGAAAAAAAACCAATGGGTGAAAGAAGAAAAAAAAATGGGAAATTAGAAAATAAGATGAGTGAAAATAAAAGACATCATCACTAAACTTATGACATGCAAATCAAGCGTCTTTTAGAGAGACATTGACAACTGTAAATGCCTACACTATTAAAGTTCTTCTTTATTCAAACCTATAGCCTTTCAATTTCAAGAAATTAGATAAATAGGAGTAAACTAAATCCAATGCAAACATAAGAAAGTAAATAATAAAGGTTAGACCGGAAATAAATAAAATAAAATAGAAAATGGAGGAAATTGATGAAAGTCGGAGTTTTTTCTTTGAAAAGAGCAATGAAATTAATAAATTTAATATCTAGCTTAATGCTAGACTGACCAAGGGAAAAAAAGAAGACTCAGAAGAATAAAATTAGTAACAAACGTAATAAAAAGGTTTATGAAGGAATAACAAATATTAATTAATAAATTAATAATTATTCCTTCATAAACCTTAGAAGAGTCTAAAGAGACAGAGTCTCTAATTAATAATTATTATTCCTTCATCAACCTTTTATGTCTGTAATAAATTAATTAATAAATTAGTATTTATTATTCCTTCTTCCCAACTTGCAGATATAAAAGGTTTATGAAGGAATAATGTAAATAATTACAAACTAAGAATTAAAGTAAATAAGAAGAAATGGGTAGGTATATAACCAAGAGAATATGGTGTGTGCGTATATACCCAAGAGAATTTAAAGCACCCCCACACAAAAATGTGTACATGAATGAGCATGACTGCATTATTCATAGTCGCCAAAAGATGAGAAACAACATAAATATTCACCAGCTGGTGAATGAATAAGCAAATATGTTATATCCATACAGTGGAATGTTATTCAGCCAAAAAAGGGAATGCAGTAATGCTATTTGCAACCACATGAATGAATCTTCAAAATATAAATGAAAAAAACCAGATACAAAGGCCACATATTCTATAATTCTATTTACATAAAATGTCCAGAATAGTCAAATCCATGGAGACAGATAGATTAATAGTTGTTGGGGTGCGGGATGGGAATTTGGGGGACAAAAATATCCTGAAATTAGATAGTGGCGAGAATTTGCATTAGTTTCCTAAGGCTGCCATGATAGATTACTATCAACGTGGTCATTTAAAACAACAGAAGTTTATTATCTCACAGTTCTGGAGGCCAGAAGCCCCAAATCAACTCTGTTGGGAGAGTTGGTTCATCCTGTGAGGCTGGAGGGAGAGTCCACGCACTGCTTCCTGGCAACTGTGCCGGCTGCTGGCAACTCCTGGCATTCCTGGGCTTGCAGACACATCATCTCCATCTCTGCCTCTATCTCCACATCACTTTCTCCTCTGTGTCTTCTCTCCTTCTTATAAGAACACTTACTACTGGATTTAGGACCCACTGGATAATTAGGATGAATGTATCTTGTGAGCTTTAACTCAATTATATCCACAGTGAAACTTTATCAAAATAAAGTGAGATCCATAGGCTCTGGGTAAAAGTATCTCTTTTGGGAGTCCACCACTCAATCCACTATAGAGTGAGGTGAATTTGTGACTGTACTAAACCTATGGTCAGGCACACCTTAAAAGGATGAACTTCATGGTATGTAAATTTTGTTTCAATTAAAAAGAGATAATATGGAAAATACTTTTATAATATCTTATAAGAATATCTTTATAAGGGGAAATGATTCAAGATCCATTTAGGTAGATTTTAAAAAGTTAAAGATTATTATTAATCTTTAATTTATCAGGGATATAAGAATACTTTAGGAGAAAATTTCTTTTTACTACCATACTTAGCCTTATTTATTTAAAAATGTTTTGATGGTAGATACATCTCTAACCAGTTACTGCTTGTGTCCTCGATTTTCCTTATATATTTTTTTTTTCCTTATATTTTTTGTATGTATTCTATATAATGGATAAAAAATGAAAAGCAAGATAATTTCAGGTTGGTACTGTATACCAGTATTCACCTGAATGCCTCAGACTTTAATTTTTCATCAACATCCTTGTTAGCATCTGTGTATACGCCATCACTTACTGATGGCACTTATTGTGCGTGACTTGAAAGTATTTACTGACCCAAATAGGACTTCAGTACATTTAAATAGTTTCAGAGATGCCCAGAGAAAACATTACGCAAGTTTTAGCTTCTTTTTTTTTTACCAATCAGCACCAGAAATTAAGATCTTCCTTAAAACAAGACCTGGATCCTGATGACATGTACATTCATTCTTTCTTTTTTCCCCACACAATTTCAATCACCTTTTACCCAGAAGACATTGATACAGAGAAGAACACTTTATATGTTAATGTATTGGCTCAGTATTTGTTAAAATGTGGCAAACTCCTCATATATTTTGAGCTATTAGTTTTTTTCCCCCTACAAAACACAAAGGTGTTTTCTTATCTGTACGAGGAATGACCCAAATTTATGCCTGATTTCTGCTATCAACTCTGTGGAAGTTGATATACATTGAAAATGGTTGGTTTGGGGAGCTTTGTTTAGAATGAGTGAATCATTTCCAGTTTATTTTTCATTGCAGATGAAATAATTTTATCCTATGTTGCTGATGGCCCATCTACAATTTTACTATTTACATTAGGTTTCTTTTACATTCCATTCTTCATGTTATTAGAGTATATTATTAAAATTTTTTGGTCATTTCAAACCTATAACTTAGTTCTTTGGTCACATTACTGATAAGTATTGCAGAATTCAATGCTTTCTCTTGGTCTGGTGTTATACCTAAAAAAAAAAATAGAAGCTATTGAGAAATTTGCATTCTTCTTGAGGAGTTAGGAGTTATGACCATGGAAACAATATTTTTAAAACTAGAGAGAACTTGGGAGAATACCTGTTTGAAGATAGAAAGCTCAGCTAGTTAAGTAACTTACTCAAGGTCACAGTGATAGTGGCCAACCCAGGCTAGAATTCCACTATACCAAGCTACCTTATTGTGTAATAGTGAAAAAGGATGTGCCATAGTATGTAGTTAAGTGCTATAGTAAAAGAATACAGCTAAGGGCTCGGCATCTGTGGCTCAAGCAGCTAAGGTGCCAGCCACGTACACCTGAGCTGGTGGGTTCAAATCCAGCCTGGGCCTGCCAAACAACAATGACGGCTG
>NW_003852471.1:5287808-5321207 GCF_000181295.1 Otolemur garnettii | reverse complement strand
TCTGTCTCAAAAAAAAAAAAAAAAAAAGAATACAGCTAAGAGTGGTTCTGTAAGCATAAAGATACTGATTTCACCAGGCATGTTGACTCATGTCTGTAATTCCAGAGACCAGGAGGCCAAGGCAGGAGGATTGCCTGAAACCAGGAATTTAGACCAGCCTGGACAACATAGTGAGACCCTTTATCTAAAAAAAGTGAAAAAAAAGGAAATGTTATCTGGGCATGGTGCTATATGCCTATAGTCCCAGGTACTTGGGAGGTGGGAGGTGGGAGGTGGGAGGACCACTTTAGCCCAGGAATTCAAGGCTGCAGAAAGCTATAATCCCACCACTGCACTCCAGCCTGTGTGAAGGAGTGAAATGTCATTAAAAAAAAAACAAAAAAGAAAAGAAAAGAAAAAGAGAAAGATGGATTTGGCTGAGAGTGAGTGAAGGAGGCTTTCTGAGAAGGTAAGACCTTGACCTGGGTATTAAAGAAGGTACAAGATTTCTAATTTCCAGATTCAAAACACTGGTGATGGCAGAAGCAGAAATGGTGATAAGAGATTGGGGCAGTCTGGATTCTGATAGAGGCTATGGAACCTCATAGTCTATCTGCACCGTACACATACCCATCCTAACAGGGAAAGGTGGGAGGACTTAAATGAAGGCAGTGTGGAGGAAGCACAGCATCCAGCGTAAGACACACTTGGCTTTCAGTCCTGACAGCTCTGCTTCGTAAATACATTTGAGCAACTTTCTTAACCTTTGTAGGTCTGTTTCCTTATCTTCCTAGTGGCAGTGATAACATTTTCCTCCTGAGGCTCTTGAGGATTAAATGGGAGAGTGCATTTGAAGAGCTCAGCGTAATTGAGGGCAAGAAGTATGTTCTCAGTATATTGTAGTGTGGTTACTGCTGTCTTATGTTCAAGGTGTGGGTCATCTCCAGATTTGGCCAATGACAAAATGCAACTTTCCTGGGAGACACGCTTTTTCTGTGAGTTAGCCATTCTCTGTCCTGTTCTATGTATATTAACGTTACATGGATGTGGAAGGTCAAATGGATATGGTCTTTGTCTTTGGAGAGCTTCTAGAGGAAATGACAGAAACACACGTTTTTGCTGATAGATGCTCTGTCACAAACAGAGCCAACAACACCAGCTAGATGGGTGATTTAAAAGTTGATCCTGGCATAACCATAAAGTTTATATTTTGAGAAAGTCCTGGCTGTCCTAGAGCATTCCTTTGATGTAGGAATGGTGATTGAAAGCTGGAATTCTGGTTGACTCATAAACTGAGAAATTCCAGCCTTTTCTTCTTCCCATAGTGAACTAATTTCCAATGATCATTCAGATGCCAAAGAATATGGTCAGTTCCTCTGGTTGGTAAAGTGAGCTGCAGAGAGAGACACTGGAGAGCTGGCAGGATGTGAACTTCCTTGAAGGAGAGCTGGGCTCATGGTCCAGCTCCCTGCCACCTCCTGACTCAGTGATTATGGGCAGTCCCATTGCCTTGTTCCAAATGGACCTCCATATCTATAAAGTGGCACTGATTCTGTCACACGGGGCTGTTGTTTGTAAGGATTAAATACAATAATACTTTGAGTTTATTTTGTGAATGTTAAAACACTATGTGAACTTTAGTTACTATTTTGGGTAGGTGGGAAGGGGCATTGTATTTCTTAAGAAAGTGTTCTGGTACGAAGAAAATTACTCAAGGAGTATCTTGAATTTGAGATTAAGAGAAAGAATAATTATTGTATCCAGGAGCTCTGTGGAAAGAATAACAATAACAATGAACGTTATATATTAAGCTGCTTATTCACGCTACATACACTCTCCATATATTGTACTATAGCTGTGCAATGTACTTACTATTCCCGTTTTGCAGAAGAGGACACAAACTAAGAGAGGGCATGCAATGATCTCAAGGGCATGACTAGAACCTGCCAAGGTAAGATTTGAATCCAGGGATGTCTGACTCAAACAGATCACATCTTTGTAACTTAATATAAAATTCCATATTGTAGAAAACATCAGCTAGGGCACACACAGGAGAAATTCCATATTTCTCATTGGCGTCATTGAGACACTTAGCAAATAATAACTGTGCCCCTAAAATATAGAGAATGTACATTTTTGCCTCACACTGTTCTGGGCTTGGCAAATTTTTTCTCATTTCATCCTCCAGGGCCTCACTGCCACTTTGTGGATGAGGAAACAGACCTCCAAAGGTTAAGTAAGTGACTTGCTGAAGGGCATTTAACTTCCAGGGCAAGGTGCCGGGGTCTCACTCTGGACACAGTGCTCTTTCTGTTGTCCCCCTACTGCCTCCACCACTGGCTCCATCTGGCCTTCCTCTGCTCTGATAGTGGTATGACAGTTATAGGTGGACAAAAAGGTCCCACGGCCTCTTTCAGAATCAAGACTACCCCAGTCTCCTTCACAGCATTTCGCCACACCAAATCTGGAAGGGCTTCTCCCTTTTCATTCCAACCTCCTTCAAGACCCAGGTCTGAACTCTGGATCTTCCTTCCATCCCACGCTAGATGTGGTCATAGTGCACTCCCCAGTTGGGTAATTCAAAGCTTCTTCTAAAAGGCTTGCAGTGATAAAGATCTTTAAATGAGCATTTGTCAAAAGATGCAAACTGATGTATCTAGAAAACTATTCCAATTATGGCTGTTATTTATAGAAGTGAATACCATTGGTGAGTTTTAGCAAAGCACTTACAGTAGAGTGGTTTGGATCCAATCCAGGTTGTTCACTTATTAATATATTATTCATATTAACAAAATCAAATGTTAGGCTGAGCACCAAGTCCCCCTCCCCTTAATACCACATGTTTAATAAGGCTATTGTCCTTCTTGGTAATTATTTGCCAAATATAAATGTCATGTTTGGCACCATAATTTGAGACTCTTGATAACATTTGGAAATGCAGACACAGCGGCTCAACCAGTATGAAGGACAATCCACTCAATCAATTTTCATCATTACCCTTGAAGCGGTTTTCCACTTTGTTTAAAAGATTCAAGACGAGGAGGCCATGGCTTGCTGTTGTTTTATGCCCTCCCTCACGGCGCAGGTTGTTTGCTGTGGATTACTCACTGTCTCCCAGGTGGCTTTTAGCAGTGGTCAAATATTTAAGAAGTACATATTCATCATGACTCCATCTCAGACCTCAGTGCTTCCCTCATTCCCAGCCTGAGTCATTACACCCTTGAATATCTATCGTAGCATTAACTTACTTCCATTTTATTTTCTCTTTTCTTGTCAGAGAAAGGTTTTATAATAGTAAACCAGAGCCATAGTTAACTGTGCTCGGATGGGCAGGGCAGGGTCAGTGGAATAAGGGAGTTTCATCCAAGCACAGTGGACTGGACGACCTGTTTCTCTCTCCACCTTCATAAGCTGCCCCTGTGACTTCTAGTGAGACCCCAAGGGCAGACTCTAGTCCTCGGGTAAGATAAGAGGGCTAACTCCAACACGTGAAAACTCTGCTCTGGGGTTAAGTCCCTACATGTCCTCTAAGTCTCAGCTTCCACGTCTGCACAAAAGGCTGAGAATACACCCACCTCACGGGGTTGCTGTGAAGATGATGCGAGACCACAGACCCACAGGACTTTACAAATTCAGGTTATAATGCCGGCTATTTCATTGCTGGACTCTGCAATGATTAAGAATTCATCTATGTTACTTCAAAAGTCAGCTTTCCTCTAAATTATGTCCATTGCTTTTAGTTCCCCTACTAAAGAACACACATTTATGAATAATAACAGTGATAGTAATATTTGTCATGGAGCACTCACTGTACAAAGTTGTGTTTTACACGAATGGCCCACAGCGTCTTTATGGGGGTGATATGACTTTTTTAACTGGCAGCATGATGCAAACTGGAACACTGAAAGAAGGTTCAGTAAAAAATAAAAGCGAGTAGAGTTGTAGTGGAAAGCTTCATGCTTGTGAGTCCATGGCTGTGGTCTGCGACAGTCAGGGTCTCCGGAGGAAACAGACAGCCCACTCTGGGGAAGTTCAATGATGGGACTATTTACAAAGGAGTGGGAAGGATGTAGGGAATCACCAGGAAGTGGTGATGTACCCAGGGAACAGGGAAGCTGTTAGCAACCAGAGGGCAAGGGGAGGGAGCTGTTCCCGGACCTCCGTGAGCTTTGGGAGAGGGCTTGTCTCCCAAGAGCTGTGGCTGAAGGAACAGCCGGCCAGGATGGGAGGGAGGAAATAAATACTCAGACTCCCTCCATTCCTTGAGGTCCTGCCACTTCCTTCCATTTGCCCAACCCAATCAGGAGCCAGAGAGCCAGTCAGCTGGGTGAAGCGTGGATCAGTCACCTGTGCACAGAGCAGTGTGAAGAGTCCTTCTGGGAGGTGAGCTGGGGGAAAACCAGCACCGGATCACGAGAAATGTAAGCACAAACGGTACATAAATGTAGAAGGAAGTAAGTAAACAATGAATTACGCAGGCGTTACTCTAGGAATGGGGCCGTTTCTGCAGCTTTGTTGTTCAGTTGTTTGATGGTAACTCAGAGTATGTTTTTCCCAGATGCATTTTGGGTGCTGATTCAGATCTCCATTTATTTCTCCAAAGCTCTGGGATTCACGTTTATTTGAAATCTTGTACCAACAGGATGTGGCTGAATTCTGGGTCTTGAGAGCAAAGCGTCATGAGCTCATAGAGGAGAAAGGTGAATCACCTCCTGGACATTGGCCTGGTAGGTTTCAAACTAGATAGATTATTCTGATCCTACCCACACTTTTTCTGGGTACCCTTCTCATTCTGCACCAAAACAAGTGCTGTGGCAACAACCTGCTCTCCCTATGAAACACTTCAGGTTCCCAAATTACCCACTTGTCTTTCCTCCTTAACCATAAGTGCTTTAGTGCTAGGATTTTGGAGTTGGCCTTGAATTTTTCTTGTTCAGGCTTTGCAATTTCCTGCCTGTGCTGTTTGGTTAGTTAGCCTCTCTGAGTTTGAGTATTTGCATTTGTGAAATAAGGACCCTACTGGCACCACCTGTGGGGCATTGAGCTTTTAGGTTGGGTAAGCTGGAAGCACCAATTGCTCTGCAAGCCGATTTAGTTTTCCCCTTGGTTTTGAGAATGTGGTCATTGAGTTTATCCCAAGCAGTGAGAAAAGTCAAATATAAACCACCCTTCGCCTTAAACGAGAATGTTTCATAAGGAGGTTGTTCGAGCTCCTTTGAAAGAACTGACTTTCAAGGAGCATAAAGGCACCTCTGTGGATCTGACTTGAGTCACCTTTGGGGATTTGAGGGCCTAGTCCTGAACTCTGGAATGCACCGTCAGCCTCTGCTCTGTGCGGCCACCCATCTAACCTCACGCTCTGTATTCTTTTATGAGTAGCTTGAAAACTTTCACTACCAACTGTGTGTGTGTGTGTGTTGCCTGTGGCCTTTTTCTACAAATCTATAGCCCATTGGTTCTCACACTTTAGCAAGCATCAGACTCACCTGGAGTGCTCATTAAAACGAGTCTCTGAGTCCCCCCTCCCCCAGTTGCTGATTTAGTCAGTCGAGGGTAGGGCCTGAGAAATTGCATTTGTGTTCCCAGGTGATGCTGGTGCTTCTGGTGCAAGGACCACACTTTGAGAACCTGAAGTTTGCCTCCCTGAAATTCTTTCCCTGAGTTTTTGAGAAAGTGAAAAGGGGCAGTCCACATAGAGTTCTTAGCACGAGGCCTGGCACACAGCAAGTGTTTGCTGACACTGCTGCAGCTGGCGGGAGCACACGGCCGTTTCTCCTGCGCCTGCTGCTGTCCGGCTGCTACTCCTGCTTGGCAGCACTCTTGGTGAGGTGTTAAGAGCACTGCAATCTGACTTAATTAATTAAGGAATATAATTACCTCTCTGGGAGAGATTTGCATTTGAAAGAAGCTTGTTAATTCAAAGAGATTTGTAATTTGAAGACTATTACACACTTTGATAAAGAGATAGACAAAACTTCAGGCAATGTGCGGTGGAAAATACTTTGAGAAGGACGTGGACGCTCTGCAGGCCTCTGCCGGGTCACCACCCTCTGTATGGTTGCCTGCTCTCTGGGATTCCACATTCTTTCTAAAACTTCTGAGTTTTCCAAAGGTTTCCAGGGTAGGGGCTGCACGTGGCCTCAGTGTGGGGCAAGGCAGCTGTGGCCATTTATGTGTACAGGTTCTTTGCAAGTCTGGTGTTTATAAACGAGGCCGTGGTTGCATTGTGTTTATTTACTCAGTCACATAATAGAAGACACGCATGAGATTCATGCGATAAGTGTGCCTTCCAATTTCATACTGAGAATAACGAAGGAAGTTCAGGGTAATACAATTACGATCAAATAGTAGCGAAACAACATTTTGTTTTAAATCATGGAATTAGCAAGTAGAAAACTAGTTGGAGGCCAATCTTTTGACGATCTTTGGAAGGTAATTTTATTTGGAGAATATGGCTTGATGACTATATGGACTTAATTTTCTGGCCTAAGCCCAGAATATACATAAAGAACAAAAATAGTATAATGAACAGCAGTTTCGAATATGGACTTCCCAGACATCTTGTTAAAATGAGCATGGCTGTGTATACGGCTGTTAACGTTGCGTTTTTCAGGTTAGTCCTACGTTATGCCGTAAACCCACAGCAGTAAAAATTAGGATTAGTTAGAAACTGCCGAAATCTTTCCATTTTTTCTGCTTGGAAAATCCAGAAAAACACCAAACTTTTTCTAGAAGTTGAAGAAAATTAATGTCAGTGACAGAAATCCAGTGAATCTAATTAGAAGTCCCTGGGCAGCAGCTCATTAGGGTGGTTAGTTAGTAAATGAAACTTCAGCTGCAGTGAATTAGACTGTGTGTCTTCAGTTATTTTTTCTTAAAAGAATGACAAAATGTCTGCGACTGTTTTTTATTAGCAGAGATTTTTTATTTCCACAAACAGAAAATATTTAGGACCCTTTGGTCATAAGAAAAGAGATGGCCATTTGGGGACAGATTTTTTTATAGTGGGTCTGTATGTGAAGCTGGGGTAAGTGAAACAAAAGCTGTTCTCCCGCAAGGAGGAGGGTTTCAATGTCTGCTCCACGGTTCAGTTTCCTGGGTTTCTTTGTCAAGGCCTTCGATGTTTTTTTAACCATTTGTGCCTCTTGATCACATTTCCCCTACACAAATCGTAGCTAGACTGAATAGTGCTCTAGTGACAGATATTTAGGGTCTGTTGGAACATTTGTCAGTTACTAAAATGTGACACATTTCATTTATTATGATACTACCATGCAGGTTTGAATCTTTGCCACTTGAGAGTTTAGGGCCCTGCAGATTCAGAATGGGGATACCCCATAGCAGTTTCTCAACTGGACACCACTTTGTCTTCCAGGAGACATTTGGCAATGTGTGGGGACAATTTTGGTTGTCACAGCTCGCAGCCTGGAGGGTGGCAGGAGGAACTCCTGACATCTTCCGGGTAGTGATCAGGGTGCTGCTCAATATCTGATACAACAAAGGATAATCTGACCCCAAATGTCAATAGTGCTCAGGTGGAGAAACCTTGTCCAGCTGTCAGGAAGCGTTTGTTGAACAAGCAGACACACACGTACAGGGTGGCACAGCTTCAGCTGCCTGGATGCCTGCAGAACGCAAGACAGGGTGTGCCCTGGGAGGGAGCCCGGCATTCTGAAGACCTCTGAACTTGGCCATTAGAAAGACTTCTGCAATGACTGTTTATTTCCCTACCGCTCTTTAAAAAAAATTTACATCTCCAATTTATTTCTCCGTGGAAGCCAGTGGCACATACTACATTGTGTTACACTTTCAGCAATTGACAAATAATTTTCCAGTATGACGGGTTCCAAATGTAAGTCACCAATGTATTTTTCAACCTAGCGTAGATGGATTCTTTTCTAAAGTGGAAAGAAAATCATGTGAGGCCTTGAGTGAAAAACCTTAAAACAGCAGGTTTCTCGTGCAACCACCATATGTACATTGTAAGAAATAAAAAGCATAGAATCCTGCGGGGGCCGGGACTGAGTACTCACAGGCTGGCCACCAGGCAGGAACGTGGCCAGTGAGTGGCAGTGCCAGAGAAAGAGGAAAGTGGAGAGGAGGAGGAGGTCACTCCAGGGAGAAGGCTGCTCATGTCCATGAAGGAAAAGTTTTGTGTATAATCATCAGTATGTACCTTCTCTCTTGCTTTTCTAAAATCTCTGCATTGAGAAAGGAAAAGAAAGGAAGGTGATTTGGGTGCCGGGAAAAGTGGACCTACAAAGTGTTAGGCAAAGGAGATATTTTCTTCTTGAGAAATGGTGCTCAGTTATGTCAAGAAACAGCAATTGGCTTGATTTCACAGGTACTGCAAGCTACTAAAAATAGGCTAAAACTTGGGTATGCTTTGGTATTATTCATTTGGTGCAAGGTAGAATAAAATGTATGGCTCAGATCAAGAGACGGAATACGGAAACGGGCTGCACAGAGGAGCAATTACAACGTACACATATGGGATGTTCTGTTGCATCTATTTTCCTTAGTTTTTAGAGCATTTGGAAACGTAACCCACGCTAAACATCTCTACATAAACTCCTGCAGTGCACAGTTCAGCTGTAAACCACAAACTCTTAAGAAGTAGAACACAGGTAACAAGGAAGCCCTGTGTCTGCTGTACAATTTCCGGGGATACAGCTTGTCACTGAGCTCGTACGTGTCATTTTTTCCTCCTCCTCCGTGAATACCCCTACCCTTTCCATATTTCCTATTCTTCACATCTTCGTTTACTTTTAAAATATTTTAGCTCTATGAAGGTATAATTTATAAGTCATCCGCTCACCTACTCTAAACGACTGTGCAAACATCACCCAACCCGAGTTTAGAGCACTTCTATCCCTCCCTCAGTCATCTGTAGTCAATTCCTGCTCCTACCCTCTGCCCAGGCAACCACTGATCTGCTCTCTAGCACTATAATTTTGTCTGTTCTAGAAATTTCTAGGGAATGGAATCAAACATTCCCCCTTGACATAATGCTTTGGAGATTGACCCATGCGTGTGTATCAATAGTTCCCTTTTATCACTTGGTAGGGCTCCGTTGTATAGATACACACATTTTGTTGGCCACTTATCAAGTGATGAACATGTGATTATTTTGACTTTTTGGTTTTGTGACTAAGTCAGTGGTGAACATTCACTCATAAGGCTTTGTGTTGACATATGTTTGTTTCATTGTGGTGTATACCTAGGAGTAGAATTGTTGGGTCATCCAGTAAACGCATTTTTATCTTTTTCAAAAGCTGCAACCGTTTTCTACAGTGGCGGCACTGTTTTATATTCCTACAAGCAATGGATGAGGGTTCCAGTTTCTGTGTATCCTCACTAACTCTTGATATGTCCATCGTTTTGATTATTGCCATCCTCGCGGGTGTAAAGTACGCTTTCCCCTGCTTCTCAATACTGAACGGGCGCCTTTTGCTGGTGGGCCAGTGCTGCAGATATATACAGTTGTAGCAAACCTCATCACAGACCAGTTCTTAGTAGACAAGCAGTCAAGAAATGATGCATGTGTGGATTCAAAGATTAATCCCCTATGGCAATCCATTCAATTCTCATCATTGATGTTTTCCTTACAAATGCTGTAGTTTCATGTGTACCAGACTAGAATGAGCAGCTTTTAGGGCCAGGAAGTATATCTGTTTAGAATTAGCTCCAGGTTGAGGGTTAAATAAAATCACAGTCGCACCTGTAAACATTTCCCTCCAAGCACCTAGAGACAGACGGTCACCCTCCCCTCCACACACAGCACAGTGCGGAGGAATGGGAGTATTTCCTGTGTGCCCAGATTTGCCTTTCCTAGTGTTCTGATGTTTTGTTTTTCCACGCCTAAGGCTTTGTCCCCTCAGCCTAAGGTGCAGGCCTGTGAAGCTGAGTGTCTCTGTTTGGCATGGTGCCCGAGCCTCACTTGATTCAGCTTTGTAGGTAATGTCTTAGCAGTCCTTTAGGGACAGGGGTTCTCACCCTATGTGCCCATTAGCATTGCTTACTGAGCTGTAAAGTAATAGTCTAGTCTCAGTTCTGCCGGAGAATGTTTAAACTAGAACCGTAAATGACCATGGAGATGCAAAAACAACCAAGGGCTTTCTTTCCTGCCCCTACAATAGACTTTTTAAAAATTTCAGTGCTTGAGGTTATAAAGATGGGGAGAAGCAGATCCAAATAATCATAATAAAAAATTAAAAAGAGATATTCTGTAAGCCATGGTGGCAGGGAAGTGGTGGTATTAGATCTGGATTTGAACTCTGGTAAAAATGAGGGTTCCGCCTCTAATATTTGATTACTATTCATGACCCAGGCTGCGGGCCGCTGGGCCTCTTTGGCTATAACATGGCAGCTCAACCTTTCCTTGTGCTATCAGGACCAAAGTGATGAGCCACCTTGAAGTACTTTAAAAGATACATTTTCAGATCACTTTCACATCTGAAAATTACTTATTTTCACGAGAAATTTTGTTCACGTTGTCTGGCCTCAGTTTACCACATGCAATTTGGGTTTATTTTTATCAGGTGTTTCTTCTTTTGAAGGGAGACTGGGGCAGGGGTCCTCAAACTTTTTAAACAGGGGGCCAGTTCGCTGTCCCTCAGACCATTGGAGGGCCAGACTGCGGGCCCCAGGACGAGTTGGCTGCTAAGCAGGACAGGCAGTGGCAGCAAAAACAGCTGGCGGGCCGGATAAATGTCTTAGGTGGGCCACATGTGGCCTGCGGGCTGTAGTTTGAGGACGCCTGGGCTAGAGCATGGGTTCTGGAGCCACACTGCCTCGAGGCAAGTCCCAACCCTATCACTGAGTCCCTGGGACCTGCTTTACCTTCTTTTAATCTCAGTTTTCTCCTCTATGAAATGAATACAAAATAGACATAATGCTTGTTAAGTCCTTAGCACATCCCTCACATATTGGATGGTCAGAAAGCATTAAGTCTTTCTTTTTATTATTAAATAGAGTACTTACAAGATGTGGCAAAATCAGACATTTTATGGTTGAAAGGACAATGGCCTATTTTAAGCAATAGCAGTTTTAAAATCATAGCCATAGTGGATATTGTTCGGACGCCTGCTTCAGGTCAATTAAATGTCAATATTTGTAAATAACTCTATTTGGAGTCTGGTTTTTATGATTGCATTATTGATTTTTCCTTCCATACAGAGCATGTGAAAGGAAGCATTTCATACATATTTCAAGTTCTAGAATAAAGAATTGTAATTAATAACTTGTATATTATCCATTTATAAACTTGTACAAACCACAGAAAATCTATTTTCTCAGAATTCTGTATTTTAAATTAGAAAAATGATATATTCTTTTCCGTAGTTTTTGGCTGGGGCTGGGTTTGAACCCACCACCTCTGGCATATGGGGCCAGTGCCCTACTCCTTTGAGCCATAGGTACAGCCCTCCCCCAAACCCAATATATTCCTTAAAAAAATCTTATTGTGGCTATTGTCAAATCTATAAAATAGAGAAAATAGTACAACGAATTTGCCTGTACCCATTACCTATCTTTAACAATGATTAATGCTTAGTCATGACTAACACTTGAAAATGTCATGTAATGGGGAAGTAAAGGAACTCCAGTCAAACTATTCAATATATTGTCATTGTTAAAAACATCCAAATAGTACAAAAGTGTGTGAAGTACAAACAGAACGTCCATGTTTCCAATTATTTGTTAATAATCCCTTAAGCAAGAATGCTGTGTCAGTCAGTGCTTATAAAGTCACACAGTGTTGTAATTTAATGAGTGATGGATAAAAATTCTGGTCATATACACGCTGGGGATGGTTCTGACATATCAGTTACTTAGAAAATCTGATCTTTTCAGAGTAAAACCTTTTAGCTGCCATTCTGTTTTAGATCATTGCAATTCACTTGTTTCTTGATGGTTATGGATTACAGATTTTTACAAGTTTCCGTGATTGTTTTCATGGCTATGGAGGGAAATAAAAACAAGAATGAATAGTAAAAGAAATGACTTAAATGGCATCACAGGACGGTTGTATTCTAATGACGCTCTGGGTGAGGGATTACAAATGTGAGAAAAAGAAAGCTCATTATCGCCTGGTTGGGTTCAAGGACACCGTCCTTCTGGATGAAAGGTGCTCCCGCTATTCACATTTAGCACAGATTCTGTGCTCTACATTGAAGGTTATGGTTTGAATTTTTCCCAAATTAGGTTCATAGCCATTTCTGGGTGGTAAGAGAAAATGGAAATTCAGGTCACATTACAACTTCAGTTCATTTTTCAGATTATACCTTCAGAAGAAACGTACTCTACACAACCAACTAGCCCCCCAGAAAGCCCTCTCCCTAGGTCCCTACTTTCACTGAAGGTTGTATTTATTTATCTTCAATCTTGGATATACCATGACCTTTTACTTTAGATGTTGCAGAAATCTAAAGAAATTAAGAGGTAGTTGTTTAATAGTTTTAAATCTGATTCTATTAATTAATTAATGCTTTCTAACTAGACTTTGTTTACAATATTTCAGAAAGATTTGATGATAATTCCTTGCACTATCCATAACATTTTCATTGGATTTTTAAAAAGCACTTTAAAGATATTATTAAAAAGTACCATACAAATTAAATTCAGGTCTTATATACACAATATATTCTAAAGTATTACTGACTGGATTAGGTCAACGGTTGGGCCACACAGGATGTTTCATAAAGTTTAGACACTAGAATAACATCTTAAGGCAATAGTAATTTGATTTTTTTTTTCCCCAAATGTGTTGCCATAGATTTTCCTAAATGTTTTACAAACAGTTATTAAAAGCACATTGAGAATCCGAATTCCCTTTGGGCAAAACGTTTTAGTACTTAACTTTCATTTAATTCAAAATTACATATGGTTAGAGTTGCAGAAAAACATCAGAAAATCATAACCAGCTATCACAACACCACGTATTTAAATCAGTGCAGCGCAGCTTCAGGGAGGCACCTCAAGGTGCCTAATATATAAATACGTGAAAACAAACCATATCACTCTTCTTTACGTTAGAAAAAAAAAAGGGACCTTTAAATTTTAAGTCTATTCCTAACGACTTGAAGTCTTCTCAGAGATGCTAACGAGGAAATTTTCAGTGATTGTTGTATTTTTGATCCGGGCTCACTGCCAGAGAGAGAATGGGGGGCTTGGCGAAGGAATTCTTGAAGGGTAGGGAATGAGAGGATCTATCTGGAGAAAACATTGATTAAGGAACTTGATCTAAAGTCCCAGCTCATTGACACAGAAAAGCTTTGTTTGTAAACTGCAAACATTTAGGATTACCTGAATTGGAACTCGGACAATTAAATTTTATAATTTGAAGGATATGCAAATAGACAATCAACTAACTACTAATGCGTTTGGAACTCGCTGAAGAGGGAGTCTATGCAATGAGCCAGCTGGTGGATGAAAAGAACCCAGAATTAGGCTTTATTTCTATTTAATGTTTCTATTTTAATTGTGCCTCTAGGTAATAGGCTTATAAATGGAAAGCCTGTCTTTTGTGTAGAAGGTAGAATTGCCCTTTAAAAAATTTTTAAACTATAGGAGTTGAAAAATACCTTCAAGAGAATAAATCATTAAAGAATACAGAGAGTATCTGCCAATGCAAAATTATGCTGTTTATGTGCCCAAAACTATTTGTGTAAAGATGCAAATTAAAGTTAGCATGTGTTTTAGTTGGCTTAAAGCAAAGGCAAGTTTTAACATTTTCTTTTAGGCCCAATTTCAATTAAAAATATTTTTGATCTGGATTACAATTAGGCATTGCTTTTTAAATCTGTGCATCTTTCTTGTAATTATCACTTTTCTAGGGGATAAAAAAGAATTGTCATGGGTGCTAGCTGAATTAGTACAATGCTTTCTGCTCTGAGGTTTGTATACCTAACTCATAATGTGCTGCCAGGATTCTAGGCTTGTCCCCCAATACATTACTTTCAAGATTTGTACCTTATTTCTGCTCTCAGTAGGTTGAAAATTAGTGGACCAATCAGATTTATTTGGTGCCTATGGTTTGCCATCATTTCTAAACCAAAAAAGGGTAAATTTACCAAAAAACAAAAAAAACTGATTAGCACAATTGTCCCTTTTAGAGAGATCAAAGAAAACCTGGGATTAAACAGCTTTGATTTTTCTATCCAAAAGAGTATTTCAAAAGGAGGTGAAAGGGCAAGTAACATTCTTAACTGTGTTATCACAATTTTAAAGTCATTACGCTGGGATGAAGCAAATTTATCTGAAGCATGTCAAGGATTTAAGAACACACAAACTTTATGAGATTTGCCTGTCTCCTTATATGGGGTTGGTATAAAGGGAAGTTAAATCATGCTGATCAATGAAGACACAAAGCATTACGTATATTTTAAACACTAACACGATGGCCATCTTTAGACAGTCGAAAATATTTCTATGGGAACCCAATTCTTAGCACTATTCTGTCATAAGGAAGAGAATTGGAAGGTAAAAGAATCCCAGCCAAATCGAGGTGACGTTGCAGAGCATGAAAATACTGACAAAAAATATTTTGCATTAGTAATACTTGTTAGTGCAAGAATAGATAACAGATACATGGACAAATGTGTTGCTCTGGGCTTTGGTAAGTATAGTTATAGATCCTTATATTTGTGAAACTGGTTAAGACTCAAGAAATGATATCTCCGGTGAAGAAGAGAAGGGCTGAGACCTACTTTCTCCTCCTAAATATCTTCTTTCAGAGTTTGCCAGGAGTAGATGATAGTACCAACACTCTCACGGGGTGACTTTCTGTCCTGGTGTTTCTACTTTGTGATCTTCTGTGGGGTCCCCACTTCTGCCTCACCACAAAAGCACCCTTCCCAAGTCTGTCTCTACTCCCCCCTCTCTGTTCCAGTCCCACTGAGGCTGCCTCGGTTCCATCCCTGGTCTTCTCTTCCGTGGACTATTGCCACAGCTCCCTCCTTGGCCTCAGGCCTTAAACTCCACCTCCTTTGATTTGCCCACCACTCAGTCACCAGAGGGATGTTTCTATCACAGAGGTCTCCTTGAGTCATTTTCAAGCTCACGGTTCTCCAGTGGTTTCTGTCTCCTGCCAGAGAGAATCTGAACTCTATTTGATAGCCCGGCTGCAGAACACTCTTTGCCCTGACCCATGACTGTACGCCAGCACCATTGCTGCTTTCTGTCCTGGCATGCAGAACCACTTGGAACCCTCCACCCTGGAATTTTTGCAGGTGTCCTCTCTGTTCTTCCCTCTGGTGTGCTCTTGTCTCCCCTCTTCTGATGCGTAGCTTCTGTTTGCCTTTCATTCAGTATTATTTCCCCTGAAACCTTGAGTGGACACTTTCCTTCCCACCTATTACCTCTCCTAAAAGTCCAGACCTCTGTTTCTGCTCCAGTGGTACTGCTGCCCTCTCTGTCGTCCAGAACAATGCCATGTGGTAATGTTTTGCGTGTCTATGTTTACAATAACCCATGGGCTGATTCTAGACAGGGAGGGTGTCATCCTTTCTGGCTATCCACAACCTACAGCAACACTATTTCTAAACACTGGTGCCCAATTAATCTTTGTAGAGTGAATGAATATATGAATAAATGGCATGAATGGAACCAGATAAAACAGACTGAAAATGCCACAGATCATTGAGAATTCAGTGACCCGGTGATTTTCCATATTTAGAATTCAGATTTTGACCTTACCTCCCACTAAAGGAAATCTACCAGGTATTAAGAGCAGTTGTTTGCCAGAGGAGACTTCATGGCTTCTATTTTGGAGAATCACAAAGAGATAAAAACTATGGACGGTGTTTTCTACCACAGAAAATATTTTAGGTTTAAAAAAGAAACACAGAAAAAAACATTCAGAGCACTTACCCTTCTCTGTAGACAAAATAAAAGGATGAGAAAAGCACAGAGAACTGATCACAGATGTCTTAAAGATTCAGGGCTGCACATCAAGGCTGAGGCTGGAACATCTGGGCTTTGGCACATCAGGTGACTTCAGAAGGAGGCCCATGGGGGAGATCCCGGGGTCTCTAGAAGGGCTGGAGGATAGAAAGGAGCAATGCCAGGGCTGCGAGAGATGGGACAGATGCTAGTCCCAAGTGGAATCATGTGGCAGCCAAAGCCTAACAGGGCTGCGGGAGGATCCAGATGACGCTCTGCAGTCTGACGTTGCTTTCATCCCAAGAGCTCAAAGTGCTTTGCTCCAGATTTCTTTGAACAAGAAGCCTTGATTCTGAAGAGACTAATCTGAGCAGAGTTTCAAGACCTTGTGAGGATAATTTTATGATCTGGACCTTGTCCTAATTGTGAACCCCACGAAGTCACTAAAACGTCTCCTTCCAACCCATGATATTAACTATCACTTTATAAGCCTTCCAGTCAAGAAGTCAATGTTTACGTCCTTCATAGCATGTTTTTTATTTCTACTTAGGGTAAAACCTCACTTTATCTGAATGCTACAACCTGATTTTTCCCTTTCAATGTGGAATAAATGCTACTTACTGTTGTTTTTAAACTAAAGAATGACTAATAAAAATGGTACCTCATGTTTAGGAAGTAAAAGCAAACTCATACCAAATAATGTATTTAAAACCAGCTATCAAATTCCTTATTCTAGTGTTCTGTAAAATACTGGTTAGATCGGAGAACTATAGTTACTGAATACCTCCTGCACCAGTATCTCATGTCTAGGTATTCAATAAATGTTCTCTGGAAGCTATTGGACCCGCTTAGGGTTTAAGTATGATAAGGACAGGATATATTTACATTTGAGAAAGATTTCATTGAGGCCAGGAGTGGTGGGGTGCATTGTGGGGGGCCAAGGCTGGAGGATCACTTGAGGCCAGGCCATAGCAACATAGTGAGACCCCCATCTCTACACAAAATAAATAAATTAAAAAAACAAATTAGGGATGGTGATGTGTCCCCTCTAGTTTGAGGGATAGTTTTACAGCTAGTCTGAGATCAGCATAGTGAGACCCCATCTCTACACAAAATAAATAAATTTTAAAAAACAAACTAGGCATGGTGATGTGTCCCCTCTAGTCTCAGTTACTTGGGAGGCTGAGTCAGGAGGATGGCTTGAGGCCAGGGGTTTGAGACTGTAAGCTATGATGATACCTCTGCACTCTAGAATGGATGGCAAAGGGGGACATTGTCTCCCCCCAATAAAAAAAAGAAAAGATTCTACTGAAAGCAGCAGAAGGTGGTATGGGGGAGGCAATGGAACAACAGGTAGGGAGAGAGGGAAAGTGCTTTCAGTGCTCTCACAAGGGGAGATGTTGGTCCAGCCTTGAGGGAGGATATGTGGGTTGGCCATGAGAGAGGACTTGGTAGGACTTGGCAACGGTTGGGTGTGTGTACGTTTGTGTGTGTGCACAAGACAGGGAGGATGGTTTAATATGCAGTATTGTCAGCTTTTGAAATCGCCAACTTTTGAAAAGTTTTGTTAAATAAATCTTTTCACACATTTCTTCAAAATTATTTTTGATTTTAGTCTTCAACAGCAAAATTAGCCTGCCTCATGGAAGATTTAAGACTCTTCATTGATAACTGAATTTACACCACATTCCCTGAGATGATGCCAAATCCTGTTCTCCAAACAGAGCCTGTGAGCTGCCCATAGGCAAGTCAGGGCTCCTCAGACTTATTAAACAGGAGGCCAGTTCACTATCCCTCAGACCATTGGAGGGCTGGACTGCAGGCCCCGGGATGAGTTGGCTGCTAAGCAGGACAGGCAGTGGTGGCAAAAACACCCGGCGGGCCGGATAAATGTCCTTGGCAGGCCGCAGTTTGAGGACACCTGGGCAAGATGATATACCAACAACCCTTCCACTGCAGCGTCAAGATATGCTTTCTCCATTCTGAGCCTAGAGTTTAGTTCACCAAGCAAAGCAAGCAAGCTTTTCCTCCAGGGTGGAGCTGGCATATCTTCTCTTTCCAGGAATGTTATCCCTTTGATATGTATTTTTACAGCTTGATTCTTACCAGGAAAGCATTCCTTAGTGGCCCCAGCAAAGTACTCTCTCTGAGTTGGGCCACAGCTGCTTGCTTTGGCCTGGGAAACTCAGGCCAATTACAACTGACAGCTACTAAGAAGAGGTTTACTGGTGATTCCATGACTCAGATGATAGGTGTAAATTTAATTCCTGAAATCCTTACTCTTATCCTGGGCTCCTGTGCCTGGTTACAAAGTTATGCCTTATTGGTAGGAGAGTTTGTGACGTGGGTAAATGGTTTTAGAGTTTCCTCCAGGCCCAGCTCTCACTTTCTTTCCCAAGGTCATCTTCACCAGCAGCCATTTACAATGGAATGCTTTCGTTAGAAGACTGAAACCATAAAGCCAACACCAGCCAAACCTGTCTTTTTATAGGCCAGAGTGTTTTTAGGCTGTGGTTTGAGGTTCTGCCAGTGACTCCAGCCCTTTCAGCCACGGGCCTCTCTGAATGCAAAGTCAACCAGGCACCAGTCTTGTTGGCCTCCCAGCATAGTGGGGGTTTGGTTTGGTTTGGTTCCCCTTTGTTTGCAAAGTCAACTAGGGAACAGTTATGCTGGCTTTGAAGAGTAATGGGTGTTTTATTTTATTTTATTCTTTTTCTATTTCAACCACATAGGGCTTAGACAGAGTTACTTGAATATAATGGGAAAAAACTAACTGTGGATATTAATATGGCCTAGAGAATAGAGAGTTCTGGGATGCAACTCCGAAGACGGAACTCGGAACATAAGCCTTTGGCAATGATATAAGCAGGATGACACGTGAAGTTGGATCACCATTTTTTAAATTTTTATAGTTATATATTTATTTAAAAAATTTTAAAAAGTTGTTATAGCCACCTGAGATTTGCAGGTATTAAGTCTTAGAATGAGGGAATAACTTTTAAAAAGGGAGTTCTCTTAAAGGAAAACAATCAATGATATTATAGGTGGTCCCAGGGCCTGGAGCCCTTTGTGACCTATCCCGAGCCTTTTTCTTCCTCTCCCATCCTGCAGCAGCTGTGCTGATTGGTTAGGCCAGGAGAGGACCCTGAACGACCCCAACCCATTGGTGGAATGCCAGCTCCTTGCCACGGTGATTGGTCCAGGAATAGTCACATGGCCTAAGATGGCCCAATTAGAGTGAGACTTTGGAATTCACTCAAAAATAGAGGAAAGCAACCCCTGCCTTTCTTCTGAATAATCTTGCATGTGGATAGGAGGCCTGGAGGGAGGCAGGGGCTTTTCTTTTCCACTGCAGAAAAGCTGTCCTCAGGGTGAAGGGGTCAGTCGAGGAGGTCAGAACCTGGAGAACAGCATCAACAAGGAGTCTGCACTCCACTCAAATGCTGTAGAATGTTCAGATACTTGAGCCAATAAATTCCCTTTATTGTCTTGTTTTTGCCACCTGAAGCTGAAACGGGGCAGCTGTGGCAAAGGGAATAGGGCAACATGCAAGGGCCTACATTTTAGGAAACATGGGCTGAGCCGGCAGTCTCACCTTGCGTTCACATCTGCAATAATAAGACTAATCATGACAGTGACGGTAACAACAGTCAACATTCATTGACGTGCCAGTCATACTGTGGTGCCAGGCACTGTTCTTAGCACCTTATAGATATTACCCTATTTAATCATCACAACAACCTTCTGACCAAGGGAGCCAACCCCCTGGACTCTTGCCCCATCTCTGTTACTTACCGGCTGATTGCCCATGGCATCCAGTCTCTCAGTGTACCACTGGTCTGCTGCAGAGGGAGGAGAGGATCAAACGAGAATATGATCTCAACATCTTAGTAAAGCACAAATGTAAGTTGCTTTTAAGAAATGAGTACCTTGGTTGTGGTGATGGTATCACAGGCATGTGCAGGTGATACATTAACTCCCCCCATCTTTATTTTTTGCTGAGACTGAGTCTCTGCTGCCCAGGCTAGAGTGCTGTGGGCACTTTAAGCAACCTGATCCTCTTGCCTCAGCCTCCTGATTAGCTGGGCTGGGGACTACAGGTGCCATCCACAATACCTGCCTTATTTTTCTGTTTTTAGCAGAATGGGATCTCACTTTGTTGCTTAGGATGGTCTTGAACTCATGAACTCAAGGGATTCTCCCACCTCAGTCTCCCAGAGTGCCAGGATTACAGGCATAAGCCACTGTGCCTGGTGCCAGGATATATACATTAAAAGTGTACAATTTTTTTTAATGTATCAATCATACCTCATTAGGACTAAAAATTATCTCACATCCTATCACTCTCTAAAAATTCTATTGTAGGGAACTACCCTTTTATTTATGCCAATATGAACATATGCAACCTTATTTCTTATGTGGGAAGCCCTCTTCTCCTCTCTGCTCACCCTCATGCTGCCCGTGGTTTAAAGCTGGTTCAAGACCCACTTCCCTGACAGCTTTCTCTCCACCTCCCAGTTTGGGGCGCCGTCCCCCATGGAGCGCCTCCAGCTTTTGCCGTCTGTTCTACTCAATGGCCCTCATCACATGCCAGCCCAGGAGCTATTTAATTCTTGATTTCTCATTTCTCAAAAAGACTGCAAATTACTAAAGAGTAGGGATTCAGTATGATAACTTGTGCTTTATCACTCACTGGGTGCCATGATGACTCAGTGACTCTGCAAAAATCCTTTGTTGCCATCATTTACCCAAGTGCAAATGTACTTGGAAGAGATGTGGAGGCAAGAAGTCATATTTGGTCAAAGGCATCAAAACTAGTTGTTTTTCTTTTCCGTTGAATTTGGCCACCTGCATACCTGACTATTACCCATTTATCCTCCAGTTTCTGCTCCACCTTTCTTGTCTCCTGAACAATGCAAATAAATAGATATAAATCAAATAGTAACACCAGCTACAGCAACCAGAAAATAACTCCCCCACAAATTAGGAGCGGCTAGGAGTCAGGAGAACAGGCACAATGGCTGCCAGGGAGTGGAGAGGGAGCTGCCCCAGCTGACTTTCTTTCAGGTATCAAGGACTGGCAACTGTGAGTAGTCGATGGTGAAAAGGAGCAGGCTTCTTTGGAGTGTGAGTGACATAAACACTTTCCTCTTCTCTGGTATTTCCCAGGTTAGTGGTTGAGGACTGGTGGTGGAGGCCCAGCCCTGAACATTCACAATGGTTGGTGCTCTAAGTTCCTGGGTAAACCCAAGGTGGTAATATTAAATCCTGCTTACTGTCTTAAATACCACTAACATTTACTGAATCTCAGTAGTTTTATTGCATCTATCGAGGGAATAATAACCTCCAATCTGTATGCTGCCACTTCAATTAACTTTAGAACTTAAACAGCCTCAAAATTGCTTTTCATAAATATTTTGCTGGTTCCTTTGTTTTCATGAGGTTGTTGACATTGCCATTGAGGATGATTTATTTTCAGACAATGGAAAGGTGGGTATTATGGCAAAGCTGGTGAAATGGGAATGAGGGCTTTGCTCAGTTCGGTCCAAGGAGAAGAGGAGGTGGTCTTAACGAATAGGTCATAATAATAATATATCTCACAGGTGTATGTGCTTTATAGTTCGGAAAACACTTTCACATTTTTTGTTCTGCCATAGCAGGAAGTTGACTAGCAAACGATCATGGTGGGTGATCAATATGGTGACACTCTAAGCAGGACTGGGGAGAACATGGATGATGTAAGCTATTAGTTGGACAAGTGTAAAGTTAATGTCATTTTCCCATTAGTACACATGTGCATTTCTTAATGGTGAGAAAGGAGAATAAAAGCTGCCCATCTGTGCCTGAGGTGGTCGGGGGTGGATGGTCCAGGGGCTCGGCTACATTTTAGCTCCTTTGGCTTTAGGGCAGACTCAGAGTGAGGGAGCTCTGTTTTATATATACACGTATATAGAATGCTTAGTAACTGTCTGGTCCCTATGAAGAGGCAGGTAAAATATATTTTAATGATGGAATAAATAACTCAGGTTGCAGCTCAGATCCTTGGGTGATGAACTGGCACACCTGCTTTCCAGCTTGGACACTCAGGCTTGGTTCAGATGCAGACAAACTCTAATTAGAGCTGTCATGCTGAGCGCATACTGTGTGCTGAGTGCTACCCTAGGTGCTTCAAAGGAATTCTGCTAATTTAATCTGTACCACAACCCTATGACGTAGATACTACCATTGGTTTCCTTTTTAAGATGGGAATACTGAGGTTTAGAGAGATTAAGTAATTTACCCAAGGTTACCTAGCTAGTAATTAATGGAGTTGGAATTCAAATCCACACTTCGCTTGAGTAAAGCTGACGTGCTTAATCATCATGCCACAGTGCAGCACCAAAAGCTGGTGGCAAAGCCGGAGGAGGCGGGTCTGCGTCAGCTTCCCAAGATACGTTCCAGAATCAGAACTAGGAGCAGTCCCTGAGGGCCACACTGCAGCTCAACACCCGACGCATGAACTAAGCCATCAGGAGGAGAGGATGAGGGCAAGGAACTTCAACTTTGGCAGTACCAGAAAGCACAAATTATTTATTGATGGATTAACGTTTTCTTTTATGTTAATGTGGCATTGTTACCAAATGTATTTTGGGAGGTAGAGATTTATGATGAAGAATCAAGGCTCCCTGAATCGAGGCCCCTTTCTGTGGAACTCTGCTACTTCTCTCACCAGGAAGTGGAATCCATTTCTCTACTCCTTTGAATCAGGAGAATATGGTGGAAGTTTGTTGTGTGGGTTCCAGAGCCTAGGCCTTGAGGGGTGTTGGGGCATCTGCTTTCCTCACCACAGAACCGTGAGACCATCATGGAATGCTGAGACCATCGTGCTGTGAAGAGTATGTTTTAGCCCATTGGAAGATGAGAAGCTGTAGCTTGGGCACCACACTGGCACAGACTGAAGCTCCTGCTGGGACCGAGCGCCAACTGCCAGCCACGTGAATACAGCCATCTTGGACCCTCTAACCACAGTCAGGCCATCAGGGAGAAGACAGCAGCCTCATGAATGATCCCAGGCAAGACTAATGGGAGAAACGCCCAAGCCATCAACTCACAGAATCCTGAGCAGTAACAGATCATTGCAGTGTTAAGCCTCTAGCCTCGGAGTGGACGTCAGACCTTCTTGGTGTTAAGCCTCTAGCCCTGGTGTGCTTTGTTAGACAATGAGAGATGACTGAAGCAGTTTTGCTAATCAAACTAATACCTAAATTATGTAACATTTCCCAGATATTTTCTTAAAAACCTTGTGAAGTACACCAATCTGAAATTGGGAGTGATTGGCCCAACACTGCACAGCTAAAATGTAACAAGAGTTAGAACTGGAACTAAAACTAGTAGCTTTCCCTGTGACATTCATTTAGCGTGAACTCCAGTGGTCTTTAGATCCTCTAGTTAAAGAAAAAAATAATATTGGTTCATTTCAAAGTTGATTTCATTATTACTTAATAGATTTGGACAACCAGTATTAAATACAACTATTGGTAGTCATTTAAATGTCTCAGGAATGTGGATTGGAGATCATCTATGCAATCTCTTAAAAGCCCTGTGTTCTCGGGCACCAAAGTCATCCACAGCTCGCTCTTTTTGCCATGAAGCTTGGTTCATGAGTTCATTTCTTACACAGACTGGGAGAGTCCCCAGTAAGGCGTAATTATTAGGAAGTTCTTTCATTTAGAATTTCTTAAAGTAGCAAAAGTAAATTTCCTTTTGAAAGATCAATGCAAACACCAGTTAACCATTTGAAAATGATGTAGAACTTTTCTGGAGTGTCACCCGTGGCACCATGGGGACCATTCTACTGGCTTGTTTTAAAAGCAAAGCAAACCAAAGCAAAACTGAACTCAGCTTCTCTACGGATAGAATCTTTAACTTTTTTTTTTTTTAACCAACGTTTACACTAATTTCTAGCTGTCATTGAATGCCAAGGGCTTTTGTGTTTTTAGTTTTAAACATCCTATGCTATTAGGTTTTGTATGTTTTTTTTGTTGTCAGAAAGACAGGCTGTCATTTTCCTTTAAAATAAATCATAAAACAATTGGCAAAAGTAGGAGGAAAGGTTATTCAAGTAGCCTCTTATTCCTGCATGGGAAAGAAAAGGTCCCTGAAATTTATATACAGCCTCAGCTCTGATCAAGTTGTTTGTTCTACGTCTATAGCAGGCGTGGACATTTCCTTTTGGAAAATGGAAGTGATTTGTAGAACTGTTTGCCATTAACTTAAGCATGTGCTTGTGCGCTGGAAGACTCATTTGATGTGAACAAGTAGGCACTTGTTTTAACAACGAACTGACACAAAGTCAATAAAAAAGTAGTAGTGATAATTTTATAAGCTGGCTCACCCAAACCGAACCCTATAGTAGCGGTTGACAGAATTGTTTGCAGTCATTTTGAACACTTAAATCTTTGTATATTCTCAGGGCTTGAAGTTGTGTGAATGTCTTTTCTTGGCTACTCAGAATGGCACTTGGTGTATAAAACCAATTACTTAAACATGGCCTAGACATTGCCTAATATGTAATGTTATGGTGACCGTAAGGTGATTTCCTAATGTTCAAAAAGCTACTTAGAAACATTCCATTGCTTTGCCACAATTATGCGAATGACCACAGATAGGAGCCTTAGCCCCACGTCCTGTTTATTAGGTGACAGTCGAAAATCTGAAGGTTTTCCAACAATGTCCAATGTCTATTTGTTTCTAATTTTCTTTCTGTTAATGTCACTGTAAATTTCAATGTCATATTCCTGCACGTTGCTGCCCCTAATCTGACAGTGTCAGAGGATCTATCTTCATTTTCTCACTCTTTTCATAATCTAATCCTCAGCTCTAACATGCAATTAGTGCCCTCTTCGCCCCCTGCATACCAAACAGGCCGACTGCTACAGCTTTCCCTGTGCAATCCGTTTAGCGAGGCTGCCCGTAATGAATATGTACATTTAGAAGACCTCAGTGCAGAGGGTCACAGGCAATCAACCTTGAATTCAATTATGCGAGTCAAGGTTAATGACTCACTGCAGTGGTCAGAGGCATTCAGAATCCTGCAGATTAAATCAGCCTGTCAGAGCTGACAATGTAGAAAGGACGGAATTACTTGCGTGAGAAACAGGGAATCGTGCAGAGATAAAATGGTGTCAGTCCTCAACGAAGATTACATGGACTTCTCTGTGGCAAATCAGATTGTAAATCTCCTTTGGACCTGCAATGTGATTAGTCTACATAAAGACGTTTCTAGATTGTAATACGGAGCCACTAATAAGACCTCCTGAACTAATAAGACCTCCCTCCCTAGGTAACTTCGTTCTTTACCTCATTATTTACATCCAATTTTTCAACATGAAAAATGAAATTAATACATTTTACTGATATTCATGAAGTGGACACGATGTGATCTTTTTGTAACACAGCCCAAGATTTAATTGGTAGAAAAAATGAATTTGTTTTGGCCAGTGATTTTATACTTCATTTTTCCTTAGTTTTCCTTTAAGCCCTTCTATTATAATAGACTACAGTGAACTGGGAAAAACAGTCAGAACTAGGTTAAGAAAGAATGTTGATCATAGAAGCAGGTATCTCATGATTTAAAATAAAGTTCATGAATTTAAAAGATGTGTTATAATTGATTTGCAAAATTTGCTCAAGAGACTAACCAATTCTTTTGTGCGGCGAGATGTGCCTGCGTTGCCAAAATTCGTGGGGGAGAGAAACTCTCTTTCCTCTCTCCTTCCATAGCCTCTCTAGGGCTCCTGTTTAAGACTCCTTTCTCAGCGGAGAATCCCCGACCTGTGAATAATCGTTGACAACACACTTCCTGCATATTAAAAAAGAATGTTCACACGATCATACGTTCCTTTCACTGACACACATGTTCTTTAAAAGTTAGGCTTCAGTGAGAATTCTGGGACTTTCAACCACGTTAAATTCAATAGGAAAGTTATTATTCTCTCATTTTTATATTTCTCTTCCCTCTGCATCTTCCTGTCTTCCTGAACCCCTACTGTGCGTCTAGTTTATGTTCCTGCGGGATCAGGATGAATCGTATTAATCTGTAAGGAGCTCACAGGTCAGGGAGGGACGGAGAAAGGCACCAGCCAGCTGGGTGGTATGGCACGGTCGGCGTTGCAGCAGGGATGTGTGTGTTACTAGGCTGGGCCCTGGGGAGGTTTGCTGTATCTCAGGGCACATGCAGAAAGCGTGTTAGGAGATGCGGCTTAAACAACAAAGAAGACTTCACAGAGAAGGGGTCTTTGAGTTGTGCTTTGAAGGATAAATAGTTTCCTAGGCAGACAAGTAGGAAAGGGCCTTGTAGGCCTAGAGATCAGTATGAGCAACTGTGGGTGTTTGGGATAGTAGCAGGTGAAGTGTATGTGGGGTGTAGCCAGAGACCAAGGGGGAGGTCATCTGGGTGCTTGAGTGCTCTGTACTCCAGTGTCAGCTCCTGGAAAATCTTATACTCATTACCTAAATCAATAAAAGCCCGTTTTCTCATTCATCTTTTGGATACATTGGGGTTTTTAATGCACTTGCTAACATAAGCTCATAGCGCCTGTCACTTTACATCCTGCGGTACAGTGCAGAGGAGGTCTGCTTCCCAGCTTCATATGGGGGAGCAGGGGATGTGGGCCTGCTTCTGTGTCATCACTTTGGGGACCCACCAAAGTGGGAACCAGCCTCTTGCCAACCTACATGTGGAGCTGCGGCCGTGTGTCGAGCAGAGGGCTTTCTGAGGCTGTTTGGAATATGGGTACGCATTCTTCTTTTGTGCCGATGAGCCTGGGCTCACACCATTTCCTATGACGACAGGTGGTCTCTGCTTTCTCAGCTTTTCTTTTCTGTCCAGGCTCATCCTTCAAGTCTTGAGATCCTCTGGGACAACCTTCCCAGACCACAGGTTCAACTGTGAGCTCTTCTGCGTCTGGCCTCAGAGCACTTGCTGCGTAGGACACAGACCTGATCGATAGTCAGGGCCACAGTGGCCTGGTTTCTCGTATGAGTCTTCTCTCTTAATTACTGAGAGGAGTCCTATTTAAAGCTTGACCCCACAGCATTGCCCACACTACTCGGTATGATTGGGTCCTATTTCCTCTTCCTCAGTGTCTTTTAATGCTAGGGAAAGAGGAGGGTGGGTAGCCCTGGGTAGCCCTGGTTAGCCCTGGCCTGGTGAGGGGCCACTCTTGGAAATACTTGGGAGAATATTTTTGTTGCCTCAATGACTGGGGAATGATAGAGGGACTATAGTCCTATGACATACGGAACAGTCCTGCAATGTACAGAGGAGAAATGGAGATTGCATGTGCTAAATCTGGTATCGTGACCCTTACCTACATCAGAGCCCTCACACATGAAGCTGCTCTGACTAGAGGTCTTTCCTCCTAATCCTCTCCTGCTAGCAGCTTTTCAACTTGCAGCCGACGTGTTATATAAAGTTGAGGCTCCCAATTCTAATACTATTGACCATACAGATCCCCTCTCATAGTAAGTTTTTTTTTTTTTTTTTTTTGAGACAGAATCTCACTATGTCACCCTCGGTAGAGTGCCATGGAATCACAGCTCACAGCAACCTCAAACTCTTGGGCTTAAGCGATTCTCTTGCCTCAACCTTCCAAGTAGCTAGGACGACAGGCGCCTGCCACAATGCCTGGCTATTTTTTGTTGCAGTTGTCATTGTTGTTTAGCTGGCCTGGGCTGGGTTCAAACCCGCCAGCCTGCATGTATGTGGTTGGTGCCGTAACCACTGTGCTACCAGTGCCAACCCTTATAGTAAGTATTTTTAACACATAGCATGTATTTGTAATTACTCTTTATTTTCTTGTTTATTGTTAGACTTGAAGTCCACAAGGGCAGGGACTTTTCTGTGCCTTATTTACATCAATGAGGTGAAGGCTGTGTTGATTAGTAGCATGTAAACACTCCAATTTGTACAAATAATCAACATATTGAATCCCATAATGGCATAAGTGTATTTGTGATCTATGTACAAATGACTTAATAAATAAATAAAATGTAAAAAAAAACCAGTCACTAGCATACAGTGGCACTGGGTAACTATTTGTGAAGTTATTCTTCTGCTCTAGGTAGGGTTTCTAGATTTAGCAACTAAAAATACATGATGCTCAGTTAAATTTGAATTTTAAATAAATGATGAAAAACTTCTTTTTTTTTTGAGACAGAGCCTCAAGCTATCCCGCTGGGTAGAGAGTGCTATGGCATCACAGCAGCTCACAGCAACCTCCAACTCCTGGGCTCAAGCGAGTCTCCTGCTTCAGCCTCCCAAGTAGTTGGAACCACAGGCATCTACCACAACGCCTGGCCATTTTTTGGCTGCAGCCGTCATTGTTGTTTGACGGGCCTGGGCTGAATTCAAACCCGCCACCTTAGGTATATGTGGCTGGCACCTTAGCCGCTTGAGCCACAGGCGCCGAGCCGAAAAACTTCTTAAATATAAGTATGTCCCACATATTATCTGGGACATACTTATACTAAATACATTTACTGCAAAATGAATCATTGCTTATCTGAAATTCAAATTTAACTGGGCATCCTATATTTTATTTATCAACAGCCCGAAGGCAGGCACCATATATTATTATATAACTTTCTGTTCTTTCCTCTGCCGCAATCAGTGGAATTAGTGCCTTCCAGAAATAGGCACTCAAAGCTGAGCTGATTTGAGTTGACTGGAAGTACATACTATTTTTGTATAACTGAATATTGAATCTCTCTACTATTAAGTTTTCTAAGTGAATCCCAGGGCAATACATTTCCTCAGGATAAAACAAGAATGAAAAATATCTCTTCTCTAGGTCTTTTTGTTTAGATGTGGTTATTGGGGTGGCTTCCAACAAAAATCTCCCAATCTTGTAGTTAAAGCAAGTCCTAGAGTTCAAAGCACTAATTGTGTTATGGGACGTTTCAACTGCTAATTCAAAAACAAGCTCTGTAAGTCACCTTCATTTTAAATGAGCTTGATATTATTCATAGTGCACTTTGTTCTAGAAGATTATTGTGAGTCATGATGAAAAATGTCCTCTAAACGGGATTCAGTGCTGGGCAGAGGCCGTGGTTATATGGAGTTCTTCTCATTCAATTCCATCAGTATCACAAGCAAGAAAATGAATGATCTGGAGCTGGCGTTGTGTAGCCCCGAGATGACAGAAAGAACCAGATGGTTAAAACTGGGTTTTCAGTGCCAGGGCTGTCAGGGCCCCGCCATTCCTGGTACCCACGTGGTGTGTGGACTGCACAGTGTCACGCGGTTTAACGCCTCCCTTCTTTTGTGGGTGGGTTTGAGTGGAGTGAGACTCAGCTGCTGGCGTGGAAGCTGCAGGTCTTTGGGCAGCAGATGTGGGAGGTGAAGTGTGTGAACGCACTTGTCTGCTCTATGCCCAACAATAAACATAACTGAAGGAGCAAACGTATGCTGGGTAGAACAACGAACGAAAAAAACAAGGGAAGATGAACGGAATTTGTCCAGCTGAGTAGATAACAGGTCAAATTAGAGATTGTGTTGGGTGGTCTCACGTGCGTATGGAATTGGAGTTATATAAAGTTATATAATGCCAGAAATTGTTATTATGTTTGTCACAATCACTGTTAACATCCCCTTTTAACTTTATTCAGGAGTAGCACAGCTCAGAAATTTAATTGGATTCTGCCTAGATTTCTAAGCGAAAGAATACCTGTCTCTTAAAAGATGTGTGTTGCTGTTCCAACTTAGATGTACATAGTTAAAGACCAGTTAGCATTCCGGAAGGTTTTGGTATTCTTTGTTCTGTATGAGTAGTATTCTCAGGGCTGTGCACGTACCATAAGCCAGAATTGTTCTGGGAGAGCCACCAAGCTGTCCTTAGGCTGCGCACGTTCCACTTACGTGGCTCCTAGACGCGTCTCTGGGTTTTCCTTCTTTTTCCATATCTTTAACATTATTCACCATAAAATCATTTCCCCTCTCTTTATTCATCCCTCGGTCCTCCTAGGATTTCAATTTTTCAAGAACGCCGTCTGATTCTATTAAAAAGCAGACAATGAACAAGCAAGCGCTTCCCAGCCCAGACTCTGCTGGGAGGTCTGGCCAGCACAGCCACCATGGGACTGAAGGAAGACCCTCGTAACATACGGGTCACATGCCCAGTTTAATTTTAGATTACTTATACTAAGCTGAGCCAATGTTGAATTGACTATAACGTCCTGTTATTATTCCCAGCTTCCTTCTTGATCAGTGGACGTGATGGAGTTGGGTAGTTAAGTTTTTCCCAAATTGTGGTTCTCATGCTGTTGCGACCTGAATGAGCTCTGCCCTTTGTGGTACTGTGGACATTTCTTTCTTTCTTTTTTAAATTCCAGATTAAAATGAGGGTACAGATGATTAGGTCACACTGGTTGCATCTGTTATGTAAGGTCCCCGTTGTAGTTGTGTCCTGCCCCCAGGAGGTGTGCCATATACCCTTACAATGGGCCAATTGGGGGGAGCTCACCTATTGATCTCCCTTCCCTTCCCTTTCTTTCTTCCCCCATCCATCCTTCCTCTCTCCTCTCTCCCCCCAACTTGAATAGAATTGAGGTTTTCCTTTGTGTGGGCGTGTATAAGTTTGTTGACTGGCTTCATATTAGTATTGAGTACATTGGATACTTGCTTTCGTGGACAGATCTTTCAATGACAGTTTATGCCAGTTTTCCATTTGTGGTGGTAGCATAAAATCGTGTTTACAACCAAAAGTTTGATTTTTGAAAATCAAGTGGCTAACAGTACAAAAGGTACATGAGTACAACCAAAAACTCAACAGTAAGGTGGTTCAGGGGTGATCTCAGTTTGAGAGCCTCTGGCTGAGGGTCCACTGAGTGGTTCATTCCGAGGCTGCTGCAGTTTCAGCCACATGCTCACGGGTCTGACATTGCTCTAGCAGTGCTGTCCTTGCTACCAGAAAGGAAGCAATGGAATTTTCAGGATCCATTACTATATGAATTATGGATTAAATCAGTAAAGGTTCTGAGCTATAGATTGACATGATGCATCCTGTCAAAGGACCACTTATAAACTTGGAAGGTTCATTTATGATGTAACATGTCAAAAGCCCATTTATTAAAATCTCTATGCACTGGATTGATGATATTGTGTTTTCTCAAAATATAGTTTAGTCTTAAGGGAAGGGAAGAGGAAAGAAAAGAAAAGCTTTCTTTTTTTAAGTGACAGTTAGGAGACTGCTGTAATAGTCCAGGTAAGTGATGGTGAGGGTCTGAACTGGGCCATTGACTGTGGGGATGGTTTGAAAAAATATTAATGTGTAGAATCAATGGATTTTTGGCACCAACTGGTTTGTCTTCCGGTTTAAAGGCCTTTGAAAGTGGTTTTCCGACCTTGTTCATCCCCATAGCTGCCCTCAGGGCTTGGGAGCTCGTTCCACACATTTTAAGCCTTTGCACAAATAAAGATTTTGAAAGGAAATTAACGTAAGCCAGTTTTCTAAGGGGCCTCTTAAGTGAATGCTGATGTGTAATAAAATACACTTTGTAAATTATACAAATGTAATATGAAAAATGCATGTTGAATATACAATGATATTCCAGATGACAAATTGGTGTGTAGTTACAGTGAAATAAAAGTCGTGAAATACAAAAGGGTATTGATGTTGTTAATTAAATGGCATAACAGACTGTGAAACAAGTTCTGTATTGAGTTGATTCTTCTGGTAAATAGAGAAGATATAAGGATTCACTCATTCGTCCATCTAGTCTATAAATATTTATTGAGCACATTGATTATGGTTTTATGGATCAGCAGCAGTGTGCGTGAAGGTGGCCAGAACAGGTTGTGGACTCTGCTTCAGAAGTAAATGCTCTTCCCAGGAACTGCTTGCTAAGTGGGATGTTATTTACTGGTGCAGACAAATTAAAAACATAAATAACATTCTAGAATCTAAATATTTTCAGTAAACACAAATTATGCATTTTGAATATGTAAAACACAGTCTTCCAGGGGGAAACGCTTTACCGGTGATTTATGTTGTACTAAGTACGGGGCAATGGCTAAAGTCAAAACCATTCCCTAATTTTTTCTGCATTTATAGCCACCCCCTCCCCCCAAGTAACCAACCTAAATGTATTCAGAAGTTAATTGGGGGATAATAAAGTGGTATCTGTTTGGTCAAGTCTTTTTCATTCATTCCTAAACGGGCTGACATTGATGTGGTTAACGCCCTATTGATTCCAGGTCTATACTTGGAGATGACAACAAATAAAGAGGCTGACTCTCAGGGACATGCGCCTTTTGGGGGGTGTGACCCACCTCAGGCAAATGGATGAAGCAGAGAGAACTTGTCTTTGATGGCCCTGGACAGGGCGGGTGGATGGTTACCTTCCCCTCTAGCCTGCTTCTCTCACGCCTACTTGCTGTAGCTTGGAGCCTTGCCTTCTTTAAACCTGAAATATTCTCCCCAGTGTCGGAGGTGTGGCCGAGTAGGAGGCCTCACTCACTGTGGCAGATGCCTCATGAACAGAGAGCGCCTGCCCTGGGGAGAGGATGAGTGAGTTCTTACTCTGTTCCCTCCCGAGCTGGGTGTTACAAAGAGCCTGGCATGTCCTTCCTCTCTCACTTCTTCTCTGGTCATGTGATGTCAGCTCCCTTCACCTCCCACCATGAATGGAAGCAGCCCGAGGCCCTCACCAGAAGCAGGTGCTGGAACCAGGAGTTCAAGGAAGCTCTTTTCTTAATAAAATACTCAGCATAGGGTATTCCTTCACAGCAATATGAAATGAACTAAGACACTACTCATCCCACTTTTTTTTTTTCTTTTTAAAGAGACAGAGTCTCACTTTATAGCCCTCAGTAGAGTGCTGTGGCGTCACAGCTCACAGCAACCACCAGCTCTTGGGCTTATGTGATTCTTTTGCCTCAGCTTCCTGAGTAGCTGGGACCTGCTACAACATCCAGCTATTTTTTGTTGCAGTTTGACTGGGGCTGGTCTGAACCCACCACTCTCAGTATATGGGGCCGGCGCCCTATTCACTGAGCCACAGGTGCCACCCTACACATCTCACTTTTAAATCCCTTCTTTACCCAACAACTAAAAAGATCTTTAACTCTAAAAAACCTTAAATTGTATTGTCACCATTCTCTCCAAACATCCCAGTGTATTCAGAATAAACCCTGACGTCGTCTTATCACAGCCAGTCCAAACTAGGCACTCCTCTTTTTCTCACTGTGCTTTGGCCATGTCGATCTTTATTCATTCCTAATAATTCCTAAGTTCTTTCTTACTTATGCTTTGCACAAGTTGTTCATTCTACAGTGAACGCTCTTCTCCCGGCTTGATGTCTGGTGGACTCCTACTGACTCACAGGTCTGAGCAGGGAGGACCTCCCCCTGACCACCCAAGCTGGAGTAGACTACTTCCTTTATTCCCTGCTAATATCACTCCTAGCATCCTATCCCTTTTCTTTGTAATGTTAATCATAGTTTGTTATCATATCTTTATTTATGTTTGTTTATTTTTGTCCCTTGTCTAAAGACCA
>NW_003852471.1:5282313-5287782 GCF_000181295.1 Otolemur garnettii | reverse complement strand
CGAATAATTAGCACCGAGCGCATATCTGGCACGTAGCAGGTAATCAATAAAAAGGAGTTGGAAATGTTGACTGTAAACAACTGTTCAAGTTCAGTAAGCCCATGTTTTTTGAGGTGTAAAGTTCAAGTAAGACTTAAAGAATTGTGCATCTGTGGAGAAAAGAATTATGAAAATCTGGGGTACTGTTTGTGATCATAAAACGTATTTTGTGCATGTGTAGGCACTTCTTGGTCTAGACAGTGTGGGGTCTTTGACGTTTTTCTTTGTAACTTTTGTACTTGTTGGGGGATGGCCTTGCTTGGCCTTGCCAAGATGCATTGCTTGGAATTTAGTATCTCCTATGGGTAAAGGTACACGGCCTTGTTTGCCCCCAAGTCCCTGAAGACTTACCATCTCTACTGCTGGCTGCTTTCACCTGGAATCCTGGCTGATACAGAATAGGACCTAATGGACTAAGATTAGTGTGAGTTCAATAGTTAAATACAGAGCTCAGAGTAGACTGATTTTGGTTTAAGCCTTGAGCCAGAGAAGGAGAAAGCGTCTTTGCCATTTCCATACGGTTCAGTCTAGCTCTCTGCTTTGGGGGGGCTCTGGGGAAGTTTTGGGATTCCCTTGTTGTGGTTATCTTGATTCCCACTTGACCTTAGGGTCTGGAAATCTCTATTGTATCATCAGGGCTCAAGACAGGAAGAAAAGGAAAGCAATAAAGTATAGAACCATAGGAGAGGAAACTGCCATGACTCAGATTCCCACAATGATACTGTTATTACCAATTTAAAGAAGAAAATAAATGCAATAGCAGCTTTTTTATCTCTTCACACACTCCATGCATGTTTTATTCCCTCTTATCAGAACCTGAAAAAAACGCCTGACCTTGACTCCTGCTGCTTTCCGTTCTGCATGGCCGAATTGGGGATGAACGTAGAGAGCCCTGAGCTCCCCTTGGGAGTTGAGAGCACGGCACGGGGCCAGCCAGGACACAGCTGACCTGTTTGCCCATACTTCCAGAGGGGCCGTGGGTGTGTGTTTTGAATTTGGGGTGGAGCTTCTTCTCCAGCTTGATGTCTGTCTTCTCCCAGACATCTGTTGTCCACTCTTGGGGTAAATGTGTAGACCTAGTGGAGAAGCCACCTCCTCTGGGAAGCCTTCTTTGACCCTGTCACTTCTTGCTCCCCCTTGAGCTCATTCTCACCAAAATAACACAAGTTGACCTGCTTGTTTGTCTCCTGCACAGAACCGTGAACCCTTTGGGGGGATGGACTGTGTTACTTACCTCCGTCCATCAGCATCTAGCGCTGTGCTCAGCTCATGGTAGGTCCTTGTTGAATGAAGCAAGGATAGAAAACTACAAGCTTCTTGAAGCAAGAACTTGCCTTGGAGGGTTCTTGTTTGATCTGTAGCCAACACTGGTGGTGCCCCACCCAGTTCCCCTCTGCTCCCTTTTACCATTCCCTTGTACCTCCCCTACCCTTGATGTGCTTTGGAATCGGATGACCTGAAACTGTGATTCATTCAAAATCTGTCCCTCAACTACTGGAGTCATTTCATTGGCCAGCACAGAAAACTAGAAGTGCTTGTGAGTGAATAGCTGTGCTGTCGGAACGCACTTGGAGGGCATGTGGTACAGCCACACAACTTTAGGTTCTGTGGATCTAGAGACCCTGGTTTCCAGAGCAGAAAGGTTTCCTCCAAAGGATCCAGGAACAATGTCTCTTAACATAAACACGTGTCTGCTTTCCTTCTCCAAGAGAACGCCTTTGCGGTCTAACAGAGCTCCTCCCCCCATATTGCCCTACTTCTGATCCTACATATGAAGAAACAGAATTAGAGTTGTTTATTTACATGTTAAAGTGAGCCCCAAAAAACTTCATAAATTGGCATGTTATTATTTTAAGTGACAGAGAAAATAATGCCAAAACATAAGATCCAAAGTTTATAGCTTATCCATGAAATCGAAAAAATTCTAGTTTTGTAAAGTTTCGATTTCTACTTTGCTTACTGTTAAAGTAGTAATTTTGTTTTTATTACCGCACAAAGAGCCTATTATCTCTTTTATCACATGGGACGGCACAAAATAACATGTCTCACTTAGAAAGGGACAGTTCACAAAGCCAAGCTGTAAAGAGTTGTGGTTTTGTTATGGAACCTCTCAGGCTTTGATTGGTTGAAATGGACATGGAAAATCTAAATTACTGTGAGTTAAGATCTAGTGAAGATTTTATTTTGGGACTTAGTAGTTCCATAGTTTTAAGCAAGATATCCAATTCCATGGGAAAATTGTGGGTTAAGAATGAGCTCCACTTTTTATTTACTTATCTTGGGCATTTGAATTCTCTAAGCCTCCGTTTATTTGACTGTAAAGTGGAAATAATAACAACAGTAGTCCCGCAGGGCTTCTAGGAAGATCGTGTGAGATGATGCATTTGTGTGCCCTGTGAAACATTACACAGAGCCGAGCTTGCTGCCTGACACAGAGAAAATGTAAGAAATGTTTGCGGAGTGGAGGAAGATGTTATTTGGCAACTTTTAATTTACTCAGATCCATCAAAGTTTTTTTGATCCTTATTAAAGATGAAGTGATTTTTCATAAAATATAATTTATAACAATTGTTTTCCTGCATCCAAACTTAGTTTAGAACTTTATGACACCACATGTTGTTTAGAAGCAGCCTGATTGCTCCGTATGACATCAAAAGGCTAGAGATTCCTCCTCGAATCTATGACTCAGCCTAATAATATTTTCACATCATACTTTCTGCAGGTGTGACAAATTCTATCAGAGTTTCTACAGGGATCTAAAGCAACCCTTTGTTTTATCCGGTGACTTCTGACTCCTCTCCTCTCCCTGCTCTCTCTCATTCTCTCACTCTTTCTTGAGGGTCTCACTCTGTTGCTCAGGCTGGAGTGCAGTGGTGTTATTACAGCTCACTGAAACCTCAAACTACTGGGCTCAAGCCTGTTTCAGCCTCACAGAGTTATTGGCACTACAGGCGTGTGCCACCACACCAATATAATTTTTCCATTTTTTTGTGGAGACAGGGTTTTGCTATGTTACCCAAGCTGGTCTTGAACTCCTGGCTGCAAGCAATCCTCCTGCCTCAGCCTCCCAAAAGGCTGGGATTATAGGTGTGAGCCACTGTACCTGGCCTAATTCTGAGACTTTATCCACGAGTAGCCACATGAAGAAGGGTTTTGGTAGTGATTGCTATACTAAAGTAGGATGAGTTGAAATGTGCTAATCAAGGTTCAAGTCTGTACTTTAGGCTCATATATAATGGCTTAGATTGATCTTGGCTGCTCCAGATGCAGTCCTGATGTTCCACAAGTGTTGGGCCTTCATGTGGATTGCATCTTCTCATCTCTCACTTTCTGTCTTTAACAGTGTCTGGTTCTGGCACTTACAATGTGAGTAATAAGGTTATTGCACAATAGATTACAATGAATTGTTATTGGAATGAATTAAACATCTAAAAGGATACCAGAGAGTGAGTCTTGACTTTTAATTAGTTCCATTTTCTTTTTTACTTTACAATAATAATTCTCTAAGAACTTATTTTGTTATTCCACTGACAAAAGAGTGTCTGTTAAAGTCCCATGAATGTGTTTTATTCATCCATTTGTATATTTGGATGGGCTCAAACTTAGTGGGTGTAAAGTGATGTATGCACATTTACCTACAGTCGTTAATGTACATGATTACAAGTAAGAGCATTTGTTGGGAAAGCTATTTTTGTAAGATGTTGCATGCTTCTTTTCATCTGAAAATTTCACAATTTTGCTTGAGTATGTTGGCATGAGAAAGAGGAGGTGGAACACATTCGCAGAAGTTGCAATAAATAATTTCCTCCTTTTTTCAATCTCCCTTTCCTTCCTGATACATTTATTCCATAATCACTGGTGAGAGAAAGAGGAAAGAGAGCAGGAAGTAGGTGAACTCCTGACTTGTGTCTCTCATCATTCGGGACCATCTCCGCTAATCATTCAGATCTTCACCTTCACTCACCACCCATCACCTGGTGTTACCCACAACTAGTGGTTCAGTCGACAGGAGGTGAACCTTCCATCACTATTTCTCGGGGATTTCTTGTTGCTTGTCTGCTTTCACAGCCAACGTTCACGTTTGTGGGAGAGGAAGGGCCAATGAGGTGGGGATTTGCTGCTTCCTGGAGGATGAATTTATACATAGTGGCCGATTCTTTTTCACAAGGTACCAGACTCACATGGTTCCTTTTGTTCAGGAGCAGAATGTCCAATCAGAAGATCTAATCATTTGCTGTTCTAGGCAGCTTGAAAACCCACAAATATTGAGCCAGTAATGCTGGGGAATAGGAGGGAAGGAGACATAAATCTTACAGTAGGATGAGAGAAAGAGATAGTGTCATATTCCAAGGGCCTGAGAGTTGTGCTGGGGACAGAACCCTGAGTACTGGTGCTCTGAAACCCACACAGGTCCATGGACCAAGAGCCGTGTCCCCAGACAAACTCTCACAGCCTCTCACAGAGTCCCGAGGACCTTCTCTTTCTTCCAATAGAGTCAGAGATCAGGGAAGTAGGAAGTGAACACAAACTTCATAACTTCTTCCTATCGTCCTCACTCTGCTCCCCTCCCCCATGGGGAAAAGATGCACCTCTTGAATGAAATTTTAGCCTCCCAACTGAACATTCTGTCACCCATCAAGCAAAATGTTTATTATTCATCCACTCAATACATTTATGTTCAGGCATGGCTCTAGACTCAAGGATAAAGCTGCGGACATCTAGGAAGAAGCAGTTGCTTGCCAATGGCAGGGAGTCAGGGCCACGTGAAAACAAATGGTGCCTGACCACCCCCTCCCTTGGCAGATGCCTATTTTAGGGGAGAGTCAGTCAAGATACAAGTAAACAGATAAATGAATTAGGTAGTGACAGAATGATGTGACAGGGAGTGATGGGGCAGGCGTGGGCACTGAGGGGTGATTCAGAAGGCCTTTCTGAGGGCTGGGGGTGACATCTGGCTTTAGTCCTGAATGCTGTAGAGAAGTCAGCCACACACGGGTCAGACAAGAACATCCGAGGAAAAGGGGGCATCAAGTACGACAGTCCTGATGGGATTGGTGTATTGGAGGGTCCATGTGGAGTAAGCACATGAGGAGATGATGGCCTAAGACATTGTAGGGCCTTCACAGACTATGATGAGAAACTGAGTATATCAAGTGTGATCAGAAGTTTCTAGAGTATTCTAAGCAGAGGGTGGCAAAATCCAGTTGATGTTTTAAGTTGATCACACTGGGTGGAGAACAACCTGTAGAGGAACAGGAATGGAGACCAGGATGCAGGCTGGGGATGCTGAGTGGTCCCTGGGAGAAGCGATACTGGCTGGGGTTGCTGAATATTCTGGGGGAGAAGTGATGCAGGCTGGGGATGGCGAGTGGTCCATGGGAGAAGTGATGGTGGCTAGGGATTATGAGTGGTCCGTGGGAGAAGCGATGG
>NW_003852471.1:5273422-5281036 GCF_000181295.1 Otolemur garnettii | reverse complement strand
GTGGGAGAAGTGATGGTGGCTGAGGATGCTGAGAAGTCCATGGGAGAATTGATGGTGCCAGGGGCTCGGTGGTAACAGTGGGGCTGATACACTAAGGAGATAATTATATGATAAACTGAATGAGAGGTTTGAGAGAAAGAGAAATCAAGGTGACATCAAGGTTTTAAGATTAGTATGCATCATTTACTGAAATGCAGAGCATGACAAAATAACTGGTTTGAGGGGTGATGGAAATGAAGTGAAGATGATAACTAGGCAGTAGGAGCTCACACATGTGGGAATCATTAGTTTATAGACAGAGTTTAAAGCCACAGCACCAGAGAAACACACATGGGCAGGAGCCAGGCACCTGGATACTCAGGTGCTGGGAAGGGGAGGAGGAAATGGAAAAAGGAGGCGGAGAGAGTGGGCAGTAAAATGGAGGGGAAAAGGGAGAACGTTCTTATAAAGAGCATTTCCAGAAAGATGGGTGATCTATTGTATCAAGTGTGGCCGATGGGGCTGGAGCCCATGAGAGTTGATCTCTGCTTTTGAAGTATGGAAGGACAGGCTTCCGCAGTGTGGTGGGAATGAAACTCTGATTAAGACGGTTCAAGGGAGAATCAGAAGAAAGGTTGTTGAGTTACCTGTATGGAGACATTTCCTGTGAAAGGAAAACAGAGAAACGAGAGGAACTAAGGGGAGATAGAGGAGCTTGAGACTCCTTCCCCTCTCTGTCCCCTTCCCCATTTAGTCCCCTCCCTCCTTTCTGATGCTGTAAGAAAGAAGGGATGGGATCTCCACTGCACTGAATGAAGGGATCATGGACTTTAGGAACAGCAACTGCTAAATCTCCCAGGCTCACACTGCCCTATGCTTGTTGTGCATATGGAATTATTGTGACTTAAATGAGTGAGGCTGTAACCAGAGTCATCTAACCAACCATGACACCTGGAGGGAGAATTATATGATCTGATCCTGCAATTGTAAAGTACTATGTAAATAATCCATGAGCCTGGGGACTGGTAGGGCAAAAATAATTGTCAAACATGACCTCTTCGGTGTCTACATCACTTCCAAGCAGTCCTTGCACCACCCTGCTCTTCTGAAGCCACAGTCAGCCGGGAGTCGCCAGGGAAGTGTGGGCTTGGATGGATGCTGGGCAGCCCGGGATACAGAAAACTGGTGCTTCACTGGCAAATATGAAGTGGAGATCGGGGGACATGTTTTAAAAGAAAAACAAAGATTTTTGTGGAGAAAAATGTTTTAATAACCCATACTAGTTATCTAAATTGAACAAACTAAGTAAATCATTAATTGCTCAATTTTCAAGATTCAGACAGATTCCGGTAGACCGTGTAGCAAGGTGACCCTTTTGCCTCCTGGGGAACCCTTAATTCGGGTCTGTTGGGACTTCAGTATTCTCAGAAATCTTTTGTTTCTATTAAATAAGAGGACTGTTTTGTAATGAGACTGTAATATTGATAAACAGGTTTCAAGAACTGACTTTTTAGGAAGGCCCTATCACAGAACTTCTCCCCATCACGTTTAATCCTCGCAGGAGCGTGCTGTTTCACCATTGTGTACTCATGCGTGAGGACACTAAGATCAATGATCTGAAGTAACCTGCCCTCGGTCACAACACTCAAAAATGATGGACTGAGGATGTGAACCCAGGAAGCCTGGTCCCAATGTCTCTGCTTTTACCCACTAGGTTATGATTCTGGTGTGTCTAAAGTTTTCGAAAAATTATTCCCCAGGCACTCAGATCAAGAATAAATAAAGTGAGCAAACATAAATCTCATTCTGAAATTTCTCATTTTGATTATGCCTCTGCGCTGCTCTTTTTATATTTTGAGCCTGGCCTTACCGTGTAAAACAAACTCAGACGCGCACACAAAGATGACACCATGACCCTCTTGGCTGTCAGAAATGATCTAACAATTTTAAATTCTGATTTCCATTCCTCGTGTGGAGCAACCGGAGATGGGAGGCGAACAGCCCTTTCTCACCTTTCTGAGCAAAAGCCATTGGAAATGTCCTTAAGTTGTAGCTGAGAAACTTGTTAAAAAGCTTGCGCTTCTTGCCCGTGAATGCTTTGAACCGCTCTTATGCCTATGATGGTTTAGGGGCCCTGCTCAGGTGGCTCCTAGGGGATGAGGCGAGAGATGCTTGTAGCTTCCTCCAGGTCTTAATCTCCATGACGGCACAGTACATGTCTATCTTTGCACCCTTATTCTTTAACATCAGGCTGGGTGTACTGAATAATAATAATAATAATAATAATGATTAAGTATTGAATTAATCAATGAATGAATGATTCCTCCTCCCAGAAATAACACCTCCTCTTTGAAGTATGCTTTTCTGGATTTCTCTTCAATACATACTCACAAAATTGAATACTATGATGTCTACTTATATTTAATTGCATGCTTTTACTTACATGTAATAAAGCATAAGCATTGTAGCATTATTCACAGTCATCAAGGTATGGCATCAGTTTGTGTCCATCGATGGAGAAATGGATAGGGAAAATAATACATGCAGAGAAATACTAGTCAGTCTTTTAAAAGGAGGACATGCTGCCATTTTCACCATGCTTGAGCCTGAAGGACGTCAGGCTAAATGAAACAAACCAGGCACAGAAAGACAGAGACCACGTGATTTCACTTTAATGTGGGGTCTGAAGTTGAACTTACTGTGTTTCCCTGAAAATAAGACACTGTCTTATATTTATTTTTTCTCAAGAAGACACACTAGGGGCTTATTTTCAGGGGATGTCTTATTTTTATTAAGTATAATGCAACAATCTACATTTATTCAAATACAGTTAAGTCATCTTCTTCTGGAACCTGACAGGGGGAGCTGACCTCATTGGTGGGGCTGGTGCTAGTGATGTGTGAACTCTCCAATGGCTTGGAGAAAGGAGCTGTGGCAGATAAAAGGTATTCCAGTCTTCCTTGCCACTCTGTGTGGAAATGCGTGGCATGGTTATGCAGATACGCTGCATAGCCATTCCCATCACTAGGTCTTATTATCAGGGTAGGGCTTATATTTAACAAATGCATAGAAATCCTGCTAGGGCTTATTTTTGGGGTAGGTCTTATTTTCGGGGAAACTATGGTAGATGTAGACAGTGAACAGCAGTTAACAGATGCAGGTGTGGGGAGGTGGGCAATGGGGAGAGTGTCACCAAAGGGTACAAAGTTCCAGTCAGACAGGAGGAATAAGTTTTCAAGGTCTATCGCACAGCAAGGTGATCACAGTTAATAATAATGTATTACATACTTTAAAATTGTTAAAAAAAAACAAACCAGATTTTAAGTGTTTTCACTACCAAAAAGTGGTTAAGTACATGAGGGGGTGGACATGTTAGTTAGCTTATATAACCATTCCCCAATGTGGAATGTATCGACCAATACATTGTACCCCATAAAAAATACTATTGCTATCAATTAAAAATAAAAATAAAGTATAAACATAATTCCTTCTTCATATGTATTTTTCTATACTTTTATGTATAAATGTATCATAATTTCCCTACTGCTGGATAGATTTTTTTTACATTTCTTTACATTTTAAACAAAATTGCAAAGAAAATCTTTGTAGATAAAGTCCTGCACTCTTTTCTTTAAGACGGATTTCTGGGAATGCCAATATTAGGTCAAATAGCACGAACTTTTTAAACATTTCCCCCAAATTTTCCTCCAGAATACATATACCAAAATCTATACATTAATAGAAAGTCTGTTTTTTTAAATTAAATCATAGCTGCGTACATCAATGCAATCATGGGATACAATGTGCTGGTTTTATATACAATTTTGAAATATTTTCATCCAACTGGTTAACGTAGCCTTCATGGATTTTTCTTAGTCATCGTGTTGAGACATTTATATTCTACATTTAGTAAGTTTCACGTTGTTGTTACCACAAAGCGTATCCTCTCAAAGATATTTTTGCCATTATCATGAATTATATCACAGTTTTAATTTTCATCTGTTTCTGTTCCTTTGATTCTGGACTTTACAAAAAGTGTAATGGGGATCATATTTTTGAAATATCTTAATGTTCCTTCCCTTTTCGTCCTTCTTTTTACATGATTCTTCTCCTATCCAGCCAGAGGCATCCAATACTTTGGGAAAGCATAGCACTGTCACAGCAGCATGAGAAGAGAAAAATTCAATGTTTAGCTTTTAAATTCTGAAATTGGACTTCTGATCTGTATCAAGATAATTGTCTCAAAAGATGGGCTCTCTTTTTAAAGTAAACTTTTGAATATGACATACTGACAAAATGCACAAATTGTTGTGTCCAGCTTTAAGGCTCTTCACAAAGTGAATACGCTTGTGTAACCGCCGTCCTGATCAAGATGAAGGTCATTGTCATCACCAGCATCCCAGAAGTTTCTCTGCCTCCCGCTCACGACCCTCCAGCAAAGTAACTGATCGTCTAACTTCTGTCACCCCGTAGATTGGTTCTGTCTATATTTGACTTTCTATAACATGACTCATCCTTTTTATCTGGATTCTTTCTCTCAAAATTAGGTTTGTGAGATTTGTCTCTGTTCCTGGGTACGGTTTTAGCTTGTTCAGCTTCATTGCTATACATCGATAGCATTTCATTTTATGAATACACCACAATTTCTTTTTCAGTACAGTGAATGAAAATTCTAGGTGCCGACACTCACTGCTGTTTTTTTTTTTTTTTCCATTTTAGCTATTTTGTTGCAGGTATTGTGGGATCTCATTGTGGTTTTAATTTGCTATTGACTAATGATGTTGACCACTTTTTCACTTTTTAATTTCCTTATTGACCATTTATCCTTTTGGTAAAATGCCTATTCAAGTGTTTTTTTTTTGAATTTGTTTACTTTTCCTATTAAAATTGTTTCACCAGTTTTATTTCTTGTTAAATTGTAAGAGATCCGTACAGTTTGGGATATAATTCCTTTGCCTGACATATATCTTGTAGTTATCTTCTTTCATGATTGGCTTGTCTTTTTACTTTCTTAAAGGTGTCTTTTCATCAAAAACATTTTTAATGTTAAAGTGGTCAGGTTTCGTTTTGTTTTAGAGACAAGGTCTTGCTCTGTTACTTAGGCTGGAGTGTAGTGATGCTATCATAGCTTACTACAGTTTCAGATTTCTAGGTTCTGCCTCAGTGCCCGTAGCACAGTGGTTAAGACGCTAGCCATATACATCGAGGGTGGTAGGTTCTAACCTGGCCCAGGCCAGCTATACAATTGCAACAAAAAACCAGCCAGGCATTGTGGCAGGTACCTGTAGTCCCATTACTTGGGAGACTGAGGCAAAAGAATCGCTTAAGCCTGAGAGTTTGGGGTTGCTGTGATGCCACAGCACTCTCCTGAAGGCAATATAGTGAGACTCTGTCTCAAAAAAAAAAAAAAAAAATTCTAGGTTTGCATGACCTTCTTGCTTCAGCCTCCGGAGTAGACAGGACAATAAGGATATACCACCTTACCAAGCTATTTTTCCTATTTTCCGCAGGTGTCTGATTCTCTTGCTTGGGCTTGTCTCCCACTTCTGGCCTTGTGCTGTTCTCCTCCTTGGCCTCCCAAAGCACTGGAATTGCAGGTGTCAGCCACCGCAGCCAGCCTCACTGAAGCAGTCTTCTTTATCAATCTTTCCTTTCATGATTGATTGATGCTTCTATATTTTGTCTAAGAAATCCTTGTGTGCCTCAGTGCCATGAAGACATTCTTCTATGCCCTAAAAGCATTGTTATTTTATTTTTCCTTTTATGTCTAAAATCTATCTGTAGTTTATGTCTGTGTATGGTACAAGACGGGGGGGGGGTGTCAAGATTAACTTTCCCCCCACATAAATATTTAATTGACAGGAACTCTGAGCTGCCACTTTCTTTCCAGCCCCTCACTTGGGACCTCTTACAAATCGGCAAATGCCCTACAAGCAGAGGAAGTAGGGAAAGTCAAGTTCACCCTCAATGCCTTTCTCTTCTCTCTGGCATCTTGATCTTCACATCCGGGTGCTCTGGTTGCTTTTTGATGGCTTCACATAGCTGCTTAAAAAGGAAACAAAACTTTATACAGCACTTTGGGTATTTTAGTGTAAAGTTCTGTCTAGAGTGAAGCTGAAGTCTAAGAAGGCAGGCTTTCTTGTAAAATAGAAAGATTTTCTAAATTCTAAAGGCTCCCCTTTACACGTAAGCAGCCTTGCCTTGAAGGTATAATAGAACTTTAAACACCTGGTTTAGGGAGGACAAGATATGATGAAAGAGATGTTTGTACTAGATGGGAGGAAGATTTGGAAATCTTGTCACTGTGGGAGGAAGGACAATGTTTTTGTTTCAAATTAACATGAGGGTACAAATTTTTAGGTTACATTGTTTTCGATTCTAAGGTAAAGTTCAAGTTGTAGTCGAGCCCTTCACCCAGGGAGCCTGCTGAACACCCTCACATTGTGCACATTAGATGCGATCCCGCCAATTACCCTCCTTTCTCCTGCCGTTTGCTCTCCCTCCTCCTGCCCGTCTCTCTCCCTCCTCCTGTCTCTCCTCCCTCCTCCCCCTTCCTAGACTATATTTGTGTTTTAGCATTCTTATGGGCATGCAGTTATCTATATGTTGGTTTCGTATTAGGATTGAAACATTGTTGTTACCACATTTTTGAGATACTTTACTAATAAGAATGTGTTTCAGTTTTATCCAGGGAAATGTAAAAGGTGTAAAGTCTCTACCTTTTCTGATGGTTGAATAGTACTCCATGGTACACAAATGCCACAGTTTTTTAATCCATTCATGGTTGATGGGCATTTGGATTGCTCCATGACTTGGCAGTTGTGAATTGAATTTCAGTAAACTTTCTGGTGCAAATATCTTTGGGGTAAAATGATTTTTGTTCTTCCAGGTAGATGCTTAGTAATGGAAATGTGGGATGAAATGGAGGGTTGACCTTTAGTTCTTTAAGAATTCTCCCTACTTCTTTCCATAAAGGTTGTATTAGTTTGCAATCCCGCTAGCAGTGTAGAAGCTTTCTAGGAAGGGGAATTTTTTTAAGAATAAAGGCAAGTCCAAGAGGTTCTTCAAAGACTCTGTTCTCACCATCCTGGGCTTTCACTTATAAATTCACGGAGATAAGAATAGATGGATCTTAGAATGTTGAGTAAAAAAAAGTAAGCAAGAAAGTCTACATACAGCATGAACCATGATATTCAAAGACAAGCAAAACAAAAACTATATTTTTAGGCACATATGCCCATATTGTAAATTCATACAGATAAGCAAAGGAATTAAAAACCAGGAAACTTAAAAAAGTAGTTACCAGCTGGGTGGAAACAGTAGAGGAGACTGGGAGGAGACTGATATGGGATTTCAGTGGCGCTGGTTATATTCCATTTTTTTATGCTGGTGGTGGGTTCATGAGTGTTCATTATTATGCTCTCTAGCTCACATATATACATGGGTCATTATGAAAGTTTTGAGATACACAGAAATCAAGAAACATAAAATCTATGTGGACCAAAACAAACAAAGCCCCCCCCGCCCCAACACCACCAATTAGCTGAGCAAGTTGAAAGTTGCACAGGGGAATCAGAAAGGATACTATCAACTGTGGTCTTTGGAAGTGAAATAATGGGCCATAACACAGTCTGT
>NW_003852471.1:5269485-5273141 GCF_000181295.1 Otolemur garnettii | reverse complement strand
CCTCAAATGGAAGGAGAGCTATTCTTCATTAGCAAGTCCCCCCATCTTGCCCCCGTACCACCAGTGGAAATGCATGGCCCGGGAGCAAGCTGCAATCTGTCTCAGAATATAAAAGATGCTGTATTTAGATTGCACATCACAGCCATCAACTGGACGAGTACATTTTTGACCCTGGCACAAATAATGCTTACATACGCTGTACACAGTGGGAAAGGACAGCGGTTGTAACAGACCTGGATCCTCCATCCTGTCCTGCCCTCTGGCTGGCGGCGTGACAATCATCAGGTTCCTTCAACTGTTTGTAGGCAAGTGAGAGGGTGATTACACGATCTCTGAAGTTCTTTCCAGGTCTGTGCATCTCGGTATCAGGGACAGCCTTTGTTCTCTCGTGCAATCACAGTACGTTTTCTTTATTCTTCATTCTATGATGTGGTACAGAGTTGAGGCCATATTTTAAATATGAGGTGGTGCCCTTGGATCCTTCACTTCATAAAGATAAATCACTTTAGAATGATTTTTACTTCCCTCAACAAATTGTGTGTTTTAAGACATTCAGAGGGCTTTGTGAGGGGGAAAATAGTCCAGAACAGTGAAAGTTAAATACAGCTTCCAAAGGATTTATCAGGTAAATGTTATGGATTGCTGTGATTTAATTTATGGGATTAGTTTGACTTTCAATTACCAGGCATCACATTGAATCACTTTATATTTTGAACTCTGTAACTGGGACTCCTTACACTCGGTCTTTCATTTGGAGAGGGATTATCAATAATTAGACACTGTGGCCTTATTGATCAGCTAATCAATACTCACATTAATCACCAGTGGTCTAAAAACAATTCACTCTTTGCATTAAAAGGAATCAGTGTGATCAAATTAGCATCTTTTGCTACAAGCTGAGCAAAGATGTCGCTTTCTAAAGGGAAGGCAATGTGGTGGGTGGATGTACCCACGGAATCCAGAGGTAGGTTGACTGCCACTAAATGAAAATGATCAACTGAGAGTCAAGTTATGACGCGTTTTGTTTTTTTGCTCTGATATTTGTAAAATGTTTAGTAAAATGTTTAGTAAAATGTTACTCTCTACAAAGAGTAGGATATGACGAATATGATCTTTCCTGTATCGCTTTATAAATAAATGTTCTTCATTCTCACACTTAGACAAGAAGCTATTTTATGTTGCCCCAAAAATCTAAGTATCTCAGCAATGCTAGAAAAATGGCAAGTGTTCAGGTTTAATATATGTGAAAATGATTTGTTAGCTGTTAAAAATTATGAATATTGCTGTTTTCCAAGGTACACCTATTGCCCCAAACAGAGCTCTAGAATGGGAAAGACCTTTTTCTGCTCAGAGGTGAGGTTCATCTGGTTTTACAGCAGTGAAACTTGGTTGGGTCAGAGGAGGAGTGAGCTTGCCTTGGGTAGCTGTATCAGTCTGACCACACCGTCTTGCAGGCTGTCACTCAAACCAGGGGCTGTCAGACACGGTCACAGTTTCATGCAATGGCTTTTAATAATTTGGCATTAGTTTCATGTGAATAATTTATGATCTCCAAAGATGAGACTATTATTTATGGTTAGTAGCTGTGAAATAATGAGGCGCATGGTTTTAAGGATGTTTTCATTACCAACTAGTGTCTGTATCGTTATAGAGAGTTAAAATCAAGGGAAGTGGAAGTGGATTTTTTTCTTTTTAAAGATCATATCAGAGGCAGAAATGATATATCACAGATGAGAATAATACTGGCTGTCTCTTCAAATTTATCCATTACACACACCGCACCATTTCTTTGAAATGGGAGCTTACAGCAGCATTCTGGCGGTTTCTTGAAGTCAGTCATTTTTTTTACTCTCTGAGGAAATAAAAAACTGACTTGTTTGGTCTTTGAGTCTTGGTTCCTACTGGGAATAAGACAATTAAATATCATTTTTTATTTCCATTTTGTGTTTTAAAGAATAAAAACTATTTTTTGTTAGTGTAAAAACTTGGGAAAAGTAGAAGTGTGTAAAGAAAAAAAATTACCTGTCATCTCACCGAACACTTTTCACAAAACAGGTTCATAATGTATATAGTTGGTTTTTTAAATTAAGTCATATATACATAGATCATGAATACATTTATGCCTTGTGGGATTCAGTGTGTTGACTATTTGTACAAAGTGGAGTGATATATATAGTTTTTTGTCTTGTTACCTTTGATCATTTTCTACCTTATCAAAAAGATTTTTAAAATGTTATTTTTAATGGTTACAAAATATTATACAATATGGATGTTGTGTATTTATCATTTAATAATTTTTATAATTTTCACTGTTATAAATAACTCTGATTAGAATTCTTTTCTTTTATTTTTCTTCCTTCTTTTCTTTTCTTTCTTTCTTTTTAGAGACAGGGTTTTGCTGTGTTGCCCAGGCTGGAGTGCAGTGGTGTCAACATAGCTCAGTTCAGCATCAAACTTATGGGGCTCAAGCAATCCTTCTGCCTCAACTTCCCAAGTAGGTAGGAAAAAGGTACATGCCGCCATCTGGCTAATTTTTTAAATTTTTTTGTAGAGATGGGATCATGCTGTACTGCTCAGGTTACTTTTGAACTCCTGGTCTCAAGTTATCGTCTCATTTTCACTTCCCATAGTGCTGGGATTACAGATGTGAGCCACCATGCCTGGTCCATTCACATTTTTATTTTTATTTTATTTTTTTCATTTCACACTTTTAATCTACCTATTCATCTTATAACTGAAGAGAACAACGTAGGTTCTATAAATATCTCACTAAATAAAGATGGATGGATGTCAAGTCTCAAGTGAGGAAAGTGTGGCTTATGCAATTTTATAATTAATATCTATTTATAGGCAACATCTCTGATTTCTATAATTGGTGGGTATGTATTAGTATCCACTGACTATTAGTTATATATACTCATATATCTAACTATAATTTTCTCTGTGTATATATGTACATATATAGCAAATATATGTATTTAAGATATATGTCTGTCTATATTACAACTTTTGCTTATTATAGACAAATAAAAATTATGATCTTCCTGTAGCTATCTATTTTCCCACCAATAACTGGAGACTCAGTTCTATATATGCCTTTGCAGAAACAAGGCTGTTCAGAAATGGCTTTCACTGCTCAAGCATTCACAATCTGGTGGGAGCGATGAAAGCGCAATGAACAATGCAAGGCAGAGCTTGGCAAGTACAGCAACACAGTCACACATAGAATGAAACAGGTGTACGTAGGAAGGAGAGACTAAATGTGACTAAAGCAATCTCTATGTGAACAGTGAGTTCTGAAGTGTCTCATGTCTAATAGAGAATTTATGGCTTGGCTTTACCTCTTTAGGCCTGGCCTGACCTTCACTAAATGAGTAGGGCTTTGACAAGAAGAAATGGGAACCAAAAATAGGGATGAAGATTGAGGAGTGAGGAAGAGGGAGAAGTGGACGAAGGCTGGAAGAAACCAACAAGCTGTGACGTGGAGGGGCAGCTTGGGAGCCTGTGTGCGGAGTGAGGGGAGAGAGGCAGAGTGGGAATAGTCAACTGGAGAGTCAGGGAGGGACTAAAGGGCACGCGTCTCTGAATGCCAAGTTGACAAACAAGGATTTGATGAGGTTGGACAATTAAGTTAGTGAACTCATCTCAGGAAAAGC